>NW_005871067.1:11044600-11151510 GCF_000147115.1 Myotis lucifugus | reverse complement strand
GTTTTTGCTCATTGCGTATGATGTCGGCTGTAGTTTGTCATATATGGCTTTTATTATGTTGAGGTATGGTCCTCTATTCCACCTTGTTGAACGTTTTTTATCAAGAAAAGGGTGTTGGATTTTGTCAAATGCTTTTTCTGCATCAATTGATATGAATATATGATTTTTATCTCTCAATTTGTTTATGTGATGTATCATGTTTATTGATTTGTGGATATTGTGCCATCCTTGCATCCCCGGGATAAATCTTACTTGGTCATGGTGTGTGATCTTTCTGATGTACTGCTGGATCTGATTTGCTAGAATTTTGTTGAGGATTTTGGCATCTATGTTCGTGAGGGATATTGGCCTATAATTCTCTTTCATTGTGTTGTGTTTATCTGGTTTTGGTATTAAGGTGATGCTGGCTTCATAGAATGTGCTTGGAAGTGTTCCTTCTTTTTGAATTGTTTGGAATAGTCTGAGGAGGATAGGTTTTATTTTATTTTTTAATATATTTTTTATATTGATTTTTTACAGAGAGGAATGAAAGGGATAGAGAGTTAGAAACATTGATGAGAGAGAAACATCAGCTGCTTCCTGAACACCACCTACTGTGGATGTGCCCACAACCAAAGTACATTCCCTTTACCGGAATCGAACCTGGAACCCTTCAGTTTGCAGGCGGATGCTCTATCCACTGACCCAAACCATTCAGGGCGAGGAGGATAGGTTTTAGTTCTCCCTTGAATCTTTGGTAAATCTCCCCTGTGAAGCCATCTGGCCCCAGGATTTTGTTTGCTGGAAGCTTTTTGATGACTGCTTCCATTTCTTCCATAGTTATCAGCCCACTGAGACTTTTAGAATCTTCCTGATTGAGTTTTGGAAGGTTTTATTTTTCTAGGAATATATCCATTTCCTCCAGTTGTCCAGTTTGTTGGAATAGAGTTGTCCATAGTATTTTTTTTTAACAATCTTTTGTATTTCTGTGGGGTCTGTTGTTATTTTGCCTCTTTCATTTCTGATTTTGTTTATTTGGGGCCTCTCTCTTTGCTTCTTGGTGAGCCTGGCTAGGGGTTCATCAATCTTGTTTATCCTTTCAAAGAACTAGCTCTTTGTTTCATTGATCTTCTGCATTATTTTTTTGGTCTCTATGTCATTCAATTCTGCTCTGATCTTTATTATCTCCTTCCTTCTGGATACTGAAGGCTTTTCTTGTTGCTCTCTTTCTAATTCTTTGAGTTGTCAAGTTAGATGATTTATTACCATTTTTTTCTTGTTTTTTTGAGGTAGGCTTGTAAAGCTATATATAAAGTTTCCTCTCAGGACAGCTTTCATTGTGTCCCATAGATTTTGGATTGTTGTGTTTTTATTGTCATTAGTTTCCAGGATGTTTTTAGTTTCTTCTTTGATCTTTTTGGTAACCCAATCATTGTTTAATAGCATGCTTCTCAGCTTCCAAGTGTTTGAATTTTTTGGGTTGTTTTTATTGTAGTTTGTTTCTATTATTATGCCGTCATGGTTTGAGAAAATGCTTGATATGATATCAATCTTCTTGAATTTGGGAAGACTTTGCTTGTGACCCAATATGTGGTCTATTTTTCAGAATGTCCCATGTGCACTTGAGAAGAATGCATATTCTATAGCTTTGGGGTGACATGTTCTGAAGATGTCAATTAAGTCCATTTGATCTAGTGAGTCATTTAAGGCTTGCTGTTTCTTTGCTGATTTTTTGTCTAGAGGATATATCCAGTGATGTCAGTGGTGTAGTAAAGTCCCCTACTATGATTGTATTGTTGTCAATCTCTCCCTTGATTTCTTCCAGGAGTTTTTTTTATGTATTTGGGTACTCCTGCATTGGGTGCATATATGTTTATCAGGGTTATATCCTCTTGTTGTATCGATCCCTTTAGTATTATGAAGTGGCCTTCCTTATCTCTTGTTATGGCCTTCACTTTGAGGTCTATTTTGTCCGATATAAGTATTGCTACCCCAGCTTTTGTTCATTTCCATTTGCCTGAAAGATATTTTTCCATCCCTTCATTTTCAGTCTGTGTGAGTCCCTTATTCTGAGGTGGGTCTCTTGTAGACAGCAAATATATGGGTCATGTTTTTTTTTTTTTATCCATTCAGCCACTCTATGTCTTTAGATTGGAGCATTTAGTCCATTTACATTTAAAGTTATTATTGAAAGGTACTTGTTTGTAACCATTTTTATTTTTTGTGCCTGTTTTCTTTGTTATCTTTTTATTCCTTCTTTTTACACCAGTCCTTTTAGCATTTCTTGCATTGCTGGCTTGGTGTTGATAAACTCCCTTAGCCTTTTTTTTTTGTCTGTGAAGCTTCTTATTTCCCCTTCAATTTTGAATCATAGCCTTGCTGGATAGAGTATTCTTGGATTCAGTCTGTTGCTTAGCATCACTTTGTAAATTTCCTTCTATTCTTTTCTGGCCTGATGTTTTTCTGTTGAGAAATTATTTGATAATCTAATGGGAGATCCCTTGTATGTAACTTTCTGTCTCTCTCTTGCAGCCTTTAAGATTCTCTGTTTGTCCTGAACATTTGCCATGGTAATTATGATGTGTCTTGGTGTGGGTCTTTTCAGGTTCATCTTGTTTGGGACTCTCTGTGCTTGTGTGACTTTTTTCTTCCCCACCTCAGGGACGTTTTCTGACATTATTTCTTCAAATAGGTTTTCTAACCCTTGTTCCTCTTCCTGTTGTTCTGGCACCCCTATTATTCGTATGTTGCTTCGTTTCCTATTGTCCCATAGCTCCTTTAGGCTCTCCTCCTGTCTTTTATTTTTTTTCTCCAATTGCAGTTTAGTTTGAGTGTGTTTTGCTTCCCTGTCTTCTAATTCGCTAATTTGGTCCTCCACTTCTCCTAGTCTACTGTTAAGACTTTCCATGGTGTTTTTTTATTGCAGCTATATAACTCTTCATTTCTTCTTGAGTCTTACATAAGTTATTGATTTTTTCATCCATTTATCTTGATTCTTACATAAATTGTTGATTTTTTCCTCCATCCAGTTTATAAACTCTAGGACCCCTATTCTGAATTCTTTTTCTGACATATTTCATGCCTTTGTTTCACTTAGCTGCTTTTCTGGCGATCCTCCTTTTCTTTCCTTTGGGGGATTCTTTGTCTACCCATTTATTTTTATTTTTTTAATTTTAAATCTTTATTGTTCAGATCATTACAGTTGTTCCTCTTTTCCCCCCCCGTAGCTCCCCTCCACCAGGTTCCCACTCCACCCTCTGCCCTCCCCCCCACTGTCCTCATCAATAGGTGTACAATTTTTGTCCAGTCTCTTCCTGTACCCCCCACATCTCTTTCCCCCTGAGAATTGTCAATCCACTCCCTTTCTATGCCCCTGATTCTATTATATTCACCAGTTTATTCTGTTCGTAAGATTTTTTATTCACTTGATATTTAGATTCACTTGTTGATAGATGTGTATTTGTTGTTCATAATTTGTATCTTTACCTTTTTCTTCTTCTTCCTCTTCTTAAAGGATACCTTTCAGCATTTCATATAATACTGGTTTGGTGGTGATGAACTCCTTTAGCTTTTCCTTATCTGTGAAGCTCTTTATCTGACCTTCAATTCTGAATGATAGCTTTGCTGGATAAAGTAATCTTGGTTGTAGGTTCTTGCTATTCATCACTTTGAATATTTCTTGCCACTCCCTTCTGGCCTGCATAGTTTCTGTTGAGAAATCAGCTGACAATCATATGGTTACTCCCTTGTAGGTAACTAACTGTTTTTCTCTTGCTGCTTTTAAGATTCTCTCTTTGTCTTTTGCTCTTGGCATTTTAATTATAATGTGTCTTGGTGTGGTCCTCTTTGGGTTCCTTTTGTTTGGTGTTCTCTGTGCTTCCTGAACTTGTAAGTCTATTTCTTTCACCAGGTAGGGTAAGTTTTCTGTCATTATTTTTTCAAATAGGTTTTCAATATCTTGCTCTCTCTCCTTCTGGAACCCCCATAATTCGGATGTTGGTACACTTGAAATTGTCCGAGAGGCTCCTTACACTATCTTCATATTTTTGGATTCTTTTTTCATTTTGCTTTTCCGGTTGGGTGTTTTTTACTTCTTCGTACTTCAAATCTTTGACTTGATTCTTGCAATCCTCTTGTCTGCTGTTGGATCTCTGTATATTATTCTTTATTTTAGTCAGTGTATGTTTAATTTCTAGTTGGTCCTTTTTCATATCCTCGAGGGTCTCACTAGACTTATTGAGGGTCTTAGTAAATTTATTGGCGGTTTCTAGAAAATTCTTGAAATACGTTATAAGTGTGGTTTTAAACTCTATATCCAGTAGTTTGCTTTCCTCCATTTCTGTCATTTGTGACCTGTTTCTTTGTCTCCCCACTTTGGCTGCTTTCCTGTGTTGATAGAGTGGCTTTGTGTGCTAGGTGTCCTATAGGGCCCAGTGGCTCAGCCTCCCCAAACACCTGAGGTGGACACTCTTGGTGCACCCCTTTGTGGGCTTTGTGCACAGTCTTGTTGTACTTAAGCCTTGATTGTTGTAAGTATCACTGGGAGGAATTGGCCTCTAGGCCTATTGGCTATGAGAATCAGCTGTGTCTGTGGTGGGAGAACTTTTGTGCTGGAGACAACCTTCTGGGGCAAGACTTGCTTCAGTGGGGCTTTGGTTCTCACTGAGTCTGCCCCCTGAGTGTGTCCCTTATGGATCTGAGGAGTTGTAATCTGGATGGTCCCACTCTGACCACTGGGTACACTGGCTCTTGGATCTCTAAGGAGGTGCTAATTTAGCCTCTGCCTGAGGCTACCCAGCAGGAGCTATGGAGAGATCTGCAGATTCCTCTTCTTTGTTTGGGATTTGGAGGTGCCCAGATGAGGCCCAGCTGTGAAGCAATGCAAGTTTCTGTGGGGCCTTGGGCCTTTTTTGGAAGTTCTGGGTCTCTCTGACCCAGCTGCAGTTTGTTAGGTAATTTTAGATTGCAAAGGGCCAGGTCATTCATATGCCAAAGCCTCTGTGCACAGCTTGGGTGGGGCGGGGTCTCGGGGAATCAACAGGGCGGAGCAAACAGCTATGGCTGATCCTCAGCCCTGCCCTAAGAGGTCCTGGGTCTCAATGTCCCGAGGTAATCACTGCAAGCACCTCTGAGAGAAAGCCGCCCTCGAGTTCCACCCCCTGGCAGACAGTCCAGTCTCTCCCTGTATGAGTCTAGTTCCCCAGATACTTTCCCAGAACTGGAGTTCAGGGCTGTCAGGAGGTTGAGACTTCCTCCCGATTGAGAAAGACAACTGTGTCCTCAGTTGCCAGACCTTTCAGTGCACGTGCTTCCATACCTCTGCACTTTACTTCCTCACCTCCTCTGAGTCTCAGTGTGCTTTTCTCTTTCCTTCTAGTTGTAGAATTTCCACTCAGCCAGCCTTCCTGTGGTTCTGGATGATGTCCATTTTGTTTTTTAGTTGTATTTTTGAAGTGGTTGTGTGGTGCAGCAATTTCAGTTGTTTACCAATGCTGCCATCTTGGTTTCTCTCTCTGTCTACCCATTTTTTGTCTCACCAAGTGATCTAGATGTCGAGTCGTGCATGGGCTGCTCCTTGGGTGGCAGTGGCTCCTCGGGCTGCAGTTGCTCCTCAAGTAGTCGCAGTAGTGGCTGCTCCTCAGTTGGCAGCGGCTCCTCTGGTGGGTGCTGTTCACAGTAGTGGTATCTCCTCTGGCTGGTAAGGGAGGCTGCTCGCACAGCTGCTGTTCCTTGGACAGGTGTGGTCTGATCACGAGGCTGCTGCTCCTCAGATTGGGGCGGGCTGAGCCCGGCTACTGCTCCTTGAACAGGGGCAGGCTGTTCACTTGGCTTCTGCTCCTCAGATGGGTGTGGACTGCTCACGTGGCTGCTGCTCCTTTCATCGGGGCTGGCTCCATGCTGCTGCTGTTCCTCACATGGGGCAGACTGCTCGTGAGGCTGCCGCTCTTTGGACAGGGACAGGGTGCTTACAGGGCTACTGCTCCTCGTATGGGTGTGGGCTCCTTGCACAGCTGCTCCTCCTCAGATGGGGGATGGGCTGCTTGCCTGGCAGAAGTGAGCTGCACATGCAGCTGCTCCTCCTCGGATAGGGGTGGGATGCTCACCCAGCTGCTGCTCGTCGGACAGGTGCAGAGTGCGTGTGGCTGCTACTCCTTGAACCAGTGTAGGCTGTGCAGGGCTGCCGCTTCTCGGATGTGGGTGGTCTGCTTGTGTGGCTGCTGCTCCTCGGACAGGGGCAAGCTGCTCGGGCGGCTGCTGCTCCTGGTATGGGGGCAGTCTGCTCACGTGGCTGCTGCTCCTCGGATGTGGGAATGGCTGCTTGTGTGGCTGCTGCGTCTCGGGCGGGAGCAAGTTGCATGTGCAGCTGCCGCTCCTCGGTTGGGGGAGGCTGCATGTGTCTGCTGCTCCACGGACCAGTGTGGATTGTGCAGGGCTGTCACTCCTCAGATGTGGGCAGACTGCTCGTGTGGCTGCTGCTCCTTGGACTGGGGCAGGCTGCTCGGGCGGCTACTGCTCCTCAAATGGGGTTGGGCTGCTTGTGGCGCTGCTGTTCCTCATACAGGTATGGGCTGCTCACACTGCTGCTGCTCCTCTTCTGGGGGCAGGCTGCTTATGCAGCTGCTGCTCCTCGGATGGGGGCAGGTTTCTCACACACCTACTGCTCCTCAGACAGGTGCAGGGTGTGGGCTGCGCAACTGCTGCTCCTCTGATGGGGGCGGGCTGCATGGGGCTGCCGCTCCTCAATTGTGGGTAGGCTGCTCGTGTGGCTGCTGCTCCTCAGATGGGGCAGGCTATTCACATGGGTGCTGCTCCTCGGACGGGGGAGTGGGCCGCTCACACAGCTGCTGCTCCTTGGATAGGGGCAGGCCACCTGAGGCTTCTGCTCTTAGGCCTGGGGCAGGCTGCTCGTGGGGCTGCTGCTCCTTGGACAGGAGTGGGCTGCTCACATGTCTGCTGCTCGCGTGGTTGCAGTGCCCTTGGCTAAGGTGTTGGGCGGGTCAGAGGGGAGCATGCTTCAGAACTCACAGGAGCCTGTGCTCAGGGTGGCTGGAGATTTGTTGACCGTGGGACCACAGCCAAGGTAGCAGGTCCCTGGAAGCGGTGTCTGTAGAGTCCCAGGTGTTATCTGAGGGTACTCTGGGTGGAGGTGAGGCCTGGCTCCCAGTTACAGCAGCTCTCTCCTTAAAAAGGCTAGGCCTCTGAGGACGAGGCGGCCTCCCCGTACTGTTTACAATGGTAGTAGAGGCTGCTTAGTTAGGCAAGCCCATTTAGCCTGCCCCTGAAGGTCCTGCGGGATCTAACTGTGCCTCACTCACATACACACACACACATCCCACATGATCACACACTCCTCTTTTGCTCCCTCACTCACTCACGCTCTTTCCCTCACTGCCGCCTTCTTCCTGCCTCTGTTGTTGGGTCTGGGGTGTTATTGACCTGTTCGTGGTTGGAGTTTCTCTCCAGGTGTCTGGTTATGAGCCTCACTCTCTAGCACCTGGCCAGACAGGATAAAATTCACCTCGACAAGACACCACACAAAGGGAACAAAGCACGAATGTACTCACGACAATAATAACCCCACTATAAGTGACCACCTGAGAAAAGAGAATTAGGGGCGAGAAAAGAGAGCATAAATGATATTGAAGAGAGATAAAAAGATAAGAGAGAAAAGAAAAAGGAAGAAAAAGGAGACTATATATATATATATATGGGAAAACACCACAGAACCAATAGATAAACAAACAAACAAACAAACAACAAAAAAATACAAACACCAAACCCCCAGCAAAGAGGGTGGGGGCAGAATCTGTAGAGGCTGAGCTTATATACAGAAGATAAGGTTAAGAATTAGATGAATATGGGGAGTATCTCAGTTCAGTATATAGGAAGTAGAAAGGAGATTAGTGGATAAGAGGAAAGAGAATGAGAAGAAAATAATAATAATAAATTTATAAAAAATTTGATTTCAAAAATGGTATAAAAATAGCAAATAAAATACAATAAAATAGAGTGATGGAAAAATAATGTGAAAAGAAATAGAAAATAAAGCAACAATCAAAAACAGGGAAACAAGGAAAAAAAAGAAGAAAAAAAGAGATAACAAAATAATAATAAAAAAATAAAAATAAGAATAAAAATCAAAAAGTGAAGTGTTCCTTTGGCTCGCTTAATATCCCAGTCTTCTGTACTGTAGTGTTTCTCAGGTTCCAGTTGCTGGGACTGAAAGTCTCTCTTTAGGCCAGTCCCTTTGGACTTTCAGGGACTATTTAGGTTTTGTTTTGTTTTTTTCAATCCTTTGTACCATTCAGGGTGGAATCTGGGTGTGGCTGAATTGGTTGCCTGGATACTGGAGGGAGGGGCTATCTCTTCAGGACAAAATGGCTGCCCAGGTCCCAGGCTCAGGCATGACTCAGCACCAAACTCGCTGCCACTTCTCCTGGACCCCCTTCTTTCCCCAGATTCCACAAGTCCGCAACTTCTCCCACACTCCAGCCTCGGGTAAGTGTCTGTATCTGAAAGGTCCTATGAACTAGGCTAAATGAAGAAAGGCACAAGCCACAGAGGGGCGAAAGGCTGCGCCTCTGTGCACTCCTCTCCTGCTGCCACTCTTCAGCCTTTCTTAACACCTTTCGTACCGCTCATGAGCTTTCTCGTGTTTCGCGCGCCATCTGTTAAGGACCACTCACGAATTTTCTCGTTTTTCACGCGCCATCTGTTATGGACCTTAGATGTCAACACACTGTCTTGTCCACATCAAATGAAGCAATCTCATTGGTGGAAACCGTGCAGGTCAATCTACAAAAAACTATATAATTGCACGAACCCATAAAGCATTGCAGTTACATTGTATTTTGGTCATTCGAATAGTCTTCGTCTTCAAGTTCCTGGCGCTTTTAGAAATGCCGTCTCTCAGAAAAAGGAAGGAAACCAACAAAACTGATACACTTCCTTTTGTGTTGTTCTATTCTAAGGAAAACGATGAAATGGACAAAAAAAGTAGTGCTGTACCTTATAAACTGTGGACTTTTCAATTCATTTAGAGTGTCCAACGTCCTCAATCCACAAGCAAAAATGAAGTATAAACAGTTTCTGCTATTGGTGGCGAGAGACTGGATAACGAATGACAATAATGAAGGCTCTCCGGAACCAGAGACAAATCTGTCCAGCCCTTCCCTTGGGGGTGCAAGGAGAGCACCCCGTAAAGATCCACCCAAAAGGTTGTCAGGTGATATGAAGCAGCATGAACCTACGTGTATTCCAGCGAGTGGAAAGAAAAAATTTCCTACGAGATCCTGCAGAGTTTGTGCTGCCCATGGAAAAAGGAGCAAATCTAGATACTTATGTAAATTTTGTTTGGTTCCTCTTCATAGAGAAAAATGTTTTACGCAGTACCATATGTTAAAAAAGTACTAGGAACTTTAATTGTTTAATTATTTAATTGTTTTTGTAAATAAAAATGTTATAATTATTGAAAAACAACACCTAAAGTGCATTATGATCTGTAGTTATGATGATTTAAACAACGTGCAGTTTGTCCAAAAACGTGCGGTCCCTGGCGTATGTCTTAGAGATTTCTATGTGGTACGAAATGTGTTAACTGTGGACCCAGATCTAGAATCCCCTGCCAACCAGCAGTTCTGCGGACCTTCTTTCCACAGCCAGACACTGTGCCTGTCCCAAGGGACGTGGCTCAAGCCGGTGCCGTGTGGATTCCCTCTGACCTTTAGGGCTCAGAGGTCTGGCAGATTATCCTTCCCAGAGCCTTGATTTTACCTTTCTTCAGGGGTCCTCTGCCCTTCCCAGCTGCAAACCGTCTGCCAGCTGAGTCTCCTTTGCCAATTCGGGCTGGATGTTACTCATTTCAGCTGCTCACCCTATCTGCTCTGGGACAAGGCTCGGGACATGTCTGTCTATACCACTGCCATTTTGTCTCTCCTATTTTCTTCCTTTTAATTTGCTCTTCTATATGCTGCGCTCTTCTGTAATCAAAGCACCATGTTGCCAAGACCTTTGTGGCAGGGTTCAGGATCTAAAGGAGGGGCTGACGCACAAATAAAAATACTATACAAGAAATATGAATTTAGTAGGCATTGGGGGCCAGGTGGAGCCTCTTTCTTGAAGAGACACACTGAGACTGGGTCCCGTCTGCTTTTTATTCAGTTTTAGATACATCTTGCCCTCAGTAAAGCAAACAGGTAGCAGACAGACCCTCTCAAATGTCAGTAAAGATCAGTAAAGATCAGTAAGGTCCAGCAAACATTTACTTGGAGGCTATTAGGTCAGGAAATTGCTTTGAACCACCACTATCTCAACATGAACAATCAGTGCCTAGTGTCAGCCCTGCTAATGCTCAAGGTCCATCAGCCTCCTGCGTTCCTTGGTGCACACTCATGACAGTATTGGCAAGTGGTGGCTTCCCGCACCATGTGAGAGCTCTAAGGGATTGCCTATTAGTGTCACTTGGCTTTTTTATGGTTTAAATTTGCATGTATTAATAACTACCTTCTGAATAAAATTGGTAGCTCTTTATTATTATTTTAAAAAATTATTTTATTATAAAATGTTACAAACATGCAGATAATTGCAGGGAATCACATAATGGACACCAAACTCTATGAAGCCTTAACATTTTGTCATATTTGGTTCATATTTTAAAATAAGTAAGATTACCGGTAGAGTTGCAGCCTTTTGCTATCCTGTTCTTTCTCTTATCAGAGGTAACTTTAATTCAAATTTGAATTTGTCTTTTTCAGACTACTTTTATGACTGCAGTGTATGTATCCCTAGACATCATATAGTACTGCCATTCATTCTTTTAAAAAGTTGAAAGAAAAGATAAATATGTTCGATGCAAGATCCTTTATGCCTTCAATTTCTCCTGCATGTCTACTAAAAGAAGAGAGTTAATTAGAAGCTTCAGAGGAATTTGGGGCTATGGTGTAGAAAGGACCTGTGTTATCTTCTTGGAAAATGTCTAAAGAAGAAAGCTAGGTTCTAAAAATTCCCCTAATGTAGAGGAGAGAGGTTGGGAGGGAGCACATGGGACAAAAACAGGAGCGCCTGCTGTTACCTGACTAGGACACTTGCAGTTCTGGAGTGATGTGGGAAGCAGCCAAATTTCCCTACCTCCCTGGCACCAGGGACTAGTGGACTTAAGGACTTTCTGGTTAGGCAAGAGCACTAGAATGTGTGAACCAGAGCCTAATCAGAAAACTGACTATTCAAGGGATGGGAATATAGAGGACAAGGTACATCTCTAGAGATGAGAAACTTGACAGATGACAACAAGTGGTTAAATGTGTTTCTCAATTCTATCACATGAAGAAAAACTGAAGTTACTGGATTTAAATGTGAAGTCATTGAGTTTACCCAGAATGTACTAAAAATATGTGTTCATTCATAAGGGATCAAAACAGAGATAAATACATTATTTAAAAAGTAAAAACATACTACATAATATATGTTTAGAATACATATTGTTATGCAACTTGATTCTTTCACTCAACTGTTGATAACACATATAGATTCAGTTCATTTCTTTTAGCTATTGTGTTTTATTTAATTGTAGAAGTATACCAAATTATTTATCAATTCACTTATTGAAGGACATTTATACATTATTCAATTTTACATGATTACAATTCTGTGATAAACATCTTAGTATATTCTCCTTGTACACAAGTGGAGAATATCTTTAGGGGAGATAACTGGAAGTGAAATGACTGTAAAATATGGTAAATACATCCACAGGATACTTTGATTTAGTTGTTTAATTGCTTTTGAAATTGCTTCTAAAAATAGAGATTTGAAATAGTGTAACCAACCAACCAAACAAAAAAACAAAAAATGGAGGTTTGGTTACCTGCTACAATGAAAGCCAAAGTCCTGAGGCAAGTACTAGTTCAAAAAGAAAGCAATTTTCTTCAGAAGCCATATGACCTGGGAGAATGGTGGATTCCTATCACAAAGACAAATTTATTTTCCTGCTCAAGCTTATCTTCTTAGAATGATAGGGAGGGGAAGGCTTCTTTTTTCTCTATTCAATTATCTTTGTAGCTTTTGGTATGCTCAGGCCCTATCCATTCATATTTCTAGCTTTTGGCACACTCAGTTTAAGGAACCCCCGTGTCGCCCCCCCCCCCCCCGCACCTTAGCCAATGGGGGAGACTTCCCTGTTCTATGGTAACAACTCCTCACTTCAAAACTCTGGACTCTTGTAATCTTACAAGGGCAAATGAATGAAGGTCTCATCTTCTGTAGTTTCTTCCTGCTTACCAATCCCTGGGTACAGAGCTTTTTACTACCTAATACAAGAAGAAAGAGGTCAAGAATGGAAGAAAGCCATAGGAGGATTGCTGTCTTCAGAAGGCAGTATATGCAGTGTCTAGCAGCAGTTCTCAACCTGTGGGTCGCGGACAATGAAAATACATCCTGCATATCAGATATTTACATTATGATTCATAACAGTAGCAAAATTATAGTTATGAAATAGCAACGAAAATAATTTTATGGTTGGGGGTCACCACAACATGAGGAACTGTATTAAAGGGTTGCGGCATTAGGAAGGTTGAGAACCACTGGACTCTAGAGGATGGCACTGCTGAACAAGTGAAGCTGGTAAACTGCTTTTTAAATTTTATTTTATTTCAAGAGATGGTGTTGCCAGTTGGCTTCTAAAGTAAGACCTATTGTGCAGGCAAACAACCAATTGTTTAGTGAGGGGTATGCCTAGTAGTGAAGGGGAAATTGTAGTGAAATTAGAAACTGGAGAGACTAAAGAATTCCTATTGTCTAATCCTGAGTGGGGCTTTGTGTGGCACACCCAACTGGGATGTTTGCTGAAGAAGCCACTGTCTGGGAAATGCAGAATAAAAAAATAGTAACATTGTCACTTGGTTTTGGGAGGCATTGTTCCTTTCCAAACAAGGAATTTTAAATTTCCTTTAATAGTGCAGGTCCAGCTTTCCCTTGCAGTATCAATAACAGCAGCAAGATCTGCGTCCTCTTCAGGTGGCACCAGCTTTATCCATGTGTGGTGGATCCAAGGTTTGATTTCCAAGTGCTTTAGGTAAGCATGTGTTGTCAGCAGGACATCAAAGGGACTGGTCCATTGCTCAGCTAACTGATGTGCTGTTCAGGACCTTGAGTCTTCCAGGTCTTTAGTAAGATCGGTCTCCTGGTTGAAACAGGTGTAAGAGCTCATCAGATGGGTAGATGGACCTGCAATGAGCAAACTTGTGCAAAATTGTTCATGTTTGCCCTAGATATTGTACATATTGTTTGATTTTTGATTCATGTTCTAAATCTAAAGGGGTGTTCCTAAAACAGAAACTTGTAAGTATCTCCCATAAACTATTTCAAAAGGGCTTAATTTAAGCCCACATTGGGGCACTGTCTTAATTTGAAGCAAGGCAATAGGGAGTTCCTGGTCCCATTTCAGATGTGTTTCCTGGCATATTTTCACCAGGTTTATTTATTGTGCAGTTCATTTTATCTGTCTTTTCTGTAGATGGTCTCCAAGATGTATGTAGTTTCCATTGAATCTATAGTGCCTGTACTATCTTCTGGGAGATTTCTGAATTGAACAATGGTCCATTGACTCTTTGAATGCTATAAGGACTCTTTGAATGCTACCTCTTTGAGTAGAGGTTTTGCTACCTCAGTTTGCTATCTCAGTTCTAGTGGGGTATGACTCTACCTATCCAGAAAATATGTCTACAAAAACTTAAGAAAATTTAAAGTTTCTTATGGTTTTGGGCATCTGTGTAAAGTCAACTTGCCAGTCCTCAAGTGGGCATAACCCTTTATATTGTACTCCTTTCCTTTTGGGGCACGTTCTGTCTTAGGATTGTTGTTGGTGTGTATTTGACAGGCTTGGGTAATATTTTGGTTGGTCCTTTGTAAACGAGAGCCCTTCAAATGTGGCCTGATGAGGTCCAAGCATCCCTTCCAAAATGGGTTCCTTCATGTAGGTGTTTGAGAATGAGATATACAAGAGCTTCAGGGGGTAAGATCTTTTTTTTTTAAAAAAATATATTTTATTGACTTTTTTTTACAGAGAGGAAGGGAGAGGAAAGAGAGTTAGAAACATCGATGAGAGAGAAACATCCATCAGCTGCCTCCTGCACACCTCCTACTGGGGATGTGCCCGCAACCAAGGTACATGCCCCTGACCAGAATCGAACCTGGGACCTTTCAGTCTGTAGGCCGACGCTCTATCCACTGAGCCAAACCAGTTAGGGCAGGGAGTAAGATCTTACCATGAATTTTGATCTTCCATACAGAACTAGGGTCAGTGGTAGAGAATTCACATTCATGGGCCTGTTAATCATTTCATTCTGCATATTGACGTTTAAGTTATGAAAAGTTCAGGTGAGGAATTAAAGTCCCAAGAAGTGTTGGCCCTCAGGCAGCATGGATTGCTGCTTTATTGGCAGTTTGGTTTCCCTGGCTTGTTTGGGAACCATTCTTCTGGTTTTCTGGGAAGTACATCATGGGCAATCTGGTTTGGTAGATTTACTGCCTCTAGAAATTTAAAAATCTCTTTTGCATGTTTGATGTACTTATTCCTCAAGGTTAAGAGCCCTGTTTCTTTCCATATTGCTTCATGGGCGTGGACCACCAGAAAGGCATATTTAAGAGTTAAAGTAGATGTTAATATTTTCCCCCTGGGATGATTCTAAGGCTCTTCATTCTGTTCCATTGACCTATATGACTCTTTTTATGTGCCAGTACCTTGTTGTTTTGCTTACTATGGCCTTGTATTATAGTTTGGTATTAGGCAACATGATACTTTCAACTTTGTTCTTCTTTCTCAAGATTGCTAAGGCTATTCAAGGTCTTCTGTGGTTACATATAAATGTTTGGAATATTTGTTCTAGTCCTGTGAAATATGCCATTGGTATATTGATAGAAATCGCATTCAATCTTTAGATTGCTTTGGGTAGTATGGACATTTAATTATCTTAATTTTTCTCATCTATCAGCACAGTATATGCTTCCAATTATATGTATCTTCCTTAATTTATTTCTTCACTATCTTATAATTTTCCAAGTGCAGGTCTTTTACCTACTTGCTTAAATTCCTAGGAACCTTATTTTTTGATGCAATTATAAATGAGTCTGTCTCAGTTTCTCTTTCTGATAGTTCATTATTGATTTATAATAATGGCACTATTTCTGGATATTTATTTTGTATCCTGCTACTTACTGAATTTATTTGTCAATTCCAGTAATCTTTGGTAGAGTCTTTATGGTTATTTATACACAGTATCGCATCATCTACAAATAATGACTATTTTACTTCTTCCTTTCCAATTTGGATGCCTTTTATTTCTCTTTGATTTGTGATTGCTGGTACTAAAACTTCCAGTACTATATTAAATAAGGATGGTGAAAGTGGATATCTCTGTCTTGTTACTAATCTTATGGGAAACACTTCTTATTTTTTGCCTGTTGAGTCTGCTGTTGGTGAGTTTGTCATATATGGCTTTTATTATTTGAGGTATCATTCATCTAGTCCGACTGTGCTAAGCCTTTTATCATAAATGGGTACTGAATTTTATCAAATCCTTTTTTTGCATTTATTGATATCATCATGTGATATTTGTCCTTTATTTTGTTTATGTGGTATATCACATTTATTGATTTGCAAATATTATGCCAAACTTTCATCCCTGGATAAATCCAACTTGATCATGGTGTGTAATCTTTTTAATGTATTGCCAAATCCAGTTTGCTGACATCTGGTTCAGGATTTTAGCATCTATGTTCATAACAGATACTGGGCTATAATTTTATTTCTTTGTAGTGTCTTTATTTGGTTTTGGAATTAAGATAACACTGGACTCATAAAATGAGCTTTGGAGTCTTTCCTTTCTTTGAATTCTTTGGAACAGTTTGAGAAAGATTGGTGTTTGTTCTTTTTGAATGTTTGGTAAAATTTACCTGTGAGGCCATTGGTCCAGGACATTTGTCTGCTGGGAGTTTCTTGATTACTGCTTGATCTTGTTAGTTGTAATTGTTCTATTCAGATTTTCTGATTCTTCCTGATTCAGTTTTGGAAGATTGTATATTTCTGGGAATTTATCCATTTCACCCAGGTTGTCCAATTTATTGGCATATGGTTGTTCATAATATTTTCTTATAATCCTTTGTATTTCTGTGATATCAGTTGTTACTTCTCCTATTCAATTCCAATTTTATTTACTTAATTCCTCTCAATTTTTTTCTTGATGAGTCTAATTAAAGATTTTTGAAATGTTTACCTTTTCAAAGAGATAGCTCTTGGTTTTATTGATCTTTTGTATTGTTTATTTAGTTACATAATTTATTTCTTCTCTAATCTTTATTTCCTTTCTTCTAGTTACTCTGGGCTTTGTTGTTCTTTTTCTAATTCTTTAGGTATAGGTTAAACTGTTTATTTGTGATTTATCTTGCTTCTTGAGGTAGGTCTTTAATGCTATGAATTTCCCTCTTACTCATACTTTTGCTGTGTTACATAGATTTTGGGTTATTCTGAGATCATTTTCATTTGTCTCAAGGTAACTTTTTTTAAAAATATATTTTTATTGATTTTTTACAGAGAGGAAGGGAGAGGGACAGAGAGTCAGAAACATCGATGAGAGAGAAACATCGATCAGCTGCCTCCTGCACACCCCCTACCGGGGATGTGCCCGCAACCAAGGTACATGCCCTTGACTGGAATCGAACCTGGGACCCTTCAGTCTGCAGGCCGACGCGCTACCAACTGAGCCAAACTGGTCAGGGCTCAAGGTAACTTTTGATTTCTTGTTTGATCTCATTGTTGGCCCATTCATTATTTAGTAACATGTTATTTAGCCTTTATGTGTGAGAGTCTTTTTCAGGTTTTTTTTTTTTATTGTAATGGATTTCTAGTTTCACACCATTGTGGTCAGAGAAGATGCTTGATATGATTTCAAACTTTTTGAATTTATTAAAACTTGTATTGTGTCCTAACATGTGGTCTATCCTAGAGAATGTTTTTGTGCACTTGAAAATCCTCAAAATATATTCTGCTAGTTTGGGATTAAATGTTCTATAAATATCAGTTTAATCTACTTGGTCCAGCTTGTCCTTTAAGGTCGATGTTGCCTTGTTAATTTTTTGGTGTGGAAGATCTATCCACTGATTCCAGTGGGTGTTAAAATCCCCTGAAATGACTGTATTACTGTTGGTCTCTCTCCTTATGTTTACCAAGATTTTATTTTTTTATTCCTTATTGGGTGTTTATACTTTGTTTGATTGATTCCTTTATTATTTTCTAATTCCTTCTTTTTCTCTTGTTATGGCTTTTGCTTTAAAGTCAGCTTTTCTTTGTTTTCATTTGCATAAATTATTTTTTTCCATCCCAGCATTTTCAGTCTATGTGTATCATTTGCTCTGATGTGAGTCTCTTTAGACAGTGTATATATAGGACATGTTTTCTTATTCGTTCAGCTATCCTATGTCTATTGATTGGATTATTTAATTCATTTACTTTTTCTGTTGGTTATTTCCATTTATTTATTTATTTATTTATTTTCTTTATTAATTAAGGTATTACATATGTGTCCTTATCCCCCCATTGGCCCCCACTCCCCACTCATGCCCTCACCCCCCTAGTGTCTGTGTCCATTGATTATGCTTATATGCATGCATACAAGTCTTTTGGTTGATCTCTTCCTCTTACCCCCACCTTCCCCTGACTTCCCTCTGAGGTTTGACGGTCTGAACGATGCTTCTCTGACTCTGGATCTGTTTTTGTTCATCAGTTTATGTTGCTCATTATATTCCACAAATGAGTGATATCATGTGATATTTATCTTTCTCCAAATGACTTATTTCACTTAGCATAATGCTCTCCAGGTGCATCCATGCTGTTGCAAATGGTAGGAGTTCCTTCCTTTTTATAGTACCATAGTATTCCATTGTGTAGATGTACCACAGTATTCTAATCCCCTCATCTGCTGATGGGCACTTAGGCTGTTTCCAAATCTTAGCTATGGTAAATTGTGCTGCTATGAACATAGGGGTGTATATATTCTTTCTGATAGGTGTTTTTAGTTTCTTGGGATATATTCCTAGAAGTGGGATCACTGGGTCAAATGGGAGTTCCATTTTTAGTTTTTTGAGGAAACTCCATACTGTTCTCCACAGTAGCTGCACCAGTCTGCATTCCCACAAGCAGTGCACAAGGGTTCCCTTTTCTCTGCATCCTTGCTAGCACTTGTCGTTTGTTGATTTGTTGATGACAGCCATTCTGACAGGTGTGAGATGGTACCTCATTGTTGTTTTGATTTGCATTTCTTGGATGATTAGTGACTTTGAGCATGTTTACATATGTCTCTTGGCCTTCTGTATGTTCTCTTTTGAAAAGTATCTATTTAGGTTTGTTGCCCATTTTTTGATTGGGTTGTTTATCTTCCTTTTGTTAAGTTGTATGAGTTCCCTGTAAATGTTGGAGATTAAACCTTTATCAGAGATAACATTGGCAAATATGTTCCCCCATTCAGTAGGCTTTCTTATTGTTTTGTTGATGGTTTCTTTGGTTGTGCAGAAGCTTTTTATTTTGATGTAGTTCCATTTGTTTATTTTCTTCTTAGTTTGCATTGCCCAAGAAGCTGTATTGGTGAAGATATTGCTTCAGCATATGTCTGAGGTTTTGCTGCCTGTGGATTCCTCTAAGATTTTTATGGTTTCCCATCTTATGTTTAAGTCCTTTATCCATTTTCAGTTTATTTTTGTGTGTGGTTTAAGTTGGTGGTCTAGTTTCATTTTTTGGCATGTATCTGTCCAATTTTCCCAACACCATTAACTGAAGGGACTCTCTTAACTCCATTGTATGTCTTGCCTCCCTTGTCAAATATTAATTGAGCATAGTATTTTGGGTCAATTTCTCAATTCTCTATTCTATTCCATTGGTTTATATGTCTGTTCTTGTGGCAGTACCAGGCAGTTTTGAGAACAGTGGCTTTGTAATATAGCTTGATATCTGCTATTGAGATCCCTCTTACTTTGTTCTTCTTTCTCAGGATTGCTGCAGCTATTTGGGGTCTTTTTTTAAAATTCCAGATGAATCTCTGGAGAGTGCATTGAATCTATAGATTGATTTGGGTAGTATGGACATTTAATGATGTTAATTCTACCAATCCATAAACACGGTATGTTCTTCCATCTGTTTATGTCCTCCTCTAACTCTTTTTTCAGTGTCCCGCAATTTTCGAATACAGGTCTTTTACTTCCTTAGTTAAGTTTATTCCTAGGTATCTTAATTGTTTTGGTGCAATGGGATTTTTTTTTAAAATCTCTCTTTCTGAAAGTCCATTATTGGTATGAAAAAAAATGCCATAGATTTCTGGATATTAATTTAATATCCTGTTATGTTGCTGGATTCAGTTATTAAATCTAGTAGTTTTTTGATGGAGTCTTTAGGATTTTCTACGTACAGTATCATGTAGTCAAATAATGCCATCTTTATTTCTTACTTTCCAGTTTGGATGCCTTTTATTTCTTCTCTTTGTCTGATTGCTATGGCTAGTACTTCCAGTACTATGTTGAACAGGAGTGGTGAAAGTGCGCATCCCTGTCTTGTTCCTGTTCTTAGGGGAAATGCGTTTAGTTTTTCACATTGAGTATGATGTTGGCTATAGGTTTGTGATATATGGCTTGTATTCTGTTGAGGTATGATACCTCTATTCCCACTTTGCCGAGGGTTTTATCAAGAAATGGTGTTGGATCTTGTCAAATGCTTTTTTCTGCATCTATTGATATGATCATGTGATTTTTGTCTTGCAATCTGTTAATATGTTGTACCACATTTATTGATTTACAGATATTATACTGGCCTTACATCCCTGGAATAAATACCACTTGTTCATGGTGTATGATATTTTTAATGTATTGTTGTATCTGACTTGCTAAAATTTTTTGAGGATTTTAGCATCTATATTTATTAGGGATATTGGCCTGTAATTCTCTTTCTTTGTTTTGTCTTTATCTGGTTTGGGATTGGGGTAATGTTGGCTAATAGAAAGAGCTTGGAAGTGTTCCTTCCTCTTTAATTTTTTGGAATAGTTTTGAAGAAGATAGGTGTTAGCTCTTATTTGAATGTTTGGTAAAACTCTCCCATTAAGCCATCTGGACCAGAACTTTTGTTTACTGGAAGGGTTTTGATTAATGCTCCAATTTAATCAATAGTTATCAGCCCATTCAGGTTTTCTGATTCTTCCCGATTGAGTTTTGGAAGATTGCATTTTTCTAGAAATAAGTACATTTCATCAAGGTTGTCCATTTTGTTGGATTACAGTTTTTCCATAGTATCTAAAAAAATCCTTTGTATTTCAGTGGGGTCAGTTGTTACTTCATCCCTTTCATTTCTTATTTTGTTCATTTGGGTCATCTCTCTTTGTTTCTTGGTGAGTCTCAGTTTATCTTTTCAAAGAACCAGTTCTTGGTTTTATTGGGCTCCATGTAATTTATTTCCACTCTGATCTTTATTATTTCTTTCTTCTACTTACTCTGGGCTCTTCTTTCTAATTATTTAAGTTATAGGGTTAGATAACTTATTACAAATTTTTCCTGTTTTCTGTGGTGTGCTGGTACTGCTATGGACTTCCCTCTCAGGGTTTCTTTCACACATGGAGAGTTTGGATTATTGTGTTTTCCTTGTCATTTGTCTTTGATCTCTTTGGTAACCCATTCACTGTTTAATAGCATGCTATTTAGCCTCCATGTGTTTGATTGTTTTTTATTGTTTTTAATTAGTTGATTTCTAATTATATGCCATTATGATCTAATAAGGTGCTTGATATGATTTCTACCTTCTTGAATGTGTATAAACTTTGCCTGTGTCCTAACACATGGTCTATCTTTGAAAATGTCCCATGTGAACTTGAGAAGAATGTATATTCTGTATCTTTGAGGTGAAATGTTCTGAAGATGTCAATTAGTTCCATCTGATCTAGTGATTTGTTTAGGATTGCTGTTTCTTTGTTGATTTTTTTGTCTAGCAATTGTGTCCAGTGATGTCAATGGGGTATAAAATCATCTACTACAATTGTATTGCTGTCGATCTCTCCCTTGATATTTCCAGAAGTTTTTTTTAATGATCTGTAACTTTGTTTTTAATTATCTTGAGCCTTATGATGACATACTTTACAATTTTGTGTTGATGATCCATTCTCTACTTTTATCCTAGTGAGCTGGAAAAGCACCATTATCAATCACACACAAATATAGTAAATTAATAGCTGTTCAAGACAATCCTGAATTATAACTTAGTCTGACTTAAAGAATTCACAGAGTTTGCTACTATATCTTGTCATGCTGAATTTTAAAAGCACCTGACCTTAAAGATCATCTATAAAATGTAGAAATGTTAAATACTCTTTTTTAATATTATACATAAACCACACTAACATGACTTTCATTCAGTAAAAGGCAACAGTTTAGATATAGGGAATTTTATTAAATTGGAATAGTTGGGACTAAAAGGATGAAATAGTCACTGCCAGCTTAACTGCAACCCTTACCTTTTAATAGGTGAATGAACACAACTTGAAACACAAGTCTTGCAGGTCTAGGAGACAGTGAAGGGATTTCCTGAGAATTTAGACATATAATACAACCAATTATATAAATCTAAATATAAACCAATCTCCTACAGATTTTCAGATGGCACTCACCACCTCTGTGAAAAGTTGAACACCATGAATCAAGTCCAGTCATATTTTTAGAAGGGAGGACAGTGATAGCGCTTGCTGAACCAAAATTACCATCAAAGCTCAAAAAGCTGACCATCTTCATTTAACCACAAGCCAATCTTATTTAAATCAGGACTGCCCAAAAGAAATGTTCTATTAGCCATTCTGATCCGAATTCTGGTGTATGAGATCAATTCAAATATGGTACACATAAAAGAAGTCATGAGACATTTGTAATAAATAAAACAGTGGCTAACTATTACTCATTAGTAGCTTTTTGGAGATAAGCTATCAAGTCTGTCCTTTCTGCACTCTTCTTAATGCCAGTGAAGATCATTTTTGTTCCAGGAATGTACTTCTTGGGATTCTCCAAATACTCCATCAGTGTAGCCTCTCCCCAGGTGAGATATTTGTTCTTGTTGGCATCCATGTAAGAAAATCCAGGGGCCTGACCTGTCTTTCACCCAAAAAGACCATGGAGATTTGGCCTAGTCTTGTGCTTGCCTCCCTTTTCCACAGTATGGCACTGGGCACACTTTTGAAAAAAAATCTTCTTGCCCTTCTCAACATCACCCATTTTTAAATCTCTCATTAGTTGTGTGTGACACAGAGGTTCCCACTCACCAGCTGGACATCTGCTCTCTCCAGAAGTTTTTTTTTTTTAATGCTTTTGGATGCTCCTGTATTGGGTGCATATATGTTTACCAGAGTTATATCCTCTTGTTGTGTCAATCCCTTTAGTATTATGAAGTGGCCTTCCTTATCTCTTGTTATGGTCTTCACTTTGAGGTCAATTTTGTCAGTTATAAGTATTTCTACGCCAGCTTTCTTTTCATTTCCATTTGCCTGAAGAATTTTTTTCCATCCTTTCACTGTAAGTCTGTGTGAATCCTTTGTTCTGAGAAGGTCTCTTTTATTTATTTATTTTAAATATATTGTTATTGATTTCTGAGAGGCAGGGAGAGGGAGAGAGAGATAGAAACATCAATGATGAGAGAGAATCATTGATTGGCTGCCTCCTGCACACCCCCTACTGGGGATTGAGCTTGCAACCCAGGCATGTGCCTTTGAATGTAATGGAACTTGGGAATCCTTCAGTCTGCAGGCCAAGCTAGGGTGAGGTAGGTCTCTTTTAGATAACATATATATGGGTCATGTTTTCTTATCCATTCATTTACCCTATGTCCTTTTATTTGCACATTTAATCCATTTACATTTAAGGCACTTATTGGCACTTTTATTCTTTATGCCTGTGTTCCTTCCTCTCTTTCCATTTCTTCTTCTTACAACAGTCCCTTTAGGATTTCTTACATTGCTGGTTTGGTGGTAATAAATTCGCTGATTGGGTCCGCAGCTTCTTTTAGTATACGGTTGAAACCTTCCATTGTGTTCTTTATTGCAGCAATGTCATTCTTCATTTCTTCTTAATTCTTACACATAGTGAATTTCCATCCAGACATTTGAGCATCCTTATAACCATTGCTTTGAATTCTTTATCTGACAAATTACTTGCCTCCATTTCATTTAGTTCCTTTTCTGGTGATGCCTTCTTTTTTTCCCTTTGGGGGATTGTTTCTTTGTCTTCCCATTTTTGCTGTCCATTTGTATTTGTTTCTATGTCTTAGATCAAACTGCTATGCCACCCAGATTTTTGGGGGGTGGTCCTATGTAGTAGGTGTTTTGTGGGACCCATTGGTGCAGTCTCTCAGATCTCCTGAGCTGAGTATTCTATAAAAGCCCCCTCTTTGAGTTATTTGGATTCTCCTGATGTAGTTGGGTCTTGAATGTTATTGTCCCATTAATTGATGGAGTCTCTTCACAGGTTGTCTGACTGTGAGTCTCACCCATGACCTCATCATGCAAGATGCTTTGGGTGTGCTCAGGGTCCCAATTCCCGTGACTAGGGTTGTCTGTGAGGTCTCACTGGCATGTGACCCACTGTGGGGTACCAGAGCCCATGGCGGGGGTCCCTTGTGAGGTCCTGCTTGCATTCAGCTCACTGCATGGGTCCAGGATGGTGTTTAAGGCCAATCTGAGTGGTGTTCGCCATTTTTTTTTCTTTATACCAATCTTCTTTTTCCCTTGGATTTTCTTTTCTTCTTCTTAAAGAAGGCTGTTTAACACATCTTGCATTCCAGGGTTTGGTGGGTAATAATCTAAATAAAATCTCTCTCTCTCTCTCTCTCTCTCTCTCTCTCTCTCTCTATATATATATATATATATATATATATATATATATATATATATGTATGTATATGTATATATATGGTCTTGGAAGCTCTTATTTTACCTGCATTTTTAAATGATACTCTTGCTGGATAGAGTAGTATTTATTTTAGGTCCTTACTTTTAATCACATTGAATATTTCATGTTAATCCTTTCTGTCCTGAAGTGTTTATGTTGAAACATCAGCTGACAGACTAATGGGAGCTCCCTAGTAGGTAATAAACTGTCTTTCTTTTGTTACTATTAATGTTATCTCTTTATCTTTAACCTTTGCCATTTTAATTATGATGTATCTTTGTGTGGACCTCGTTGGGTTCATCTTGTTTAGAACTCTCTGCTCTTCCTGGTCTTGTGTTTCTTTTTCTTTCACCATGTTATGGAAGTTTTTAGCCATTATTTTTTCAAATAGGTTCTCAATCTTTTTTTCTCTCTCTCTCCTTCAGGTATCACTATGATGCAGATTTTATTACACTTGCTGTTGTTCCAGAGGTTCCTTAATTTTTTTTCTTTTTTTCTGCTGCTCTTTTTTTTAAAGTTATCTTGTCCTCTCAATCACTGATTAGATCATCTGCTTTTTTAAACATGCTTTTGATTCCTTCTTGTGTATTCTTCATTTCAAATATTGTGTTCTTTATTTCAGACTGGTTCTTTTTTCTGGTTTCTATAGAAACTATCTCTGTGTTTAAGTTCTAACTGAGACCATTTATTCTTCCCAGGGTCATTGAGCATCTTTACAACTATTGTTGTTAACTCTTCATCTGGTATTTTGGTTGCTTTCATTTCATTTAATTCATTTTTTACTTTCATTTTATTTAATTCATTTTTTTCTGATAATTTCTCTTGTTCTTTTATTTAGGGCATGTTTCTTTCTCTTTACATTTTGTCTATTTACTTTTGTTATTCACTGTGTATTAGGTAGAACTATGACTGCCAAACTTGTTATGGTAATTTTATTTAGTACGGTGATCACCAACCTTTTGGACCTTATGTACCACCAGTTGTCCTTGGACCACCGGTTGGCGACTGCTGCTCCAAAGGTTTCCTTAAACCAATGGTTGCCAACCCTTTGGACCTCATGGACCACCAGTGGTCCACAGACCACTGGTTGGTGACCACTGATTTAATAGGTAGGACTCAGTGGCACAATCTTCCAGATTACCTGAGCTAGGTTCTTTGGAAATATCTCTTATGTGGGTTATGTGTGTCCTCTTGTTGTAGTTGAGTCTTGAGTGCTTTTGGCCTGTTCTTGGGTGGTGCTAACCCTCAGGGTAGCTGACTATAAAGATAGACCTTGATCACAGTTTATGAACCACTGTGAGGGGGCTGTCCTTTTAAATGGAGTTGTTTCCAGAAGGTTCTAATGTCTGCTGGGATCTCTTCTGGGGTGTGCTGCTTGTGTGATTATTTCGGTCATACTCTGAAGATTTACACTGGTTGTGTTTGATTTGGGCTCACTTTGGTGGGGTTCCACTGCAGGTTTATTTCTGATGCTCCTATAACCAGCTTAGAGATACCTAGCTGGAGCTATGACACAATTTGCTGTTTTGGGCTGTCCCCACTGGGCCTGGGTGTGCATGGGAGTGACCAACCTCTGTACAAGGCTCAGCATTTTTCAGCTCTGAACTGGGGTAGGTCAGTAAAATTTCAAGGCACCCTTATTTTTTCCTCCTCTTATTTGCCACCCCTTCAGATTACCTGTTCTTCCTTGGGAGCCTTCTGTAGAAAGACTGTAGAATGGGCCTAGGCTGACTATAACCCACAGACCCTTTCACAAGTTGTGACCAATGGGGGTGGTGACCATTGTCAGGAGAACAGGGCTAATGGGTCTCCTTTTTGGGTGCAGCATGGTCAGGCACTCAATGGGGTAGGGGGGAGTATCCCCTTCTCCACAGCCAAACCACTGTATCTACTGGGTCTCCAACCCAGCTGCCCCCAAAAGTTCAGGTTGGGTGAAGAAAGCCAACCCCACTGCAGAAGGAAGCTCAGCAGGACTGGCCCATCAGGACTTTGGAGGACAGATCAAAGACCTTTTGTTGGGGAGAGTGGAACTTTTCAAACCTATAGGGAGGACAAGAATGTATTCTCTAACTTGTTCATAAGCCACACAATGAAGTTCTCATTTGAGTCCTGGATGAGAGCTTCCTGGATGTGCTCAGAAGGTCCCACCTATGATTTGCACTGAAATACCTCCTGCAGGACTGAGCTCAGCAGGTTAGGGCCACTGGTTGTTGGAAGGATAGATCAAATGAGTCTCCCATTGAAGAATGGCCTAGGCCAGTGATGGCGAACCTATGACACGCATGTCAGAGGTGACACACGAACTCATTTTTTTTGGTTGATTTTTCTTTGTTAAATGGCATTTAAATATATAAAATAAATATCAAAAATATAAATCTTTGTTTTACTATGGTTGCAAATATCAAAAAATTTCTATATGTGACATGGCACCAGAGTTAAGTTAGGGTTTTTCAAAATGCTGACACGCCGAGCTCAAAAGGTTCGCCATCACTGGCCTAGGCTGACCTCACAGGGGAGATATGAGTGGCACCCCATGATGTAGCCACAAAACCCAGTTTTTGTCCACTTGAGTCCTGAATAAGAGTATTCCAGGAAGACACATTTTGAAGATCCCAGCTCTGTGCAGTACTCTTAAATCATACACTACTGAGCCAAGCAGGGTGAAGCCACCAGTTGTTGAAGGATATGTCAAATGAGTTTTCCACTGAGGGAGTGGAATAGGATGAAATAAGAGTGACCCCCTTCACTGGGGCCACACAAACCAGTGCACTTCTGAGTCCCAGACAAGAGCTCCTGGGGAGATGTGCTCTAAAGGTCTCAGCTCTGTGCAATACCCAGTCCCTTCTGTGGGACTCTTCTCAGCTGGGAAAACCCCTGTGGGACTGAGCTCAACAGGTGGAGCCACAGGGACTGGAAGAACTGGCCAAGTGTTTCAACAGGTGGGGGATTGCTGGCTGTGCATGCAAGATAGGAAAGAATAGCCCTAATTCAAAGTTACACATCTCAATTATAGTCTGAACCTCTGCCAAGAGCTTCTCTGAAAAAAAAAAAAAAAAGCTCCCAGTGAGTGAGAGAATGAAAGGAGATTGCGTGGACATGCGGGGAGTGTCTGTATTTGTGGGTGAGGGACAGCTATATTCCATGGGACTTTTGGGGACTGGCGGACAGGCTTCCCCTTTCCAGGTAGCCTCTACTGCTGCTGAAATCTCTCCTGGAGTGGCTGGGTCTGCTCCAGAGACTGTGCCATCTTGAAAGGGAGACCAGCTATGATCGGAAGCCCAGCCTTACCTTCAACTGGGAGACTTGGGATACCTCCCGGAACCCTACAACCACAATGCCCAGGGATCAGCTGCCTCAGCTGAGAACCCATGAACACTGGGACTCCAGCCTTCCCCACCGCAGGCGCCTAAAAAGTCTGTCCAGGGAGACAAAATTGCGGCAGAATAGACGAAAGTGTCCTGAGCCTTGTCCCGGAGCAGATAGAATGAGCAACTAAATTGAATAACATCCAGTCCGAATCTGCGAAATAGACATAGCTGGTGAGACAGTCCACAGCCTGGAAGGGCAGAGGACGCCTGGAGAAAGGTAAAATCAGGGATCTGGGCTGAAGAGAACTGTGAGATCTCTGAGCCCAGAGGGAAACCTCATGGCACAGAGGTCGTGTCCCTTGGGACAGGCACAGCATCTAACTGTGGAAAGGAAGTCCCCAGGACTGCTGGTAGCAGGGGATTCTAGATCTGGGTCCATAGTCACAAGAGACTGATCCCAGAGGGGGCATTCTGGACGGCTGCCCAGACCATGCTGTCCCAAGAGGAGAGGCTCACAGAGGCACAGCTCTTTCCCCTCTTTGTGGTCCTTGCTTTTCTTCACTGAACCTAGTTCATAGGACCTTTCGGATATGGACACTCACCCATGGCTGAGGTGCAGGAGGAGGTGTGGACTTGTGGAGTCTTGGGAGAGGCTGGGGAGAGGAGAGGGCCCGGTTGAGGTGGCCGTGTGTCTGGCGCTGAGTCATATCTGATGTGGGGGACCTAGGTAGCCATTTTCTCCTGAAAAGATAGCCCCTCCTTGCAGTCTCCAGACAACCAATACAGCCACACCCAGACTACACTTTGGGATAATTAAAAAAAGAAAATCTGAATTGTCCCTGAGAGTCCACAGGGGCTAACCTAAAGAGAGGCCTTCAGTCCCAGCAATAGGAAACTGAGAAGCCACAGACAGTACAGAAGAGTGAGATCTTAAACCAGCCAAAGGAATGACACTTCACTTTTTCATTTTTATTTTATTTTATTATTATTTTATTATCTCTTTTTTTTCTTTATTTTCCTTTTTTGTTTGTTTCTTTATTTTCTATTTCTTTTCTCATTATTTTTCCATCATTCAAATTTATTTTATTTTATTTTTTATCCTAATTTTTAATCATTTTTTAAAAAATTATTATTATTATTATTATTATACTCTTCTCTCTCTTTCTTCTTATTCACTCATCCTCTTTCTACTTCCTCTATACTGAACTGAGGTCCTCCCCATATTCATCCAATTTTTAACCTTACTTTCTGTATATTAGATTCTACCCCCACCCTCTTTACTGGGTACTTGGTATTTGTATGTTTTAGTTTACCAGTTTGTTCTCTGGTGTTTTCTCCATATATATATATATATATATATATATATATATATATTCCTTTTTCTTTTTTTTTCTTTTCTCTTATACCATTTTTTTCTCTCTTTGATATCATTTGTGCTCTCTTTTCTCTCCCCTAATCCTCTTTTCTCTGGTGGTCACTTATATTGCGGTTATTGATGTCATAAGTACATTTGTGTTTTGTTCCCTTTGTATCGTGTCTTGTCGAGGTGAATTTTATCCTGTTTGGCCAATGTGCTAGAGAACAAGCCACATAACCAGACACCCAGAGAGGAGACTCCATCCATGAACGGGTCAATAACACTCCAGACCCAAATACAGAGGCAGAAAGAAGGTGACAGTGAGGGAGAGAGCGCAAGTGAGGGAGCAAAAGAGGAGTGTGTGGTATGTGGGTGTGTGTGAGTGAGGCACAGTTAGATCCTGCAGGACCTTTGGGGGAAGGCTAGCTGGGATCACCTAACTATTTGCAAACAGTCCCAGAGAGGCCAGCTCTTCCTCAGAGGCCTTGCCTTTTTGAAGGGGAGAGCAGCTGTGACTGGGAGCCCAGCCTCACCTCCAACCAGGGTGTTCTCATATAATACATGGGACAATACAGCCACCCCCGCCTGGGACATGATGCCTCGGCTGCAGTCCCATGGTTACCAAGACTCCAGCCACCCTGGGCACAGGTTCCTGTGAGTTCTGAAGCATGCTCCCCTCTGACCGGACCAACACTTGAGCCCAGGGCATTGCAACCACTCAAGCAGCAGCCACGTGAACAGCCCGCTCCTGTCTGAGGAGCAGCAGCCCTGTGAGCAGCCTGCCCAAGGCTGAGGAGTGGCAGCCTCACATGGCCTCCCCCTGTCAAAGGAGCAGCAGTTGTGCAAGCGGCCCACCCCTCATCTGAGGAGCAGCAACCTTGCATGCAGCCCATCCCCGTCTGAGGAGCAGCAGCCATGCAAGCAGCCTGCCCCTGTCCAAGGAGCAGCAGCCTCGTGAACATCTCGCCTTTGTCCGAGGAGCAGCAGCTGCGTGAGCAGCCCTCCCTGGTCTGAGGAGCAGCTTGCCCTTGTCCGAGGAGCAGCAGCTGCTTGAGCAGACTGCCCCCATCTGAGGAGCAAAAGCTGTGTGAGTGCACCCCCTGCCACCATTTGAAGAGCAGCAGCCTCATGAGCAGCCCGCCCCTATATGAGGAACAGAAGCTGTGTGAGCAGCCTTCCCCATCCAAGGAGAAACAGCTGCACAAGCAGCCCACTCTCGTATGAGGAGCAGCAGCCCTGAGAGCAACCTTCCCCCGTTCGAGGAGCAGCAGCCTCATGAGCAGCCCAATCCTGTCAGAGGAGCAGCAGCTGCACGAGCAACCTGTCTGCACCAGCCAGAAAAGCCACCACTGCTGCGAACAGCTCACACCAGAGTAGCCGCCGCCAACTGAGGAGCAGGCGCTGCTGCTACAGCCCGAGGAGTAGCCGCTGCCCGAGGAGCCATTGCCACCCAAGTAGCAGCCCCTGCACAACTCGACACCTAGATCCTCCAGTGAGACCAAAAATGGTTAGACAAAGAAACCCCCAAAGGAAAGAAAAGGAGTAATCGCCAGAAAAGCAGCTAAGTGAAATGGAGGCATGCCATATGTCAGAAAAAGAATTCAGAATAAAAGTCATACAGTTCATAAACTGGATGGATGAAAACATTAACAACTTATGTATGAATCTAGAAGAAATAAAGAGTGATATAGCTGAAATTAAAAAAAAACACCATGGAAAGGTTCAACAGTAATCAAGGAAAAGTGGAGGACCAAATTAGTGAATTGGAAGACAGGGAAGCAAAACACATCCAAACTGAACTGCAATTGGAGAAAAATATTAAAAGAGAGGGGGAGAGCCTAAGGGAGCTTTGGGACGACATAAAACAAAGCAACATACAAATAATAGGGGTGCTAGAATGACAGGAAGAGGAACAAGGGTTAGAAAACCTATTTGAAGAAATAATGTCAGAAAACGTCCCTGAGGTGGGGAAGAAAAAAGTCACACAAGCACAGAGAGTCCCAAACAAGATGAACCCAAAAAGATCCACACCAAGAAACGTCATAATTAAGATGGCAAATGTTCAGAACAAAGAGAGAATCTTAAAGGCTGCGAGAGACAGAAAGTTACATACAAGGGTTCTCCCATTAGATTATCAAATGATTTCTCAACAGAAACACACCAGGCCAGAAAATAAAGGAAGGAAATTTACAAAGTGATGCAAAGCAAGGGACTGAATGCAAGAATACTCTATCCAGCAACTCTATCATTCAAACTTGCAGGGGAAATAAGGAGCGACACAGACAAAAAAAATAAGCTAAGGATGTTTATCACTACCAACCCACAATGCAAGAGATGCTAAAGGGATTGGTGTAAAAAGAAGAAATAAAAAGAGAACATGGGCACAAAAAATAAAAATAGATAAAAACAAGTACCTATCAATAATAAATTTAAATGTAAATGGGCTAAATGCTCCAATCAAAAGGCATCTAGTAGCAGAGTGGATAAAAAACATGACCTATACATATGCTGTCTACAAGAGATCCACCTCAGAACAAGGGACTCACACAGACTGAAAGTGAAGGGATGGAAAAATATTGTTAAGGCAAATGGAAATGAAAAAAAAGCTGGGGTAGCAATACTTATAGCTGACAAAATAGACCTCAAAGTAAAGGCCATATCAAAAGATAAGGAAGGCCAGTTCATAATACTAAAGGGATCGATACAACAAGAGGATATAACCCTGATAAACATATATGCACCCAATGCAGGAGAACCCAAATACATAAAAAACACCTGAACGATATCAAGGGAGAAATAGACAACAATACAACCATGGCAGGGGACATTAATACCCCACTGCCATCACTGGATAAATCCTCAATACAAAAAATCAGCAAAGACATCAATCCTTAATGATTCACTAGATCAGATGTACTTAACATTTCACCCCCATGCCACGGAATATACATTCTTCTCAAGTGCACATGGGACATTTTCAAACATAGACCACATACTGGGTCACAAGTAAAGTCTCTCCAAATTCAAGAAGATTGAAAACATATCAAGCATCTTCTCAGACCACAATGACATAATATTAGAAATAAACTACAATAAAAGCAAAAAAAAATTCAAACATTTGGAAGCTGAAGAGCATGCTATTAAACAATGATTTGGTTACCAAAGAGATCAAAGAAGAAATTAAAAACACCTTGGTAACTAATGACAATAAAAATACAACAATCCAAAATGAAAGCAGTACTGAGAGGGAAGTTTATAGCTCTACAGACCTACCTCAAAAAATAAGAAAAAATGGTAGTAATCATCTAACTCTACAACTTAAAGAATTAGAAAGAGAGTAACAAAAAAAGCCCAGAGTGAGCATAAGGAAGGAGATAATAAAGATCAGAGTACAAATAAATGGCATAGAGACCAAAAAAAAAAAACAATATAAAAGATCAATGAAACCAAAAGCTGGCTCTTTGAAAGGATAAAGAAGTTTGATGAACCTCTACCCAGGATCACCAAGAAGCAAAGAGAGAGGACCCGAATAAACAAAATCACAAATGAAAGAGGCAAAATAACAACAGAACCCACAGAAATACAAATGATTGTTAAAAAATACTGTGAAAAACTCTATTCCAACAAACTGGACAACCTGGAGGAAATGGACATATTCCTAGAAAAATAAAACCTTCCAAAACTCAATCAAAAAGAATCTAAAAATCTCAATAGTCTGATAACTATGGAAGATATTGAAGAAGTCATCAAAAAGCTCACAGCAAACAAAAGCCTGGGGCCAGACTGCTTCACTGGGGAGTTTTACCAAACATTCGAAGAAGAACAAAAACCTATCCTCCTCAGACTATTCAAAAAAAATCAAGAGGAAGGAACACTTCCAACTCATTCTATGAAGCCAGCATCACCCTAATACCAAAACCAGATAAAGACAATGCAATGAAAGAAAATTACAGGCCAATATCCCTCATGAACATAGATGCCAAAATCCTCAACAAAATCTTAGCAAATTGGATGCAGCATTACATCAGAAAGGCCATACACCATTACCAGGTAGGATTTATCCCGGGGATGCAAGGATGGTACAATATTCTCAAATCAATAAATGTAATACATCATATAAACAAATTGAGAGATAAAAATCACATAGTCATATCAATTGATACAGAAAAAGCATTTGACAAAATCCAACACCCTTTCTTGACAAACACTCTTAGCAAAGTGGGAATAGAGGGATCATACATCAACAGAATAAAAGCCTTATATGACAAACCTACATCCAACATTATACTCAATGGATAAAAACTAAAATCATTTTCCCTAAGAACGGGAAGAAGACAGGGATGCCCACTCTCACCACTCCTGTTGAACATAGTTCTGGAAGTGCTAGCCATAGCAATTAGATAAGAAGAAGAAATAAAAGATATCCAAATTGGAAAAGAAGACATAAAACTGTTATTATTCACAGATGACATGATACGGTACATAGTGTTGTCGACCAACATTCGCGAGAATAAGGCCACCAACTCCAATTAGGTCTTAAACAGCAAGCGAGGATTTATTGAACTGGCCAGTGACTGCCACAGGCTTTCCCCTGTAACAGCCACAAGCTTTGTCTTCCATGAGCTTTTATCCCCAGAAAACACAAACGTCCTTGATTTACAGTTACAAGGCTCTAATCAGGACCTTGACGCCAATGTCTGGGAGTGGGAGACTTGGAGTTATGCCTGGTTACCTATCCTTGACCCCATCCTTGTTAAAATTTTTTACTGACAGTCAATTCATCACACTCCCTACTGGTCTTAAGAGACAAATTCAGACCCTGGATTCGTCGCTAGTATCCACTAGCTGAGAGTATTGGGTGTGCAGGACCATGAGTTAGGATGCAGAGTCCTGGCTCAGGCCCAGTCTGGAGGTGTAGGGAGAGTATGCAGGGGGTGATTCCGGTGGTGCATGCCCACCAGGTACCATTCGGGGCCACCGGGTACCAGGAGGTCCCAGATCCTGGTCTCTCCGGAAGTCGGAGTGTCTGGTTACAATTTTCTGCATAGGGGGAATTGGGGAGGGAGTAATTGGCAGATGTGACACACAGCCCAGCTCCAGTAATATCTCCCAAAGTTAATCCCCTCCTCCCATTTCCCCAGGCACATAGTCCCGGGGTTTCTGCATCTGTGAACACGTTGCGGACATGGGCCGCACTTGCCCCAAATGGAGCCGAAGCTCCGATCCCTACGTAATAGGGGGGCTAGGGATTGACTTGGGCACATGCCTGGCATCTCCGAGCCACATCGTTGGCCATCCTCTGTAGTCCCGGAATGTAGTAATCCTTGCGAAGAAGCTCAGCAAGCTTGGTGCCTCCGAGATGGGTTTCCCTATGGGTCTGCTCTATGATGATTCTGCCCAGGCTTTCTGGGAGGAACAGACGGTGGTCCAGGAGTTTCAGCCATCCTCCCTTGGTTACCTGGGCCCCTAGTCCTTTTGCTTGCTCTTCTTCCTTCTTGATGTAGGTTGAGGTGTCTGGCAGCTGGCGGTCTGGGAGGGCCACTAAGACCTGTAGGGGCCCTACTGGTCTTTTGGCGGCTTCCTTTGCTGCTCGATCAGAGCAGGTTGATTGGCCACCTCCGTTGTCTTCTTGAGGATGATCCGCAGTGGGTGTGTCTGGTCAGAGGTCACTTTCTACTCAGGCTGGGCGTCACTCGGCTGGTGCGCTGCTGCCGCCCAGAGGCAAGTAGGTCACCTAAATACTCAAATGCAAAGGGGTTAAGTCTTTTGGACAAATAGTCTACCAACCTTTTCTAGGGGCTGAGACTTTAGGTGAGTACCTCTTTGGCTATGCCCCTTGTCTCACATACCTAGAGGTGGAAATACTTAGTTACATCTGGTAGCACTAGTTGGCCCATCGTCCTTGCTCTGCTCATGTCTAACTGCCTAATATATTACCTCAAGGATCCTGGCTCTGAATTCTTTCAGGGAAAATGGGCGTTGGATTTCTCTTCTGTAACTGCTTCGTGCTGAGGAGGGATGGAGTTTTCTCTCAGAGCCAAGAGATCCTTGCTGTCTGTCAGAGGGACGATGAGGCCTGGGCACAGAAGGAGGTGGGCTTGTGACCTGATGGAAAGAAAACATTTCAGTTTTAATAACCTCTATTGAAATAGAGTTTTTCTTGTCAAAATTACCTCTGTGTTTATCAGAAAACCAAATTAAGACCAATTTATCTATTGTATTCAATTTGGCCTGATGTTTGCATAAGCACAACAAGAATGGTAACTGATTACCTTTGCCAGAATTTCATGATTGAATCTTAATGTGCCCAGTAGGGCCAGGAAGCCAAGCCATCCAGCTGCCATCAGGCCTGCCTGCAGTATCTGCTGAGTTAGGTGAATCCCTCACCTGTAGCAACTCCACCTGGGTCCACACCCTAGGCTTTAAGGCCCATTTCAGTAGCCCTCCTACTCATCGCGGCCCAGAGTGTGTGGGGGTTCCGCAGTGACGCAGAGGCATCCTTATTGCTCCCCTTCTACTCTGACCAACTGCCAGTGATGGTAGGGCATGGGCCTGACGCTCCAGCGCCAGCCATCTTCAGGGCTCCCAAGCAGGATACCAGGCTTTTTTTGTGGCATTCTTATTAGCTTCAAGTCTTCAGAGTCCAGACAGATCTTTTTAAAACATGATATTCCAGTCAAAGTTTTCGGTTAATAAAACCACTATTAGGAACCAGTCTTATTGAGTCTATGCAAAGAAATGTATTGCCAGGATTTATTAAGCATTGCCAAATTTCGGAGGAATTATATAAGGAGAAAAACATACTGATCTGCTCTAAGATTTTCTGATTTTCCTTGCCAGTCCCATTTCATGGACTCTTCAGAGTAATTGTCTTTAAATGGCAAGAAGAAATTTACAATGTGTCTATATTCAAATAGATAGTTACAGCTGTCCCTGTAGTAGGGTTCCCCTTACTTGACTTGTTCTCTCAGAATGGACTAAGGGAGCTTTATTTCCTTACAGGGTCTTACATGTCACTGGACCTCACAGGGTCTGTAATCCCTGTAACAGAGGGGTAGTACTCACCACCTCACTACTTCCTTCTGTTCCAAACAGGCCTTCCCCAGTTTCCTAAAGTTGAGGTTTTGTGCCACCCCTGACATGGGCATGGTCACACAGGCCTGCAAAGACAGTATACAGGTTGCTAACTGTCAACTGTCTCTCAATAGAGACCAAAACCTAATGGGTATTCTTCTTTGCCCAGTTGGGCACCTGCCTCTCAGCAGCTAGGCACCCTCTACTTTTGGGGTTCACCCCACATATCCTCCTTTTAGGACAGCTAACACATAGCCATAACAATGGCCCTCAGTGTGGGAGACTGGACACTTGCCAGTTACTCCCAAAGACTACCAAGGACTGTAGACCATCACCGGTCTACAGCAACTGCTGGCAGCTACAGCTACATTCAAACCTGTAAGAGAATCAAAGGTTAATACAATATACTAATACAATGAAACATAATATTGGCACTATGGCCGCTTCAGGCAGCTAAATCTTCTGTTATTATACAGTTTTCTGCAGGCCACTGTCAGGGCTGTGCACTGCGGCCAGTTCTTCTTTCTAGCAACAAATACAGTCTGTCCAATTTCCTTAAAATGTATTCTGGCACAGGAGAAAGTTGTTTTGCTGTACACAGGTAGCTTAACCCCTATACAACTGGGCTTGGACCTCTGCTTAGCAACCTGCAGTCTATAAATTTAATACGCAGCCTCCGGTCCTCCTAACCCAATGAGGTTTCTGCCAGTCTCTGAGTTAGACTCCTTCTTTCTTGGAGAATTTCAAAGTCCTGTTGGCTCCCAGGTCCAGGTAGAGTGCCCTTTTCTTTGCCCTTTTGTTAACCCTGTTTATTAGTTACAGGGCCCTGCTATCCTTGACCTCCCACCAGTCCCCTTTGTGGCAGAGCAGTGACCATGCCTCTTCCAAGGGAGTGCACTGGAAGGGGATATCAGCCCCTCCTGTAACAGCAGCAACAGGTACTAAACCCTTTCAGTACATTTGCAAACGGAGCTTTTACTAGCTCTATCTGCAGCTTTCATAGATCCCAGGCTTGCTGCTCTATTCCTGGGGCTGTAGGAAGGCTAGTACCAGTCACTGGCTTCTGGCTTAACTGCTGTAGCCTGCAAGCCAAAGGCCCAAGTCTTGTATTGCTTGTTGTAAAACACTCATTACTCACTGGGCAGCAACAGGGCAGCTCTAGTGTCAGGTAAATTTCTGCTGTCCCCCACTTTCTCGCTGCTACTGCTGCTTCTTTTTTCAGGGCCACTGCAGGCAGCTTGGGCACCCAGCCCCCCTTCTTTGTCCTGACTTTCGGGGGCTGAGTCTGCCTAGCAACCAGTTCTAAATCACCAGGGCGGCTGCAGACTTCAGCTCCGTTTCTCCTCCCCTTTGCACCTGGGAGTTTAGTTGTTTTTAATGTAATAAACTAGGGCAGAGAAAGATTAATTGCACTTACAGAAAACTTGAGACCTTGAAGTCAGTTGATAAGGCATCTGCTAGCAGTCTGCAGACAGTAACATCAACAAAACCTCTTGTCCCCCATCCCCCTTCTTTGATCATTCACTCCCCAATCTGGTCTGGAGCTGGGGCACAGCACCTCGATCTGCCTTGCATCCCCAGAGGGCTGCCCGTCTGGCCTGAGGACCAATTTCCTTCCCTCCACCTTCATCCTCCCTCTCTCTCTCTCTCTCTCTCTCTCTCTGAGGTTAAGAGGGTCTGCAGTAACTGCTGGCAGTCATCCCACATGGGTTGGTGGGTAAAAAAGACTGACTCCAGCAGAGAGATCAGACCCTGAGGGTTCTGAGAAAAGGAGGGATTTGATTCTTCCAATTATACAAATCACTAGTTGAGAAAGGGACATAAATCAGGAAAGGCTGGCTGTCCGGGCCCAGGTCCGGTGGCCCAGCCTGCCTCAAAGGCAGAAGAGGCACTGGGGCTGCCGGCCCAACAACCCCGGAAGCTCCATATTCCGTTCCCTGTCTAGTATGGGACAGACTAAAGGGGTTGGAGGATGACAAAGCCCCTCCCACCGGTGGGTCCGGAGGGAAGACAATTGGCGTCGGGGGAGGCAGGGGCTCCGGGTCAAGAGCTGGTGGCGTGGCCTGGGCCTGAGGCCGGGGCTTACCCCAATCAGGCACCGGGGGAACATAAGGGAGCGGCCGGCTGATGGGTTCTTTCTGCTCTCCCTGAAGGACCAGGGGAGCCTTTCCCTTCTGGGGCCTGGTCAAAAGAATTGTCTGTCTCAGTCCCGATTTTCCCCTTGGGAGGCATGCCCTCATCCACGGGGGTTTCTTGGTCAATATGTTAACCCAAACCTGAATATAAGGAATTTGATCAGGATGCCCTGGGCAGCTGTATATGACATGATGGACCCAGTAGGCAGTGGTCAGATCAAAAGACCCTGCATCTGGCCACCCCACCTGGAAAGTGGGCCACTCCCATTCACAGAATTTCTGTAAATCAAAAGCATTAACATCATATCCGTAGCCTCTGGCTCTCTTCTTGAAGTCCTGAAAATTCTTAAGAAAACATTGCAGCAGGGAACACACAGAAGCAGATGACAACTGTCCCATTTTGACAACAAACACCAGACAACAAACACTAGACAACAAACACTAGACAACAAACACCAGACAGACAAGTCCTGTGCCGTGGCCACCGTCGTGGCCACCGGCTGGAGTCGGGAGGTAGTGCTGCGTCCAGCCCTCCCCTTGACTCCCCTGTGAAATCTCACCCCAGGCGTCTCCTTAACTCCTGCAGGATTTTTTCAATAAGTCCTCACCGCTTGCCCGGTGATGGATGGGGGAGAGCCTTCTTCCCTAGATAGGGGCTCCCTCTCTCCCCTGCCACCGGGTGAGAGCCTCCTGCCCTAAATAGGGGTTCCCTCTCACCCCTGACGGGTATCTCGCTGTGGCCTCCAAATGTTGTGGACCAACATTCGCGAGAATAAGACCACCAACTCCAATTGGTCTTAAACAGCAAGCGAGGATTTATTGAACTGGCCAGTGACTGCAACAGGCTTTCCCCTGTAACAGCCCCGAGCTTTGTGTTCCACGAGCTTTTATCCCCAGAAAACACAAACGTCCTTGATTTACAGTTACAAGGCTCTAATCAGGACCTTGACGCCGATGTCTGGGAGTGGGAGACTTGGAGTTATGCCTGGTTACCTATCCTTGACCCCATCCTTGTTAAAATTTTTTACTGACATTCAATTCATCACAATAGAAAACCCTAAAGATTCCATAAAAAATTATTAGACTTAATAAATAGATTTGGCAATGTAACAGGATACAAAATTAACACCAAGAAATCTATGGCATTTCTATACACCAATAGTGAACATACAGAAAGAGAGACTAAAAGAAAAAATCCCATTTACCATCATGCCAAAAACATTAAGATACCTAGAAATAAACTTAACTAAGAAAGTAAAAGACCGGTACTTGGAAAACTACAGGATACTGAAAAAAGAGATAGAGGAAGACATAAATAGATGAAAAATATACTGTGTTTATAGATTGGTAGAATCAACATCATTAAAATGTCCATACTACCCAAAGCAATCTATAGATTCAATGCATTCCCCATTAAAATACCAATGACATATTTCACAGACCTAGAACAAACTTTCCAAAAATTCATCTAGAATAAAAAAAGACCCCAAATAGCTGCAGCAATCCTGAGAAAGAAGAACAAAGTAGGGGGGATCTCAATAGCAGATATCAAGCTATATTACAAAGTCACTGTTCTCAAAACTGCCTGGTACTGGCACAAGAACAGACATATAGACCAATGAAATAGAATAGAGAACCCAGAAATCCACCAAAACTACTATGCCCAATTAATATTTGATAAAAGACGCAAGAACATACAATGGAGTCAAGCAGTCTCTTCAATTAATGGTGTTGGGAAAATTGGACAGATACATGCCAAAAAATGAAGCTAGACTACCAACTTTAACCTGGCTTTTTCTTTATATTCTTATTTAAAGGACTTCTATTCACCTAGATTTCACGTGGTTCTCAATGATGGTTGTTCTATGGTTTAGTTGTAATGTTTTTTGTTTAGTTGTAATTTTGATGTGATTGTGGGAGGAGATAAGCACAGCATTTACCTATGCTACCATTTTGACTGAAATCCTAAGTCTTCAGTTTGCTAATATTTTGTTAAGGATTTTTGCATCTATGTGCATCAGGTATATTGGTTTATAATTTTCTTTCTTATTAGTATCTTTATCTGGTTTTGAATTAAGATAATGCTGGCCTGCACAATTTACAATAGCTAAATTCTGGAAATAGCCCGAGTGCCCATCAGTAGATGAGTGAATAAAAAAGCTGTGGTACATTGATACCATGGAATACTATGCAACAGTAAAAAAAAAAAAAGAGGAAGAAGAATCTCTTACCCTTAGAGACAGCATGGAGGGAGCTGGGGAGTATCATGCTAAATGAAATAAGTCAATCAGAGAAAGACAAACATCACATGATCTCACTCATATGTGGAATCAAAGTAACAAAGTAAACTGATGAACCAAGTGGATCCAGAGACATGGAAGCATGGAACAGAATGCAGAATCTTGCACGGAAGGTGGAGGAGGGTGGTTGGGAAGTAATCAACTAAGAACCTTGTATGCATATATGCATGACCCATGGTCACAGACAATGGGGCTGTGAGGGCCTGGGGCAGGAGGCGGGGACAAATCTTAGCTATTGTGAATTGTGCTGCTATGAACATAGGGGTGCATATGTCCTTTCTGATTGGTGTTTCTTATTTCTTGGGATATATTCCTAGAAGTGGGATTACTGGGTCAAATGGAAGTTCCATTTTTAATTTTTTGAGGAAACGCCATACTGTTTTCCACAGTGGCTGTACCAGTTTGCATTCCCACCAACAGTGCACGAGGGTTCCTTTTTCTCCAAACCCTTGCCAGCACTTGTCGTTTGTTGATTTGTTGATGATAGCCATTCTGACAGGTGTGAAATGGTATCTCATTGTGGTTTTGATTTGCATGTCTCAGATGATTAGTGACTTTGCGCATGTTTTCAAATGTCTCTTGGCCTTCTGTATGTCTACTTTCCAAAAGTGTCTATTTAATTTCTTTGCCAATTTTTTGGATTGGATTGCTTATCTTCATTTTGTTAAGATTTATGAGTTCCTTATACATTTTGGAGATTAGGTCCTTATCAGATATAACATTTGCAAATACCTTCTCCCATGCAGTGGGCTTTCTTATTGTTTTGTTGATGGTTTCTTTCCCTGTGCAGAAGCTTTTTATTTTGATGTAGACCCATTTGTTTATTTTCTTCTTAGTTTCCATTGTCTTAGGAGCTGTATTGGTAAGATATTGCTACAACATATGTCTGAAATTTTGCTGCCTGTGGATTCATATAAGATTTTTATGGTTTCCCATTTTACGTTTAAGTCCTTTATCCATATTCAGTTTATTTTTGAATATGGTGTAAGTTAGGGGTCTAGTTTCATTTTTTTGCATGTATCTGTTCAATTTTCCCAACACCACTTATTGAAGAGACTGTCTTGACTCCACTGTATGCTCTTGCCACCTTTGACAAATATTAATTGAGCATAATGGCTTGGGTCAATTACTGGTTTCTTTGTTCTGTTCCAGTGGTCTATATATCTGTTCTTGTGCCAGTACCAGGTAGTGTTGAGAACAGTGGCTTTGTAATATAGCGTGATATCTGGTATTATGATTCCTCAAACTTTGTTCTTCTTTCTAAAGATTGCCGTGGCTATTCAGGGTCTTTTTTTAAAAATTCCAGATGAATTTTTGGAGAGTTTGTTCTAGGTCTGTGAAATATGCCATTGGTGTTTTAATGGGGAGTACATTGAATCTATAGATTGCTTTGGGTAGTATGGACATTTTAATGATGTTAATTCTATGTATCCATGAACATGGTATGTCCTTCCATCTGTTTATGTCTTACTCTATCTCTTTTTTTCAATACCTGTAGTTTTCCTAGTACAGGTCTTTTACCTTCTTAGATAAGTTTAATGCTAGGTATCTTAATTTTTTTTTGGTGAAATCATAAATGGGATTGTTTTATTGTTTCTCTTTCTGTGAGTTTATTATTGGTGTATGAAAAAGCCATAGATTTCTGGGTGTTAATTTTGTATCCTGCTACATTGCCAAATTTATTTATTAAGTCTATGGTTTTTTTTTATGGAGTCTTTAGGGTTTTCTATGTACAATATCATGTCCTCTGCAAATAATGACAGTTTTACTTCTTCTTTTCTAATTTGGATGCCTTTTATTTCTTCTTTTTATCTGATCACTATGACTAGCACTTCCAGCACTATTTCGAACAGGAGTGATGAGAGTGGGCATCCCTGTCTTCTTCCAGTTCTTAGGGAAAACGATTTTAGTTTTTATTCATTGAGTATAATGTTGGATGTAGGTTTGTCATATAAGGCTTTTATTCTGTTGATGTATGATCCCTCTATTTCCACTTTGCTGAGAGTGTCAAGAAAGGGTGTTGGATTTTGTCAAATGCTTTTTCTGCATCAATTGATATGATTATGTGGTTTTTATCTCTCCATTTGTGTGTGTGATGTATCACATTTATTGATTTGTAGATATTGTACCATTCTTGCATCCCCAGAATAAATCCCACTTGGTCATGGTGTATAATCTTTCTAATGTAATGCTGGGTCTTATTTGTTAGGATTTTGCTGAGGATTTTAGCATCTATGTTCATTACAGATATTGGCCTGTAATTCTCTTTCTTTGTAATATCTTTATCTGGTTTTGGGATTAGGGTAATGCTGGCTTCATACAAATAGCTTGGAAGTGTTCCTTCCTGTTGAATTATTTGGAATAGTCTGAGGAGGATAGGTTTTAAATATTCTTTGAATGTGTGGTAAAACTCCCCTGTGTAGCCATCTGGTACAGGGCTTTTGTTTGCTGGAAGTTTTCAGATGACTGCTTCAATTTCCTCCATAGCTTGGCCTATTCAGATTTTTTGATTCTTCCTAATTGACTTTTGGATGTCATATTTTTCTAGGAATATGTCCATTTCTCCTGGGTTTACCAGTTTATTGGAATAGAGTTGCTCATTGTATTTTTTTTTTTACAATACTGTGTTTGTTGTTATTTTGACTCTTTCACTTCTGATTTTGTTTATTTGGGTTCTCTCTCTTTGTTTCCTGGTGAGCCAGGCTTGAGGTTCATCAGTCTTGTTTATCCTTTCAAAGAACCAGCTCTTGGTTTCATTGATATTTTGTATTGATTTTTTGGTCTCTATTTCATTTATTTCCACTCTTATTTTTATTATTGCCTTACTTCTTTTCACTCTGGGCTTTTCTTGTTGCTCCCTCTCTAATTCTTTTTTTAAGTATATATATTTTTATTGATTTCAGAGAGAAAGGGAGAGCGACAGAGAGATAGAAACATAAATGAGGAGAGAAAGGGCCATTGATATTTTTTGGGGGGGATATTTATTTATTTATTTGTTTATTTATTTATTTATTAATTGTTTAGTGCTTAAAGTATTACAAAGATTCTTTCTTTCTTTCTTTCTTTCTTTCTTTCTTTCTTTTTTTTTATCTTTATTTTTTTATTAAATCTTTATTGTTCAGATTATTACATTTGTTCCTCTTTTTTCCCCCCATAACTCCCTTCCTTCCAGTTCCCACCCCACCCTCCGCCCTCACTCCCCACCCACTGTCCTCATCCATAGGCGCACGATTTTTGTCCAGTATCTTCCCGCATCTCCCACACCCTTTTCCCCCCCAAGAATAGTCAGTCCATTCCCTTTCTATGTCCCTGATTCTATTATAATCAACAGTTCATTCTGTTCATCAGATTATTTATTCACTTAATTCTTAGATTCACTTGTTGATAGATGCATATTTATTGTTCATAATTTGTATCTTTACCTTTTTCTTCTTCTTCCTCTTCTTAAAGGATACCTTTCAACATTTCATATAATACTGGTTTGGTGGTGATGAACTCCTTAGCTTTTTCTTGTCTGTGAAGCTCTTTATCTGACCTTCAATTCTGAATGATAGCTTTGCTGGATAAAGTAATCTTGGTTGTAGGTTCTTGGCATTCATCACTTTGAAAATTTCTTGCCACTCCCTTCTGGCCTGCAAAGTTTCTGTTGAGAAATCAGCTGACAGTCGTATGGGTATTCCCTTGTAGGTAACTGAATTTCTTTCTCTTGCTGCTTTTAATATTCTCTCTTTGTCTTTTGCTCTTGGCATTTTAATTATGATGTGTCTTGGTGTGGTCCTCTTTGGATTCCTTTTGTTTGGGGTTCTCTGCGCTTCCTGGAGTTGTAAGTCCATTTCTTTCACCAGGAAGGGGAAGTTTTCTGTCATTATTTCTTCAAATAGGTTTTCAATATCTCGCTCACTCTCATCTTCTGGCACCCCTATAATTCTGATGTTGGTACTCTTGAAGCTGTCCCAGAGGCTCCTTACACTATCTTCGTATTTTCGGATTCTTTTTTCATTTTGCTTTTCCGGTTGGGTGGTTTTTGCTTCTTCGCATTTCAAATCTTTGACTTGATTCTTGCGCTCCTCTGGTCTGCTGTTGGGAGTCTGTATAATATTCTTTATTTCAGTCTGTGTATGCTTAATTTCTAGTTGGTTCTTTATCACAACATCGAGGGTCTCATTAGATTTCTTGTAGATCTCAATAAGTTTATCGGCGGCTTCTAGACAGTTCTTGAGGGACCTTAAAAGTGTGGTTCTGAACTCAATATCCTCCATTGACAATTTTGTCCTGTTTCTTTGTCTCCACATTTTTTATGCTTTCTTGGTGCACCCCCTAGTGGTCTTTGTGGGCAGTCTTGTTGTAGTTAAGCCTTGATTGTTGTAGTTAATACTAGGGGGATTTGACCTCCAGGCCAACTGGCTGTGAGAATCAGCTGTGTCTGCAGTGGGAAAACTTCTGTCCTCTGGGGAGGTGCTAACCTAGCCTTTGCCTGAGGCTATCCGGCAAATGGCTCTGCGCAGGGCTTGGGCGGGGCAGGTCGCACATGATCAATAGGGCGGGCGGAGCAAGCAGTTATGGCTGCTCTCAGTCCCGTCCCCAGAGGCTCTGCCTCTCAGAGTCTCAGCAACCACTGCAAACCTCGTAGAGAAAGCTGCCCTCGTGCTCCGACAAATGCCAGACAGTCCCACTTCTCTCGTTTGAGTCTGGGTCCCAAGAGACTCACCCAGAACTGGAACTCAGAGTCTGAGACTCCCTCCCAATTGAAAACGACAACCACGCCCTCAGCCACCAGCCCGCTCCACACGTACCTCCGCACCTTTGTATTTTCCGCACTGCGCCTCCTCTGAGTCTCGGCACGCTGTTCTCCTTCCTTCTAGTTGAAGAATTTCCCCTCAGCCAGCCTTCCTGTGGTTCTGGGTGACGTCCGTTCCGTCTTTTAGTTGTATTTTTGAAGTGGTGGTGCGAGGCAGCAATCTCCGGTGTTTACCTATGCCGCCATCTTGGTTTAGTCTCCCCTTTATTTCTTTTCTCCCCTTGACCTTTCCCTAGCCTCCCATACCCCCCAGTGTCTTGTGTCCATTGTTTATGCTTATATGCATGCATACAAGTCCTTTGGTTGATCTCTTACCCACCCCCCCAACCCTCCCCGGCCTTCCCTCTGTAGTTTGACAGTCTGATCAATGTAGCACTGCTTCTGTATCCAGTTTTGATCATCAGTTTATAATGGTATTAATTATCCATAAATAAGTGAGATCATGTGGTATTTATCTTTCCCTGACTGGCTTATTTAACTTAGCATAATGCTCTCCAGTTCCATCCATGCTGTTGCAAATGGTAAGAATTCCTTCTTTTTTACAGCAGCATAGTATTCTATTGTGTAGATGTACCACAGTTTTCTAATCCATTCATCTGCTGATGGGCACTTAGGCTGTTTCCAGATCTTAGCTATGGTAAATTGTGCTGTTATGAACATAGGGGTGTATATATTCTTTCTGATAGGTGTTTTTAGTTTTTTGGGATATATTCCTAGAAGTGGGATCACTGGGTCAAATGGGAGTTCCATTTTTAACTTTTTGAGGAAACTCCATACTGTTCTCCACAGTGGCTGCACCAGTCTGCATTCCCACCAGCAGTGCACGAGGGTTCCTTTTTCTCCACATCCTCTCCAGCACTTGTCCTGTGTTGATTTGTTGATGATAACCATTCTGACAGGTGTGAGATGATACCTCATTGTTGTTTTGATTTGCATCTCTTAGATGATTAGTGACTTTGAGCATGTTTTCATATGTCTCTTGGTTTCTGAATGTCCTCTTTTGAAAAGTGTCTATTTAGGTCCTTTGCCCATTTTTTTTATTGGATTGTTTATCTTCCTTTTGTTAAGTTGTATGAGATCCCTATAAATGTTGGAGATTAAACCCTTATTGGAGATAAAATTGGCAAATATGTTCTCCCGTGCAGTGGGCTTTCTTGTTGTTTTGTTGATGGTTTCTTTTGCTGTGCAGAAGCTTATTATTTTGATGTAGTCCCATTTGTTTATTTTCTCTTCAGTTTCCAATGCCCTAGGAGCTATATAAGTGAAGAAATTCCTTCAGCATATGTTTGTGATTTTGTTGCCTTTGGATTCCTCTAGTATTTTTATGGTTTCCAATCTTACATTTAAGTCCTTTATCCATTTTGAGTTAATTTTTGTGTATGGTGTAAGTTGGTGGTCTAGTTTCATTTTTTTTGCATGTATCTGTCCAATTTTCCCAATACCATTTCATAAAGGGACTGTCTTGACTCCATTGTAAGTTCTTCCTCCTTTGACAAATATTAATTGAGCATATTGGTTAGGGTCGATTTCTGGGCTCTCTATTCTATTCCATTGTTCTATATGTCTGTCCTTGTGCCAGTACCAACCAGTTTTGAGAACAGTTGCTTTGTAATACAGCTTGATATCTGGTATTGAGATCCCACCTACTTTCTTCTTTCTCAGGATTGCTGCAGCTATTCGGGGTCTTTTTTTTATTCCAGATGAATTTTTGGAGAGTTCGTTCTAGATCTTTGAAATATGCTGTTGGTATTTTAATGGGAAGTGCATTGAATTTATAGATTGCTTTGGGTAGTATGGACATTTTAATGATGTTGATTCTACCAATCCAAGAACATGGTTTGTTGCTCCATCTGTTTATGTCTTCCTCTATCTCTTTTTTCATCGTCCTGTAGTTTTCTGAGAAGAGGTCTTTTACCTCTTTAGTTAAGTTTATTCCTGGTATAAATCTTAATTTTTTTGGTGCGATTGTAAATGGGATTGCTTTTTTAGTCTCTCTTTCTGTAAGTTCACTATTGGTGTATAGAAATGCCATAGATTTTTTGGCATTAATTTTGTATCCTGCTACATTGCCAAATTCATTTATTAAGTCTAATAGTTTTTTGATGGAATCTTTAGGTTTTTTTATGTACAATATCATGTTATCTGCTAATAAGGACAGTTTTACTTCTTCTTTTCCAGTTTGGATGCCTTTTCTTTCTTCTTCTTGTCTAATTGCAATGGCTAATACTTCCAGTACTATGTTGAACAGGAGTGGTCAGAGTGGGCATCCCTGTCTTGTCCTGTTCTTAGGGGAAATGGTGTTAGTTTTTGTCCATTGAGTATAATGTTGGCTGTGGGTTTGTCATATATGGCTTTTATTATGTTCAGGTATGATCCTTCTATTCCCACCTTGCTGAGAGTTTTTATCAAGAAAGGGTGTTGGATTTTGTTAAATGCTTTTTCTGCATCAATTGATATGATTATGTGGTTTTTTTTCTTTCAATTTGTTTATGTGATATATCATGTTTATTGATTTGCGGATATTGTACCATCCCTGCATCCCTGGGATAAATCCTACTTGGTCATGGTGTATGATCTTTCTGATGTACTGCTGGATCCGATTTGCTAACATTTTGTTTAGGATATTGGCATCTATGTTCATGAGGGATATTGGCCTGTAATTCTCTTTCATTGTGTTGTCTTTATCTGGTTTTGGTATTAGGGTGATTCTGGCTTCATAGAATGAGCTTGGAAGTGTTCCTTCCTCTTGAATTTTTTAATATTCTGAGGAGGATAGGTGTTAGTTCTTCCTTGAATGTTTGGTAAAACTCCCCTGTGAAGCTGTGTGGTCCTGGGCTTCTGTTTGCTGGAAGCTTTTTGATGACTGCTTAAATTTCTTCCATGGTTATTGGCCTATTGAGATTTTTAGATTCTTCCTGATTGTGTTTTTGAATGTTGTATTTTTCTAGTAATATATCCATTTCCTCCAGGTTGTCTAGTTTGTTGGAGTATAGTTTTTCATAGTATTTTTAAAAATCATTCGTATTTCTGTGGGGTCTGTTGTTATTTTGCCTCTTTCATTTCTGGTTTTGTTTATTTGGGTCCTCTCTCTTTGCTTCTTGGTTATCCTGGCTAGAGGTTCATCAATCTTGTTTATCCTTTCAAAGAACTGCTCTTGGTGTCATTTATTTTATGTATCATTTTTGGTCTCTATGTCATTTGTTTCTGCTCTAATCTTTATTATCTCCTTCCTTCTGCTCACTCTGGGCTTTTCTTGTTGCTCTCTTTCTAATTTTTGAGTTGTAGAGTTAGATGATTTACTACCATTTTTTCTTGTTTTTTGAGGTAGGCCTGTGGAGCTATAAGCTTCCCTTTCAGGACTGCTTTCATTGTGTTCCATAGGTTTTGGATTTGTTGTGCTTTCATTGTCATTAGTTTCCAGGATGTTTTTAATTTCTTCTTTTATCTCATTGGTAACCCAATCAATATTTAATAACATGCTATTCAGCTTCCAAGTGTTTGAGTGTTTTGGGTTGTTTTTATTGTAGTTTATTTCTAATATTATGCCATTGTGGTCTGAGAAGATGCTTGGTGTAATTTCAATCTTCTTGAATTTGGGGAGACTTTGCTTGTGACCTAATATGTGGTCTATTTTTGAAAATTTCCCATGTGCACTTGAGAAGAATGTATATTCCGTGGCTTTGGGGTGAAATGTTCTGAAGATGTCAATTACGTCCATCTGATCTAGTGAGTCATTTAGGATTGCTGTTTCTTTGCTGATTTTTTGTCTAGAGGATTTATCCAGTGATGTCAGTGGTGTATTAAAGTCCCCTACTATGATTGTATTGTTGTTGATCTCTCCCTTGTTATCTTTCAGGAGTTTTTTATGTATTTGGGTGCTCCTGCATTGGGTGCATATATGTTTACCAGAGTTATATCCTCTTGTTGTATCGATCCCTTTAGTATTATGAAGTGGCTTTCCTTTTCTCTTGTTATTGCCTTCACTTTGAGGTCTATTTTGTCAGATATAAGTATTGCTACTCCAGCTTTTGTTCATTTCCATTTGCCTGAAAGATATTTTTCTATCCCTTCACTTTCAGTCTGTGTGGGTCCCTTATTCTGAGGTGGGTCTCTTGTAGACAGCAAATATATGGGTCATGTTTTTTTTATCTTTTCAGCCACCAGATGTATTTTGATTGGAGCTTTTGGTCCATTTACATTTAAAGTTATTATTGAAAGGTACTTGTTTGTAGCCATTTCTATTTTTTGTGCCTGTGTTCTTTCTTACCTTTTTATTTCTTCTTTTTACACCAGTCCCTTTAGCATTTCTTGCATTGCTGGCTTGGTGGTGATAAACTCCCTTAGCCTTTTTTTTTTTTTGTCTGTGAAGCTTCTTATTTCCCCTTCAATTTTGAATCATAGCCTTGCTTGATAGAATATTCTTGCATTTAGTCCCTTGCTTTGCAACACTTTGTAAATTTCCTTCCATTCTTTTCTGGCCTGATGTGTTTCTGTTGAGAAATCATTTGATAATCTAAATGGAGATCCCTTGTATGTAACTTCCCATCTCTCTCTTGCAGCCTTTAAGATTCTCTGTTTGTCCTGAACATTTGCCATGGTAATTATGATATGTCTTGGTGTGGATCTTTTCAGGTTCATCTTGTTTGGGACTTTCTGTGCTTGTGTGACTTTTTTCTTCCCTACCTCACAGAAGATTTTTGACATTATTTCTTTAAATAGGTTTTCTAAGCCTTGTTCCTCTTCCTGTTGTTCTGGCACCACTATTATTTGTATGTTGCTCTGTTTCATGTTGTCCCATAGCTCCCTTAGGCTCTCCTCCTGTCTTTTAATATTTTTCTCCAATTGCAGTTCAGTTTGTGTGTGTTTTGCTTCCCTGTCTTCTAATTCACTAATTTGGTCCTCCGCTTCTCCTAGTCTACTGTTGTAACTTTCCATGGTGTTTTTTATTGCAGCTATATCACTCTTCATTTCTTCTTGATTCTTACATCAGTTATTTATTTTTTCATCCATTTCTTCTTGATTATTACATAATGTTGGGGGCCAGATGTAAGCTGGCAAGGTCCTTGCACCTGAAGGGGCTAGCAAGGCTGGGACCCTTACCCACACAGTTTTCCCAGACTTGTTTGGATGGCGGTTATCAGTAGAATGAGAGCAACCTTTGTAGAATGAGAACAGCCTTTCATGGCTTACCAAGAAGTCTGTAACTGTTTACTGAGATATGCTGTACTGAGAACTTGTCCTTCTGTTCTGTCCCTCCCTTAGAGATTAAGAGGAACAAAGACTACATTCCTCTTGACAGACCTCCTATTCAGTGTGTTGTGTATAAATAGGATTGTGTGGCTAATAAACTTGCTTCAGTTCCTCGAGAGCTGGAGTCCTCCCGACCCCACTTTCCTGTCTTTCTTTCTTTTCTCAATTCCCACCTCCCTGCCTCAGCCAGGCTCAACCTGTCAGGCTGGCCCTGACAACATAAGTTGTTAATTTTTTCATCCATTTCTTCTTGATTCTTGCATAAGTTGTTGATTTTTTCCTCCATCCTATTTATGTACTCTAGGACCCTTATTCTGAATTTTTTTTCTGACATGTTGCATACCTCTGTCTCACTTAGCTGCTTTTCTGGCAAGTCCTCCTTTCCTTTCCTTTGGGGGTTTCTTTGTCTTCCCATGTTTGATCTCACCGACAGATCTAGATGTTGAGTCGTTCAGGGCCTGCTCCTTGGGTCGCAGGGGCTCCTCGGGCTGCGGTTGCTCCTTGGGCGGTTGTGGTAGCAGCTGCTCCTCAGTTGGCATCAGCTCCTCTGGTGGGTGCTGTTCACAGTCGTGGTGGCTCCTCTGGCTGGTGGGGGGAGGCTTCTCTCATAGATGCTGTTCCTCAGACAGAGGGTGTGCTTATCACGAGACTGATGTTCCTTGGATGGGGGCGGGCTACACATGCAGCTGCTACTCCTTGAACTGGGGCGGACTGCTCACATGGCTGCTCTTCCTTGAATGAGGGCTGGCTGCATGCTGCTGTTGTTCCTCTGATGTGGTGGGCTGCTCGTGTGGCTGCTGCTCCTTGGACAGGGGCAGGCCACATAAGGCTGCTGCTCTTAGGCCTGGGGCAGGCTGCTTATGGGGCTGATGCTCCTTCGACAGGAGCATGCTGCTCACGTGTCTACTGCTCACGTGGTTGCAGTGCCCTGGACTAAAGCGTTGGGCTGGTCAGAGGGAAGCATGCTTCAGAACTCATAGGATCCTGCGCCCGGGGTGGCTGGAGACTTGGTGACCGTGGGACCACAGAAAATTTAGCAGGTCCCTGGCAGGGGTGGCTTTAGAGTCCCAGGTGTTACCTGAGGGAACCCTGGGTGGAGGTGAGGCATGGGTCTCAGTTACATCAGCTCTCCCCTTCGAAAAGGCGAGGCCTCTGAAGAAGAGCTGGCCTCCTGGTCCTGTTTGCAATGGTAGCAGAGGCTTCTAGCTAGGCGAGCCCGGTTAGCCTTCCCCCAAAGGTCCTGCTGGGTCTAAATGTGCCTCATTCACACACACACACACACACACACACACACACACACACACCACCACACACACAACCACACACTTCTCTTTTGCTCCCTCGCTGCCTCCTTCTTCCTGCCACTGTAGCTGGGTCTAGGGTGTAATTGACCCATTCGTGGATGAAGTTTCCTCTCAAGGTGTCTGGTTATGTGGCTTGCTCTCTAGAACTTTAGCCAGACTGGATAAAATTCACCTTAACAACAAATGACCCAAAGGGAACAAAGCATGAATGTACTCATGACACTGATAACCCCAATATAAGTGGCCACCTGAGAAAAGAGAATTAGGGGAGAGAAAAGAGAGCACAAATGATATCTAAGAGAGGGGAAAAAAAGATAGGAGAGAAAATAAAAAGGAGAATATATATATATATATATATATATATATATATATATATAGAGAGAGAGAGAGAGAGAGAGAGAGAGAGAGAGAACACCACAGAACCAATAGATAAACCAAACAAATACAAACACCAAACACCCAGTAAAGAGGGTGGGGGCAGAATCTGTAGAGGCTGAGCTGATATACAGAAAATAAGGTTAAGAATTGGATAAATATGGGGAGGACCTCAACTCAGTATAGAGGAAGTAGAAAAGGGATGAGTGGGTAAGAAGAGACAGAAGGGGAACAAAATAATATATTTACAAAAAATTGATGTAAAAATGGTATAAAAATAGAAAATAGCAAGTAAAAATAAAATAAAATTGAATGATGAAAAAATAATGTGAAAAGAAGTAGAAAATAAAGCAACAAACAAAAAGAGGAAAACAAAGAAAAAAGCAAAAAAAAGTAGCTAACAAAATAATAATAAAAGAATAAAAATGAAAAATTGAAATGTCATTCCTTTGACTGGCTTAAGATCCCAGTTTTCTGGAATGTCTGTGATTTTTTTTTGTTGTTGTTGTTGCTGGGACTGAAGGCCTCTCTGTAGGCCAGACCCTGTTAACTCCCAGGGACTAATCAGATTATTTTAATCCTTCGTACCATTCAGGGTGGAATCTGGGCATGGCTGTATTCCTTGCCTGGAGACTGGAGGGAGGGGCTATATTTTCAGGGAAAAATGGCTGCTCAAGTCCTGGGCTCAGGCGTGACTCAGCACTCAACTTGCTGCCACCTATCCTGGACTCCCTTCTCTCCCCAGCCTCTCCACAGATGCCACTTGTCCGCACCTTCTCCCACTCCTCAGCATGGGTGAGTGTATCCGAAATGTCTTATGAACAGGGTTCAGTGAAAAAACAAACAAACATCGGCCGCAGAAACCTGGAAGACTGAGTCTCTGTGAGCTACTCTCTTACAGGCACTGCATGGTCTGGTCAGCACTTCAGGCTGCCCCCTCTGGGCTCAGTCTTCCATAATTATGGAACCCAGATCTCAAATCCCCCAGAGCCAACAGTCCTGCGGATGTCCTTTCCCCAGTCAGAGGCTGTGCCTGTCCCAAGGGATGCGGCTGGGTGCCGTGCAGTTTCCCTCTGACCCTCTGGGCTCAGAGATCTGGCAAACTTTCCTGTACAGATCCCTGGTTTTTACCTTTCCAGGGGAACTCTGCCCGTCCCAGCTACAAACTGTCTCACCAGCTGAGTCTCCTTCACCAATTCGGGGTGGATGTTATTCGTTTTAGCTGCTCATTCTATTTGCTCTGGGACAAGCCTTGGGATGCATCCGCCTATTCCGCCGCCATCTTCGGAAGTCTCAAGGGTCATTGATTGGCTGCCTCCTGCACACCCCACACTGGGGATCAAGCCCGCATATGCCCTGACTGTTAATCAAACTGTTTCTTCCTGGTTCATAGGACGACGCTCAACTACTGAGTCACGTTGGCTGGGAACTCTTTCTAATTCTTTAAGTTGTAGGCTTAGATAATATAATACTAGTTTATTGTTTGTTTTGTTTGTTGAGGTAGGCCTGTAGATCTATAAACTTTCCTCTCAGGACTGTTTTTACCATGTTCCATAGATTTTGGATTGTTGTGTTTTCATTGTCATTTGTTTCCAGGATATTTTTAAATTTCTTCTTCGATCTCTTTGGTAACCAATCATTGTTTAATAACATGCTATTTAGCCTCTAAGTGTTTGAATTTTTGTGATTGTTTTTATTGTAGTTTTTTTCTAATATTATGCCATTGTGGTCTGAGAATATGCTTGATATGATTTCAATCTTCTTGAATTTGAAGAGACTTTGTCTGTGTCCCAATATGTGGTCTGTCTTTGAAAATGTCCCATGTGGACTTGAGAAGAATGTACATTTTGTAGCTTTGGGGTGAAATGTTCTGAAGATTTTGATTAAGTCCATCTAATCTAGTGAGTCATTTAGGATTGCTATTTCTTTGCTGATGTTTTGTCTAGAGGATTTATCCAGTGATGTCAATGGGGTATTATAGTCCCCTACTATGATTGTATTGTTGTTGTTCTCTCCCTTGATATCTTCCAGGAGTTTTTTTTTATGTATTTGGGTGCTCCTGCATTGGGTGCATATATGTTTACCAGAGTTATATCCTCTTGTATCGATCCCTTTAGTATTATGAAGTGGCCTTCTTTTTCTCTTGTTATGGCTTTCACTTTGAGGTCTATTTTGTCCAATTTAAGTTTTGCTATGCCATCTTTTCTTTCATTTCCATTAGCCTGAAATATATTTTTCCATCTCTTCATTTTCAGTGTGTGTGAGTCCCTTGTTCTGAGGTGGGTCTCTTCTAGATAGTATGTATATTGGTCATTTTTCTTATTCATTCATCCACTCTATGTCTTTGGAATATTTAGTCCATTTACACTTAAGATTATTATTGATAGGTACTTGTTTGTAGCCATTTTTATTCTTTATGCCTGTGTTCCTTCTTCCCCTTCTATTTATTCTTTTCACAACAGTTCCTTTAGCATTTCTTGCGTTGCTGGCTTGTAGTGATAAACTCTATTAACCTTTTTTTTTGTCTGTGAAGATCCTGATTTCCCCTTGAATTTTGATTGATAACCTTGCTGGATAGAGTATTTTTGGTTTCATTCACTTGCTTTGCATCACTTTGTATACTTAATTCCATTCCCTTCTGGCCTGATGTGTTTCTGTTGAGAAATCATTTGATAATCTAATGGGAGATCCTTTGTAGGTAACTGTCTCTCTCTTACAGCCTTTGTGATTCTCTCTTTGTCATTAATGTCTGTCTTTGTAATTACAATGTGTCTTGGTGTGCATCTTTTTAAAGTTCATCTTGTGTTGCACTCTCTGTGCTTGTGTGACTTTTTTCTTCCCCAAATCAGGAACCTTTTCTGTTATTATTTCTTCAAATATGTTTTCTAATCCTTGCTCCTCTTCTTGTCTTTCTGTCATCCCTATTATATGGATGTTACTTCATTTCATGTTGTCCCAAAGTTTCCTTAGTCTCTCCTTCAGCTTTCTAATTTTTTTCTCTAATTGCTACTCAGGTTGTGTGGGTTTCTCTGCCCTCTCTTCTAAGTCACTTATTTTATCCTTAGCTACTTCTAGTTTACTGTTGAAACCTTCCATTAGGTTTTTTATTGTACTTATATCATTTTTTATTTCCTCTTGATTCTTATACAAGTTGTTGATTTTCTCATCCATCTGGTTTATAAACTGCATGACCATTATTCTGAATTATTTTTTCTGACACATTGCATGCCTCTGTTTCATTTAGTTCCTTTTCTGGTTATTTCCCCTTTTCTTTCCTTTGGGGTTTTTTTGTCTCTGCATTTTAGCTATTACTGAAGGGTGCAGGCCCTGAGTTGCCTAGGGCCTGAGCCTGAAGTGGAGGGCTTGGTGTGAGGGTTGTGTACCTTGAGAGTTCAGGTGCTTGTTGCCTGAGGCCTGTGCCACTACGACAGGTCAGTGGGAGTGTCATGTGTCCTGAGAGTCATGGGAGAACCCTGGTGCCAGATTCGTGGGGCCTGTGCCATGGCAGTAGGTCAGTGGGAACATCATACACCCCACAAGTCATGGGAGAGACAAGGTGCCAGGATGCATAGTGTGTGTGCCGCAGCTGCAGGTGGCAGGAGGGTAATGTGCTCCAGGACTCACAGGTGCCTGAGGCTCAGGAGACTGGAGTCCTGTTGTCTGTTGGTTTGCAGCTGCAGTAACAAGTCTTGGCTGGAGTGCCTGAGTTGCCCAGGTGGTGTCTGAGGCCAGTCTGGGTGGTGGTAAGGCTGGGTTCCTAGTCACAGCAGCTCTCCCTTTCAAGATAGTGTGTGGTCTGTGCTAGTGCTGGCCACCCAGGTGTGCTGGCAGTGATAGCAGGGGCACCCCATCTAAGAGAGCCTAGTCTGCCAGCTCCCCAAAGTCCTGCAGGATCTAACTGTCACACACACACACACACACACACACACACACACACACACACATCACATGTCCACACATTCCCCTTTCACTCTCTAACTCACTCACACTCTCTCCTTCACTGCTGGCTGCCATCTTGACTCTCCCTTCTCCCACACTTTTATAAAATGGTTCTGATTAGCCCGGCCAGCATGGCTCAGTGGTTAAGTGTGGATGTATGAACCAGGAGGTGATGGTTCAATTCCTGGTCAGGGCACATGCCTGGGTTGTGGGCTCAATCCCCAGTGTGGGACATGGGGGAGGTAGCTGATTAATGATTCTCTCTCATCATTAATGTTTCTATCTCTTTCTTCCTCTCCCTCTCCCTTCCTCTTTGAAATAAATAAAAATATATTTTAAAAAATGATTCTGGTTAAAGGTTTATCAATCTTATTTATATTTTCAAAAAGACAGGACTTGGTTTCATTGATTTTTAAAATTTTTAGACTTTATTTTGTTTATTTCCACCTTGATCTTTATTATTTCCCTTTTCTAGTCACTTTGGGCTTTGTTGTTCTTTTTTTCTAGTTTCTTTAAGTGTAAAGTTAGCTTGTTTATTTAAGATTTTTCTTGCTTCATGTGGTACATCTATGTTGCTATGAATTATTCTCTCAGAACTTCTTTTACTGTGTACCAAGGTTTTGGTTTATTGTGTTTTCATTTTCATTTGTCTTTAGGCATCTTTTTTTTTTAAATTTTTTTTTTATTGCTTATAGTATTACAAAGAGTATTACATATGTCTCCTTTTTTTTTTCTCCCCTTGACCTTCCCCCGGCCTCCCCTACCCCCCAGTGTCTTGTGTCCATTGGTTATGCTTATATGCATGCATACAAGTCCTTTGGTTGATCTCTTACCCTCCCCCGCAAACCTCCCTGGCCTTCTCGCTGTAGTTTGACAGTCTGTTCGATGCTGCTCTGCCTCTGTATCTGTCTATTTTTGTTCATCAGTTAATAGTGGTCTTAATTATCCATAAATGAGTGAGATCATGTGGTATTTTCTTTCTCTGACTGGCTTATTTCACTTAGCATAATACTCTCCAGTTCCATCTTGATTTCTTCCTTCATTTCATTGTTCAGTAGCGTGTAATTTAACCTTCATGTGTTTGTGTGTTTTTAAAGATTTTTCTTCTTGTGATTAATTTCTAGTTTCATGTCATTGTTGTTAGAGAAAATGCTTGGTATGATCTCAATATTATCAAATTTATGGACATTTGTATGCTAACATTTCTGTACTGAAGAATGTTTTATTATGTTTACTTGAAAAGAATGTATATTCTGTTGCTTTGTGGTGAAATTCTCTGAAAATATCAATTAAATACATCTGGGCTAATGTTTCATTTAAGGCTGCTGTTTTCTTGTTGATTTTCTGTCTTGAAAATCTATCCATTGATGTTCTTGGTGAGCTAAATTCCCCTACTATGACTGATTACTGTAAATCTCTCCCTTTACATCCATCAATATTTGCTTTATATATATAGGTGCTCCTGTGTTGGGTGCATAAATGTTTACAAGGGTTATATTCACTTGTTGGATTGTTTCTTTTATCTTTAAATAGTGTTCTTTTTTGTCACTTGTCATAACCTTTGTTTTAAAGTCTATTTTGCCTAATATAAGTATTGCTGCCTTAGTTTTTTGTTTGTTTGTTTGTTTTATTTTGAATAAAATTCCTCTGTCCACTTTTTTCCCTTACTTAAGGTTTTCGTGTGTTTTTACGTCTGAGGTATGTCTTATAGACAGCAATATATATGTGAGCTGCTATGGTCTGAAGACAGCCATCAGGTTTGCTGATTCTAGGGCTTTTTGTGAAGAATTGCAGTGCAAATCATCATCAAATGTGCCTGTGACCAGCTCTGGGATACCTGTTAGGAGATAAAATGTTATTCATGGTCGGTAGCTATTTGTGCTTGGCCTGGGTACATATGGGAAATGCTGCACTATGTATTGAAGCTGGTTGCCACCAGTATTGAGCCCGGGGAAGATCTGCAAAAAGCCCAAGACACCATAAGATCTGCCACTGTCTGCCTGCTCCCCATTTGGCTCAGCATCTAAAAGAGACTCAGTTGCATGAGGCAATTTCTCAGTGAGTAACAAAGTTGGGGTGAGTGTTGTTTACCAGGTTGATACAGATTCAAATTTGTTGCCAGTGCTTGGCTTGGGACCACTCAGCCAAATTTTAGAGTGCATCAATTGCTGTTGCCATCTGCCTGGGGCCTGCAAACTGTTGTAGTGGGGCAGGGTCTCAAGGAGTCATCATGGTGGAGCTAGTAGACTCCATTAGAGTAAAACAGATTAATATTTGGCCATGTTGTGTGAAAATGCTGGCATCTATTAAGAGTTTTTCAAGAAAACTTGCAGCAAGGGCCTTTGCAGCAAGTTATGAGCTTTCACAGAAGGCCCTCAGAGAGTGATGTTAGTGCATCTCACCAGGCTGATGCTGTGGAGGGGTGTGGGAAAATCCACCACAGGAATGGTTGAACATGTGAAAATTGGCCCACATCTCTGTCTCTTCTTGTGTGTTTCTGGCATCCCCTGATATTGCCTGAAATTCCTTAAGGAGTTTTCAAGAAAGACTGCAGTGCAAGCCCAGCCTAGCTATTTATAGCAGATCCCTCTGCCTAGTGATAGCTTGGAAGGGTTGGGCATCAGAAAGTTAGTAGGGTGAGGCTAGTACATTTCCCCAGGCTGATGCTGTATTGAGGGGAGTGTTCAAGTTAAGAAAGATGTCATCTGTGGGTGGTGTGGGAGAGAAATTCAGCACAAGAGCATTTGCAGTTGTCCCTCCAGCCCTCTCTCTGAGGCCACACAAGCTTACTTCTCTTTGTATGACTCTGGTCCCCTCTGAGCAACTGCCAGAGCTTCGGGTGATTGTCCCTTTAAGAAGGTGCCTGGGTTTCCAGCAATCTCCCATCTCACCGGGGAGGATAGAATCTCTGCTGATTATCACAGCTGGATGTTATGTGAGTTTCTCTTCCCTGCCCTAGTGTAGGGAAGCATGAGACTTTGTTGGAAAGTTTGTAAGGAGGAAATTCTGACCTAGGAGAGTTGGCTGAAGGTAGCCACCCCTAATTGTTCCTTGACCTTTCCAAACAAGTCTGTGTACATGCGAATCCTCAGATGTTTACCAGAATCTTTTATGCTTAATCTTTAGATGTCCTTGCTTGAAGGACACTGCAGTCACATTTGTCCTCCCAAGATTACTTACCCTACTGATTGTATCTAAAAGATAAACATTATCCCAAACTGCTGTTATAATAAAAGCCTGAAGAGGCAGGCGAACAAGGCTATCTGGTTTCTATAGCCAGGCAGTTCCTTAGCCCTCTCTTTCACAGAAATGTGTGTCAGAGTAATCATTCATCCATCACTCAGGGTTTGATCATCAGCCCCAGTACTCTGGAGCTCTGGGCTGAGGAGTCTGGACTGGGTTCAAGACCACTTGCTCCTCAAAGGGTATTATTTTAGCTGAGATTATCCCTATGGATTCTCAACTGCTGCATGTGGGTGTGGGGCCAGCATTTTTTTCAATGTCTTCCCTTTTTACCACTGTTGATGTGGCTTCTTCTGTATATTCTTAGTTATAAGACTTCTGTTCAGTTAGTTTTTATTTGGTTATTTAGGTTGATTGGTTTATGATTTAGTTGTATTTCCAATTTGGTTCCAGGAAGAGGTTGGTTTAACTTCTACCTACTCCACCATCATCTTAGATCCTCCTCTTTTCAGCATTTTAAATATGTCATTTCATTGTCTTTTAGATTTCATGCTGTCATTTGAAAAGTTAGCTGTTAGTCTTCTTGTTTATTTTATTCCCTGGAGGTAGTGTATTTTTTTTCTCTAATTGTTTCTAAGTTTTTTCTATATTAGGGTTTCAGCAGTTTTGTCATTAGTGTTGGTGTGTGTGTGTGTTTTTTGTATTTATCTTGCTATAGGCTTGCTATACTTCTTGAATATTTGTGTGACTATTATTTATAATTTTTGTAATTTTTTGGCTATTATCTCTTCAGATATTACTTCTGTCTTGATTTTTTATTTATTTATCATCTTTTGGACTTCAGTTTACATTAGAGCTCTTAACTGTGTCTTATATGTTTCTTATTCTTTGGGTGTTCTCTTCCCACACCCCCATCCCCATGCCTCAGATTGCATATTTTCTATTGACCTGTCTTTGAGTTCAGTAATCCTGTACTTTACTTGCTGTTAAACACTTATGACTAATTCTTAATTTCAGATATAGTTTTTAGATTCAGTATGTCTATTTGATGATATTAATTCTGCCAGAGATGGTACCTCTTTTTTTTTTTGTTAGGCAGATAATAAGAAGAACTATTATCTCAATCCAATACAAGATGAACCTGTATTGGTTTTGGATTGCTGTTTTAGTAAGACTGAACCAACCTGTGTTTTGACCCTATTCCTTGATCTCCCACATTTGTAATTGAGAGCCTTGCAAGTCTCCATCTTTTTAAACTTGAGAAACTGGGATATTCAGTTGGGCCCTTAAGACATTTTTAGTATAATCATTGGTTTCCCATAACATGTATAATCGTTGGCTTCCCATAACAAAATCAGGCAAAGGTCTTCAGGAAAAGACCAATGAAGTGTTTGAATCTGGCTGTCTCACTCTAGTGGACTTTTGTCTTCTAGTTACCATAGACTGTGGGCATTTTACTTTGTTTTTAGCCTAGAACAATTCTGCTCTTGTGATACTCCAGAATTCAAAAAATATCCCCTGATAATTTCAGGGTTACTCCAATTTCAATACATCATGATAGTCCACATGAACTTCAAAAGTTTCACTGATTCCCTTTCATTAGGAGAATACCTCTATCTAATCCAAGCTGGAACTGTTAGAGTAGGCAGATAGAAATATATGAAGTGGGAGGGGTAGCTGGGGTTTGGAGGAAATAAGTGGGAGACATGACAAACTGAAAATAAACAATGGAGGTGGTAGGCCCCTATGTGAGGAAGAAAGATTCAGAGCCCTCCAAGATGTTGTCTAATCAGTGGGTATAACACCTAGATGAAGGAGCCTTGTAACTTAAAGATATTAAAGATACATTTTTTTAAGACATGAGGAGGTGGGTGACTTGTTCCTTGCCTAGGGGTATTCAAGCCTAGTGGTATAAATCCTCTAAACTCCCAAATATCAGATCACTGAATTGGATTTCTGCCAACTGAGTTGCCTGCTCAGATCCTCTCTGAGTGTATTGCTTTCCTACAAATAAATCTTCTTCTGCATTTGCTGTTATTTGTTGTCTCTTGTTTGAATGTATTCCTACAAGCAAGATACAAACTGGGGGTTCAGAGTACTGTCTCTGGCCAGAGGCTATCGCCATTCAGAGACCCCCTTGTCCACCGCTGACAGAACCTCAGCTTGCTCTTAAACTAAGAAAATTACCCCAGGTTCAAAAACATCTGAAGATTATCAGCTCACTTGGGAAGAACTAGAGTTTCAGTTTTCAAAGTCCTCTTTGTTTTTGTAGCTTTATGTCTTTAAAATATAATTATTATAAATGTATCCATTTTTTTTTCTAGCTGAGTCAGTGGGAATATTGGCCTACTGCCACGTATTATATTCTACTGAGAAGTATAAGTTTTATGGCAGATTTTTGGATAATGTTCCTGGAAGCCCAGACTAAAGTTTGGTCCTATAGCCTTCTCAATTTTTCTTCAACCCATGTAAAATCCTTTCATAGCTCTTCTCCCCACCTCCAACCCCAAATTCACGCAGAACCTATTTTTATTGCCTATAACATAGAAACTTAACTATGGAAATGGAAGTCGAAGAAGAAAAGAAAATGCTGAAAGAATCATTGGTTGTAAGAAGATTGAGTTTGGAATAATAAGGCCACAGTATGTGTGACCATTTCAGGACTGCAAGGAAAGTGAAGTTCCATGATTATTAGAAGCACATGTAAACCCAACTCTAAATAGACTGACTGGGAATAGTCACATGTCTGTGGTACTGAGGCAGGATAATAAGAAGCTAGGAAAATTAATGAGAATATGGAATAGGAAAACTGAGACAAGACAATTTAAAAAGGTCAAAAAAAAAAAAGCAAAAATAAATAAATAAATAAATAAAAGGCCAAATAATTTTAACAACTTACAACCAGCTAGTGAATCACAAGACCTTATCCTTTAAACAAAGGACACTTGAGAGCAAATGGTTTATACCTCTGCTCCCTAACCAGAGAATACATAGCTTAAATCACTGTGGTCAGGAAAATAAAGAACAGAGATTCAATTAATGCTATTTGTGCCAGCTAAACCCAAGGACAGATGAAGTCAGGGGAACAAATAATTAAAGCCCGATTAAAACCAGACAGACAACATAAAAGAAAAACAGTAAAGCAGACCAAAGAATAATTCCAAATTACCATATAAGCTCATTTTGATGTATCAACATATTAAAAACACACACATGGAAAGCTGGTGAATATTCTACTAAAATCTTTCCCTAAAGATTCTCAGAAGAGATATAAAAACCCTCAAGACAAAGACCTGTTGCTGGCTCGCTCTGTCTAGATCTAGAGCATGCCCATGTTCCTTCCTGGGCATGAACTTTTTACTTCCTCCTAAGTTCTAAGGGTCCCCATGAGACTTGTAATCAGGGGAGCAGTGGGCAGTGGCACCTCAACCCAGGCTTACCCCATTTTCTCTGACTTTCTAGTGAGCTAAAAGCAGCCCAGCCTTGGCTCATTTCTGTCATTGTGAACTTCACTTCCTAGTGAGATAACAGCAACCAATCCTTGGCTCACTTCTTTCCTATAACATTCCTAGGGAGCCAAACCAGAACACCACCTAGGCTCTTTCCTATTGCTTCTTCTACCCTAAATACCCCAGCTTTAATAAGCATACTCTCAAAATCACCTGGACTCATGTTGTGACATCTTTCCTATACAAAGTCAAGAACCCCCACACAGGCTGCCTGAGGCAGATCTGCTCCAACCCTGGGCCCTGTTCAGTAACATCACTACTTTAGCAATGTAGTGATCAGGCAGGCCTGGATTCATATTAGCAGATACAATGAGAACAGAGGTCAATATTCTGACCAAATGGAATGAATCATGCAATTAGAGGAAGTTCTAAGAACCAGACATTTCCTGCCCTTTGCTAATTGGAAATTTAAATTTATATTATACCTAGAGGCCATGTTAGCAATAAGGATTTGGAGGGAAAACACAAATCTGGAAATGGAGTAATTACTCTAAATAGACTATTTTCAAATAAAACCACTAGGATAATTTGGTTAGCAAATTTGGAAAGACAGCATGAGAGCCAAGGTGAGGTAAGTAATTTAAAAAACAGAAAATCATATTTCTGCATGTCTGAGTATGTAGACTGTAGATTTCAACCCCCTGATAATACTGGTGAGACATAGTCTAATGGTACAGGAAATATTTTTTTTCCTTTGGCTGTGGTAGACAAGAACTAAAAATTCAGTTCAAGCTTATAAAAAATATGTGTAATCTTATTGAACATTAATTTTACTAACCAAAATGGGTTTTTGGCCAGATTTTATTTTGGAAAAGTGAACACAAAAGTATTTGTTTACCATGAAGTGACTAATTATAGGAAGCACTGCAAACTCTATCTTCTAATAAGCTTCTGTATAAGGAATACATGATCTCCAAGAATACCTGTTGTTTTCATACCTATTACATTCTTTCATTTAAAAAATAACTTAGAATTTTTTTCTTTCTGCCCTACCTCCAAAAAAAACATTGTGAAAAGGAGGGTGGATAATCTTTAGATCAGAGCTTGAATTTTTTTTTAAAAAAGGTAGATAAGAGAAAGCTAAAACAAAATGTTACCTCCCTATTTATTAAAAAAGTCATCTGCACATTAGACAGTCTAAATGAAAACATCTAAGCTCTTTGTTTTGGCTTTTCCAGAGAATAAACACTTAGTTTACATTAATTAATTAGGTTTATTCTAAATAAATGTTTTGTTTATTAAATGGCCTGGACTTAGTGTTGCATAAGTAGGAAGTGAGTACTTCTCTCCTATTACCCCCGCACCCCTCCACACTCCAGCTTCAAATATGCTCTACAACATTTCCCTTCCTGTCCCTGGATGACAGCTTGGGAAGACCCCTAACCTTTAATAACTTTCATATCTGAGAAATTTTTTATTTTCAAGTTACATATGGTGGGACCACAGGTCTTCAGATGCTGGGTATTAGACGGAGATATGAGCAGTCATAGGCATATAAAAGAGACTTTATTGCAGACCATTGCTATTGCTAACAAGGAGCCAGTATATAAAACTATTCTTCAAAGTAGCATAATAAAGCAGCTGCTAACAAAGCTGTTATATAAAGCAGTCCAGCAACCAGCTGGTCAATAGCACATCTTTATACCAATTTAGACAAAAGAGGATTCTTGCCAAATAGTGACATCAATATTTGGGTTACAGAAAAGTATGCCTGCATAGTGCATACAGTACAATAGCTGTGTCCTTGCTTTTGCACCTGCGTATGGCAAATTGGCCTTGAACATCCGGTGTAGTCTGGACAAGGCCCCAAGTCTTGAACATCTGGCATACTCTGATTAGGTTCCCACATATACTATGAATATCTTAGGTAACATACTGAGAGTATTTCTAGCCCAAACTACATCAAAGTTTTAATCTCATATCCCAAAGAAAGATTCTCCAGGAGCTAGGCCAAGGGAATAGAGGAAAAGGGATAACACCTTAACTTAGCTGAGGGTCTTTCTCCTCTGGTGCACCCTGACCTAACTTGATACCTTCTTTCATGGCTGGAGTCCAAATACTGTTTCTGCAATGTGATATATTAGTAGGTTCCTCCAAGATGCTCCTCTTTCTACTCCAACCTCCACATTATTCCAGTCCCTGATGCAGGCAGTGTAGTTACTGTAATGTCTTTTCAGACCTAGCCCTAATTTATGATAGAAATTATTGCTTGGTGTCCATCTTTCTTGGAGGTGTCCACCTGGCCTTTAGCTTTGAGAAAGACAAAGATGTTAGAAAAATAAGGAAGTATTTGGCATTATAGGTACTCTTAAAGTACATTTAATTTAGCATCAATCAAGATTGCAGATTAATTTTGGAGGAAATGAGAAACAAACCCATTTTAATTTTTCTATTTAGTTTTTTTCTAATATTTAAGTATTTATATAATTCTGTATTTTTAGTTTAAAAACTTACACATTACAAAGGTATAGGGGAGAAAAACATAAAACTGGTCTAAAATGTAAAGAATAGCAGGTACCCTGCATTGTTTTGGAGGGGTGGGGAGGAGTAAATTTTCAAATCTTAACACAAAACATTTTTTACATGGATTTAAAATAGTCCTACTTAATAAATTTGCTTTTGTTTTCCTGCTCACCTATAGACCCTGAAGAATTATAAATAATGGATTACAAGTGGGTTTAAATAACATTAAATTTATCGGACAGAGTTTGACCCCAGCTACTATTGTTTCTTTTGGATAATGTTTTCTTTGTACCATTTTCTCATTGATTCCATATATGTTGCTACAAAGGACTTTTGCAAATTTCTAAAAATTATATTTGTAGAGTAAATCTGGAAGAAGAGAATATTATTTTCAGCTTTGAAGCAAATTCCATACATCATACTTTCCTGTGGTAAAGCCAGATACAAATACAGAGCAATTAAATGACACAAATGAGAAACACAGAACTTGACCACATGTATGGTATTTCTTCTTCCCTTTAGTAATATATTTAAGCAGTTGATAACTCTTTTTTGAAAAGAAAACTTTACGCAGTGTTAAATGCATTATAATTCATGCGACATGGCATATTCATTTGGGCAAGAAGAACTTTTGAGAAACTTAGACTCTCTAAAACAAACAACTTAAAAAAAATAATACATCTACCAAAGCCTCTCTTTACTTTAAAAAATTGTATGAATAAAAGATTTAAATGTAAGTCATGAAACCATAAAAATCCTAGAAGAAACCAGAGATAGCAAAATTTCAGACATTTCTCCTAGAAATATATTTATGGATACATCTCCTAGGGCAATGGAAACTAAGGGAAAATAAAAACAAATGGGACTACATGAAAATAAAAATCTTCTGCACAGTAAAAAATAAACCATCCACAAAATGAAAAGGGAGCCCACTGTATGAGAGAACATATTTGGCAATGATACATCTAATAAGTGATTAATATCCAAAATATATAAAGAACTCATACATCTTAACAAAAGGAAGACAAGCAATCTAATTTGAAAATGGGCGAAGCACCTAGACACTTCTACAAAGCAGATATACAGGTGGCCAACAGACATATGAAAAATGCACAAAGTCAGTGATCATCAGAGAGATTCAAATTAAGATGATAATGAGGTATCACCTCACATCTGTCAGAATGTCTACCATCAACAAATCAACAAATGACAAGTGCTGGCAAGGATGTGGCGAAAGGTAATCCTAGTACACAACGGGTGGGAATGCAGACTGGTGCAGCCAGTATTATGGAAAACAGTATGGAGTTTCCTCAAAAAATTAAATATAGAACTGCCATTTGACCCAGTGTTCCCACTTCTAGGAATATACCCTAAGATATCCACAACACCAATCAGAAAGAATATATGCACCCCTATGTTCAGAGCAGCACAATTTACAATAGCTAAGATTTGGAAACAGCCCAAGTGACCATCAGGAGATAAGTGGATAAAAAAGCTGTGGTACATTTACACCATGGAATTCTATGCAGCAGTAAAAAGGAAAGATCTCTTACCTTTTGCAACAGCATGGATGGACCTGGAGAGTATTATGCTATGCAAAATAAGCCAGTCAGAGAAAGACAAGTATCACATGATCTCACCCATATGTGTAATCTAATGAACAAAATAAACGAATGAACAAAATAGATCCAGAGACATAGAAGCATAGAATAGACTGTAGAATCTCAGAGGGAAGGTGGTGGAGGGTGTGTGGGAGGAAAGTGATCAACTAAAGAACTTGTATGCGTGTATATATATATATAATCTTTGGATACAGCCAATAGGGTAGTGAAGGCACGAGGTGGGGGGTGAGGGCGGGCTAGAAGGGGTCAATGGGGGATAGAGGGAGTATATGTAATACTTTCAACAATAAATATTTTTAAAAAGAAAAAAAACATTAATAATGAGAGAGAATCATTGATTAGCTTCCTCTTGTATGCCCCTACTAGGAATAGAACTGAAACCCAGGCATGTGCCCTGACCAGGAATCAAACTGTGAACTCCTAGTTCATGGGTGGATGCCCAACTACTGAGCCAAACTGGCTGTGCTCTCTACCCATTTTTAATTGGATTGTTTGTCTTACTTTTGTTTAGCTATATAAGTACTTTATATATTTTGGAAATTAACCTCTTATCAGATGTATCATTTGGCAAATATGTTCTCTCATACAGTGGATACCCTTTTCAATTTGATGGTGGTGGCTTTTTAGTTTGTTGCAGTCCCATTTATTAATTTTGTCCTTTGTTTCTCTTGCCTTAGGTAATGTATTGGTGAAAACTCTGCTATGTGAGATGTCTGAGCTTTTGCTGCCTATGTTTTCTTCTAAGATTTTTATGATTTCATAACTTACATTTAAATATTTTTTAATTTTTTTTCTTTACTGATTAAGGTATTACATATGTGTCCTTATTGCCCCATTGCCCCTCCACCCCCCATTCATGCCCTCGCCCCCCCCATTGTCTGTCTCCATTGGTTAGGCTTATATGCATGCACACAAGTCCTTTGGTTATCTCTCCTCCTTACACCCACCCTCCCCTAGTTTCCCTCTGGGGATTGATAGTCTGATCACTGCTTCTCTGTTTCTGGATCTGTCCCTGTTCATCAGTCTATGTTGTTCTCTATATTCCACAAATGAGTGAGATCATGTGATATTTATCTTTCTCTGACTGGCTTATTTCAATTAGCATAATGCTCTCCGGTTCCATCCATGTTGTTCCAAATGGTAAGAATTCCTTCTTTTTACCGCAGCATAGTATTCCATTGTGTAGATGTACCACAGTTTTGCTGATGGGCACTTAGGCTGTTTCCAAATCTTAGCTATTGTAAATTGTGCTGCTATGAACATAGGGGTGCATATATCCTTTCTGATTGGTGTTTCTGGCTTCTTGGGATATATTCCTAGAAGTGGGATCACTGGGTCAAATGGGAGTTCCATTTTTAGTTTTTTGAGGAAACTCCATACTGTTCTCCACAGTGGCTGCACCAGTGCACATTCCCAACAGCAGTGCACAAAGGTTCCTTTTTCTCTGCATCCTCACCAGCACTTGTCATTTGTTGATTTGTTGAAGAGAGGCAATCTGACAGGTGTGATATGGTACTGCATTGTCGTTTTGATCTGCATTTCTTGGATGATTAGTGACTTTGAGCATATTTTCATATGTCTCTTGGCCTTCCTTATGTCTTCTTTTGAAAAGTATCTATTTAGGTTTGTTGCCCATTTTTTGATTGGGTTGTTTATCTTTTGTTAAGTTGTATGAGTTCGCTGTAAATGTTGGAGATTAAACCCTTATTGGTGATTACATTGGCATATATGTTCTCCCATGCAGTGGGCTTTCTTATTGTTTTCATGATGGTTTCTTTTGCTGCGCAAAAGCTTTTTATTTTGATGTAGTCCCATTTGTTAATTTTCTCTTTAGTTTCCATTGCCATAGGAGTTGTATTGATGAATAAATTTCTTCGCCATATGTCTGAGATTTTGCTGCCTGTGGATTCCTCTTTTTATGGTTTCCCATCTTATGTGTAAGTACTTTATCCATTTTGAGTTTATTTTTTGTATGGTGTGAGTTGGTGGTCTAGTTTCATCTTTTTGCATGTATCTGTCCAATTTTCCCAACACCATTAATTGAAGAGACTGCTTGACTCCATTGTATGTTTTTCCTCCTTTGTCAAATATTAATTGAGCATAGTGGTTTGGGTCGATTTCTGTGTTCTCTATTCTATTCCATTGACCTCTATGTCTTGTACCAGTACAAGGCAGTTTTGAGAAAAATGGCATTGTAATACAGTGTCATATCTGGTATTAAGATCCCTCCTATTTTGTTCTTCTTTCTCAGGATTGCTGCAGCTATTTGAAGTCTTTTTTAATTCCAGATGAATTTTTGGAGAGTTTGTTCTAGGTCTGTGAAATATGCCATTGGTATCTTAGTGGGGAGTGCATTGAATCTATAGATTGCTTTGGGTAGTATGGACATTTTGATGATGTTAATTCTACCAATCCATGAACACGGCTTGTTCTTCCATCTGTTTATGTCTTCCTCTATCTCTTTTTCAACGTCCTGTAGTTTTCTGAGTAGAAGTGTTTTACCCCCTTGGTTAAGTTTATTCCTAGGTATCTTAATGTTTTTGGTGTGATGGTAAATGGGATTTTTTATTTTTTAGTCTCTCTTTCTGTAAGTTCACTATTGGTGTATAGAAATGCCATCGATTTCTTGGCATTAATTTTGTATTCTGCTTCATTGCCAAATTCATTTAGTAAGTCTAATAATTTTTTGATGAAGTCTTTATGGTTTTCTATGTACAGTATCATGTCCTCTGTGAATAATGACAGCTTTACGTCTTCTTTTCCCATTTGGATACCTTTTATTTCTTCTTCTTATCTAATTGTTGTGGCTAGTATTTCCAGAACTATGTTGAACAGGAGTGGTGAAAGTGGGCATCCCTGTCTCATTCCTGTTCTTAGGTGAAATGGTTTTTGTTTTTGCCCATGTTGGCTGCAGGTTTGTCATAGGAGGCTTTTATTATGTTTAGGTATGACCCTTCTATTCCCATTTTGCTGAGGGTTTTTATCAAGAAAGGGTGTTGGATTTTGTCAAATGCTTTTTCTGTTTCAATTGATATGACTATATGATTTTTACCTCTCAATTTGTTTATGTGATGTATCCCATTTATTGATTTGTGGATATTGTACCATCCTTGCATCCCTGGGATAAATCCTACTTGGTCAGGGTGTATGATCTTTCTGATGTACTGCTGGATTTGATTTGCTAGAATTTTGTTTAGGGTTTTGGCATCTATGTTCATGAGGGATATTGGCCTGTAATTCTCTTTCATTGTGTTGTCTTTATCTGGTTTTGGTATTAGGGTAATGCTGGCTTCATATAATGAGCTTGGAAGTGTTCCTTCCTCTTGAATTTTTTGGAATAGTCTGAGGAGGATAGGTTTTAGTACATTTAAATCTTCTATTCATTTTGAGTTTATTCTTGTGTATAGTATAAGTTGATGGTCTAGTTTCATTTTTGTACATGTACCTGTCCAATTTTTCCAACTCCATTTAATTAGGTGGCTGTCTTTACTCCATTGTATGCTTTTGCCTCCTTTGCTAAATATTAATTGAACATAATGGCTTGGGTCAATTTCTGGGTTCTCTTTTCTGTTCCATTCCTATGCCAGTACCAGGCAGCTTTGATTATAATAGCTTTGTGGTATAAGTTGATATTCAGTATTGTGATCTCTCCAACTTTGTTCTTCTTTTTCAAAATTGCTGTGGCTATTCAGGGTCTTTTTTGGTTCCATATAAATTTATGGAATATTTCTTCTATGTGTGAGAAATATGCTATTAGTATTTTCATAGGAATTATTTTGAATCTAGAGATTGTTTTGGGTAGTATGGACATTCTAAAGATATCAATTCTTCTAATCCATGATCATGGTATATCCTTGTACCTATTTGTATCTTCTATCTCTTTCTTCAATGTCATATAGTTTTCTGAATACAGGTCTTTTATCTCCTTGGTTAAGTTAATTCCTAATTAACTTAATTTTTTTCAATGGTACATGTTTGTTGTTTTTTGTTTGTTTGTTTATTTGTTTCTCTTTCTCAGAGTTCATTTAATGATGTATAAAAATGCTACCATTTTCTGGATCTACTTTGCTAAATTCATTTATTAAATCTTGATGGTTTTTTGGGTAGAGCATTTAGTATAGTGTATAATATTGTGTCACCTACAAATATTGACAGTTTTATTTCTTTAAAAAAATTATTTATTTTATTTATTGATTAAGGTATTACATATGTGTCCTCATCCCCCATTGCCCACCCCCCCCCCAGTCCCCTGCTCATGCCCTCATCCTCCTAGTGTCTGTGTCCATTGGCTATGCTTATATGCATGCATACAAGTCCTTTGGTTGATCTCTCCCCCTTCCCCTAACCCTCCCCTGCCTTCCCTCTGAGGTTTGATGGTCTGATTGATGCTTCTCTGTCTCTGGATCTGTTTTTGTTCATCAGTTTATGTTGTTCATTATATTTCACAAATGAGTGAGATCATGTGATATTTATCTTTCTCCAACTGACTTATTTCACTTAGCATAATGCTTTCCAGCTCCATCCATGCTGTTGGAAATGGTAGGAGTTCCTTCTTTTTTACAGCAGTGAAGTATTCCATTGTGTAGATGTACCACAATTTTTTAATCCATTCATCTGCTGATGGGCACTTAGGCTGTTTTCAAATCTTAGCTATGGTAAATTGTGCTGCTATGAACATAGGGGTGCATATATCCTTTCTGATTGGTGTTTCTAGTTTCTTAGGATATATTCCTAGAAGTGGGATCACTGTGTCAAATGGGAGTTCCATTTTTAGTTTTTTGAGGAAACTCCATATTGTTCTCCACAGTGTCTGCATCAGTCTGCATTCCCACCAGCAGTGCACGAGGGTTCCTTTTTCTCCACATCATCGCCAGCACTTGTCATTTGTTGATTTGTTGATGAGAGCTATTCTGACAGGTGTGAGATGGTACTTCATTGTTGTTTTGATTTGTATCTCTCAGGTAATTAGTGACTTTGAGCATGTTTTCATATGTCTCTTGGCCTTCTGTATGTTCACTTTCGAAAAGTATCTATTTAGGTTCATTGCCCATTTTTTGATTGGGTTGTTTATCTTCCTTTTAAGTTGTATGAGTTCCCTGTAAATGTTGAAGATTAAACTCTTATTGGAGATAACATTGGCAAATATGTTCTCCCATGCAGTGGGCTTTCTTGTTGTTTGTTGATGGTTTCTTTTGCTATGCAGAAGCTTTTAATTTTGATGTAGTTCCATTTGTTTATTTTCTCATTAGTTTCCGTTGCCCTAGGACAGTGGTTGGTAAACTGTGGCTCGTGAGCCACATGCGGCTCTTTGGCCCCTTGAGTGTGGCTCTTCCACAAAATACCATGTGCGGGTGCACACATACAGTGCGATTAAAACTTCGTGGCCCATGCGCAGAAGTTGGTATTTTGTGGAAGAGCCACACTCAAGGGCCCAAAGAGCTGCATGTGGCTTGCGAGCTGCAGTTTGCCGACCACTGCCCTAGGAGCTGTATCAGTGAAGATATTACTTTGGCATATGTCTGATATTTCGCTGCCTATGGATTCCTCTAAGATTTTTATGGTTTCCCGTCTTATGTTTGCACCCGCGTATGGTCCTTTATCCATTTTGAGTTTATTTTTGTGTATGGTGTAAGTTGGTGGCCTAGTTTCATTTTTTTGCATGTATTTGTCAAATTTTCCCATCACCATTTATTGAGGAGACTGTCTTGACTCCATTGTATGCTCTTGCCTTTTTTGTTTAGTATATGTGCTGCTGAAGCAAGCACACAGTTTTATTTCTTCCTTTCCTCTTTGGATGCCATTTATTTCTTCTTGTCTAATCACTATGGCTAGTTATTCAAGCACTATGTTGAATAAGAGTGGTGAAAGTGGGCATCCTGTCTTCTTTCTATTCTTAGGGGAAACGCTTTTAGTTTTCACACATTGAATATGCTATTGGCTGTAGGTTTGTCACAAATGGCCTTTAATTATGTTGAGGTGTAATCCCTCTATTCCCACTTTGCTGAGAGTTTTTATCAATAACTGGTGCTGGATCTTGTCAAGCTTTTTCTGTGTAGATAAATATTATATGGGATGTTTATATTTTAATTTGTTTTTGTAATATATCACATTTATTAACTTGTGAATATTGTACCAACCGTGCATCCCTAGAATAAATCCCACTTAGACATGTTTTAAGTTCTTTTTAATATATTGCTGGATTTGATTTGCTAATAATTGTTGACGATTATAGCATCTATGTTCATCAGGGATATTGTCCTGTAATTCTCTTCCTTTGTATTGTCTTTATATGGGTTTGGAATTAAAATAATGCTGGCTTTGTAAAAAGGGCTTGAAAGTCTTCTTTCCTCTTGAAATTTTGTAATAGTTTGAGGAGGATAGATATTAGGTATTCTTTGAATGTTTGGTAAAACTTCTCTGTGACCAGGACTAGGACTTTTGTTTGCTGGGAGTTTCTTGATTGCTGCTTCAATTTCATTAGTTGTTATTGGTCTATTCAGGTTGTTTGAATCTTTCAGGTTTTATTTTGAAAGATTTTATGTTTCTTTGAACTTATACATTTCACCTAGGTTGTACAATTTGTTGCATATATTTTTTCATAGTATTTTTTTACAATCCTTTGTGTTTCTGTGGAGTGAGTTGTTATTTCACCTCTTTCATTTCTGATTTTATTTATTTGGGTTCTCTCTCTCTCTCTCTCTCTCTCTCTCTCTCTCTCTCTTCTTGAGTCTGGCTAAAGGTTCATCAATCTTGTTTATGTTTTCAAAGAATCAGTTCTTGGTTTCATTTATCTTTTGTATTGTTTTTATTGGTCACTATGTCATTTATTTTCACTCTGATTTTTATTATTTCCTCCCATCTACTTTCTCTGGCCTTCTTTTATTTTTCTATTTCCAGTTTGTTTAGTTGTATAGTTAGATAGCTTATTAGATTTTTTTGTGTGTGTTTGTTGAGGCAGGCCTGTAGTGATATGAACTTTTCTTTCAGGTCTGCTTTCACTGTGCTCCATAGATTTGAAGTTTTTGTGTGTTCATTTTCATTTATTTCCAGGAAGTTTTTTATTTATTCCTCGATTTCATTGGTAACCCGTTCATTCTTTAATAACATGCTGTTTAGCCTCAATGCATTTGAATGTTTTTGAGATTTTTTAAAATTTTAGTTGATTTCTAGTTTCATGCTACTGAGATCCAAGAAGATGCTTGATATGATTTCAAACTTATTGAACTTGTAGAGACTTCTTTTGTCTTTCAACATGTGGCCTATATTTGAGAATGTCCTATGTGTACTTTAGAAGAATGTGTATTCTGCAACTTTTGGCTGAAATGTTTGGTAAATGTCAATTAAATCCATCTGATCTAGTGTGTTGTTTAAAGTCATTGTTTCCTTCCTTGTTGATTTTTTTGTCTAGAAGATCTATCCATTTTGGCTACCTTTTCTTGCTTTTATCTATTTTACATGTTTTATGACTCCCAGTCCTGGTGGATTGACTGTCCATGGTGTGTGTTTTGTGGGATGTGGTGGTGTAGTCTCCTTGACCTTCTGAGTTGGGTACTCTAGAAATATCCCTTGCATGGGTTATCTGGGCTCTCCAGTTGTAATTGATTCTTGGTTGCTGTAATCCTTTTCATCGGTGGGCTCAGGCCTTGGGCTGGCTGACTATGAGGCTCAACCCCAATCATGTGATGGCAGCTATTATTACAAGTGCTAACAGAACAAGACAAGACCAGACAGGACCAAACCATACACACACACACACACACACACACACACACACACACAGGATAAAAACTAATAACAAGAGGAGACAAGATGGCGGCAGAATAGGCAGACTCGTCCCAAGGCTTGTCCCAGAGCAAATAGAATGAGCAGCTAAAACGAATAACATCCACCCCGAATTGGTGAAGGAGACTCAGCTGGTGAGACAGTTTGTAGCTGGGAAGGGCAGAGTTCCCCTGGAAAGGTAAAAACCAGGGATCTGGACAGGAAAGTTTGCCAGATCTCTGAGCCCAGAGGGTCAGAGGGAAACTGCACGGCACCCAGCCGCATCCCTTGGGACAGGCACAGCCTCTGACTGGGGAAAGGACATCCGCAGGACTGTTGGCCCTGGGGGATTTGAGATCTGGGTTCCATAATTATGGAAGACTGAGCCCAGAGGGGGCAGCCTGAAGGGCTGACCAGACCACGCAGTGCCGGTAAAAGAGGACCTCACAGAGACTCAGTCTTTCCCATTTCTGTGGCTGGCGTTTTTTTTTTTGTTGTTGTTGTTTTTTTCACTGAACCCTGTTCATAGGACATTTCGGATACAGACACTCACTTGTGCTGAGGTGCGGGAGAAGGTGCAGATGAGTGGAATCTGGGGAGAGGCTGGGGAGAGAAGGGAGTCCAGGATAGGTGGCAGCAAGTTGAGTGCTGAGTCACGCCTGAGCCCAGGACTTGGGCAGCCATTTTTCCCTGAAAATATAGCCCCTCTCTCCAGTCTCCAGGCAAGGAATACAGCCATGCCCAGATTCCACCCTGAATGGTACGAAGGATTAAAATAATCTGATTAGTCCCTGGGAGTTAACAGGGTCTGGCCTATAGAGAGGCCTTCAGTCCCAGCAACAACAACAACAACAAAAAATCACAGACATTCCAGAAAACTGGGATCTTAAGCCAGCCAAAGGAATGACATTTCAATTTTTCATTTTTATTTTTGTATTATTATTTTTTGAGCTCTTTTTTCCCTTTTTCTTTGTTTTACTTTTTTTCTTTGTTGTTTTATTTTCTAGTTCTTTTCACATTATTTTTTCATCATTCAATTTTATTTTTACTTGCTATTTTCTATTTTTATACCATTTTTTAAATCAATTTTTTTGTAAATATATTATTTCGTTCCCCTTTTTTCTCTTCTTATCCACTCATCCCTTTTCTACTTTCTCTATACTGAATTGAGGTCCTCCCCATATTTATCCAATTCTTAACCTTATTTTCTGTATATCAGCTCAGCCTCTACAGATTCTGCCCCCACCCTCTTTACTGGGTGTTTGGTGTTTGTATTTGTTTGGTTTATCTATTGGTTCTGTGGTGTTTTCTCCCCATATATATATAGTCTCCTTTTTATTTTCTCTCCTATCTTTTTTTTCCCTCTCTTAGATATCATTTGTGCTCTCTTTTCTCTCCCCTAATTCTCTTTTCTCAAGTGGTCACTTATATTGGGGTTATTGGTGTCGTGAGTACATTCATACTTTGTTCCCTTTGGGTCATGTCTTGTCCAGGTCAATTTTATCCTGTCTGGCTAAAGTGCTAGAGAGCAAGCCACATAACCAGGCACCTTGAGAGGAAACTTCATCCACGAATGGGTCAATTACACCCTAGACCCAGCTATAGAGGCAGGAAGAAGGCGGCAGTGAGGGAGCAAAAGAGGAGTATGTGGTTGTCTTTGGTGTGTGTGTGGGTGTATGTGTGTGTGTGTGTGTGTGTGTGTGTGTGTGTGTGCGGCACAGTTAGACCCAGCAGGACCTTTGGGGGCAGGCTAACTGGGTTAGCCTAACTAGGAAGCCTCTGCTACCATTGCAAACAGGACCAGGAGGCCAGCTCTTCTTCAGAGGCCTCGTCTTTTTGAAGGGGAGAGCTGATGTAACTGAGACCCCAGCCTCACCTCCACCCAGGGTGCCCTCAGGTAACACCTGGGACTCTACAGCCACCCCTACCAGGGACCTGCTACCTCGGCTGTGGTCCCATGGTCACCGAGTCTCCAGCCACCATGGGTGCAGACTCCTGTGAGTTCTGAAGTACACTCCCCTCTGACCAGCCCAACGCCTTAGTCCAGGTCACTGCAACCTCGTGAGCAGCAGACATGTGAGCAGCCCTCACCTGTCCAAGGAGCATCAGCCATGCGGGCAGCCTGCCCCAGGTCTAAGAGCAGCAGCCTCATGTGGCCTGCCTCTGTCCAAGGAGCAGCAGCTATGTGAGCGGCCCGCTCCCCCATCCGAGGAGCACCAACCATGCGAGCAGCCCAATCCATCCGAGGAGCAGTAGGTGCACGAGCAGTCTGCCCACGTCTGAGGAGCGGCAGCCCACCCCCATCCAAGGAGCAGCAGCTGCGCACAGCCTGCACCCTGCACCAGTCTGAGGAGCAGAAGCTGCACAAGCAACCTGCCCTTGTCCAAGCAGCAGCAGCTGCAAGAGCAGCCTGCCACAATCTGAGGAGCAGCAGCTGTGTGAGCATCCCACCCCCATCCAAGGAGCAGAAGTTCTGTGAGCAGCCCATCCCCATTCAAGGAGCAGCAGCAGCCCACTCAAGTTCGAGGAGCAGTAGCCACACGAGCAGACCGCCCACATCCGAGGAGCGGCAGCCCTGTGCTGTCCGCAACAGTCTGAGGAGCAGAGCCACACACAGCCTGCACCTGTCCGACGAGCAGCAGCCGGGTGAGTGGCCCACTCCCGTCTGAGGAGGGCAAGCCACACGTGCAGCTCACTCTCATCCGAGGAGCAGCAGCCGCACAAACAGCCCATCTCCCATCCGAAGAGCAGCAGCCACGCAAGCAGCCCATCCCCATCCGAGGAACAGCAGACTTCAATCAACATGCTCCTGTCCAAGGAGCAGTAGCCTCATAAGCAGCCCGCCACATCAGAGGACAATAGCAGTGTGCAGCCAGCCCCCATTCAAGGAACAGCAGCCACATGAACAGTCCACCCGAGTCCAAGGAGTAGCAGATGCGTGCAGCCTGTCCCCATCCAAGGAACAGCAGCCTCGTGATCAGCACAACCTCTGTCTGAGGAACAGCAGCTGTGCGAGAAGCCTTCCCCCACCCGCCAGAGGAGCCACCACAGCTGCGAACAGCACCCACCAGAGGAGCTGCTGTCAACTGAGGAGCAACTGCTACTGCAACCGCCCGAGGAGCAACCGCAGCCCGAGGAGCCACTGCCCCCCAAGGAGCAGCCCCTGAACGACTCAACATCTAGATCTGTCGGTGAGATCAAACATGGGAAGACAAAGAAACCCCCAAAGGAAAGGAAAGGAGGACTTGCCAGAAAAGCAGCTAAGTGAAACAGAGGCATGCAACATGTCAGAAAAAGAATTCAGAATAAGGGTCTTAGAGTGCATAAACCGGATGGAGGAAAAAATCAACAACTTATGCAAGACTCAAGAAGAAATGGATGAAAATATCAACAACTTATGTAAGAATCAAGAAGAAATGAAGAGTGATATAGCTTCAATAAAAAACACCATGGAAAGTTTCAACAGTAGACTAGGAGAAGCAGAGGACCGAATTAGCAAATTAGAAGACAGGGAATCAAAACACACACAAACTGAACTGCAATTGGAGAAAAAAATTAAAAGACAGGAGGAGAGCCTAAGGGAGCTATGGGGCAACATGAAATGAAGCAACATACGAAAATGGGGTCCCAGAACAACAGGAAGAGGAACAAGGCTTAGAGAACCTATTTGAAGAAATATTGTCCAAAAACTTCCCTGATGTGGAGAAGAAAAAAGTACCACAAGCACAGAGAGTCCCAAACAAGATGAACCCAAAAAAACCCACACCAAGACACATCATAATTACCATGGCAAATGTTCAGGACAAACAGAGAATCTTAAAGGCTGCAAGAGAGAGATGGGAAGTTACATACAAGGGATCTCCCATTAGATTATGAAATGATTTCACAACAGAAACACATCAGGCCAAAAAAGAATGGAAGGAAATTTACAAAGTGATGCAAAGCAAGGGACTGAATCACAGAATACTCTATCCAGCAAGGCTAATTTCTAACTTGAAGGGGAAATAAAAAGCTTCACAGACAAAAAAAAAGGCTAAGGGAGTTTATCACTACAAAACCAGCAATGCAAGAAATGCTAAAGGGACTGGTGTAAAAAGAAGAAATAAAAAGGTAAGAAAGGACACAGGCACAAAAAAATGGTTACAAACAAGTATGTTTCAATAATAACTTTAAATGTAAATGGAATAAATGCTCCAATAAAAAGACATCAAGTGGCTGAATAGATAAAAAAAACATGACCCATATATATGCTGTCTACAAGAAACCCACCTCAGAACAAGGGACTCACACAGACTGAAAGTGAAGGGATGGAAAAATATCTTTCAGGCAAATGGAAATGAACAAAAGCTGGAGTAGCAATACTTATATCTGACAAAATAGACCTCGAAGTGAAGGCCATATCAAGAGATAAGAAAGGCCACTTCATAATACTAAAGGGATCGATACAACAAGAAGATATAACTCTGGTAAACATATATGCACCCAATGCAGGAACACCCAAATACATAAAAAACTCCTGGAAGATATCAAGGGAGAGATCAACAACAATACAATCATAGTAGGGGTCTTTAATCCACCACCAACATCACTGGATAAGTCCTCTAGACAAAAACTCAGCAAAGAAACAGCAATCCTTAATGACTCACTAGATTAGATGGACTTAATTGATATCTTCAGAGCATTTCACCCCAAAGCCGCGGAATATACGTTCTTCTCAAGTGCACATGGGACATTTTCAAAAGTAGACCACATATTAGGTCACAAGCAAAGTCTCCCCAAATTCAAGAAGATTGAAATCATACTAAGCATCTTCTCAGACCACAATAGCATAATATTAGAAATAAACAACAATAAAAACAATCCAAAACACTCAAACACTTGGAAGCTGAATAGCATGTTATTAAATATTGATTGGGTTACCAATGAGATAAAAGAAGAAATTAAAAACATTCTGGACACTAATGACAATGAAAATACAACAATCCAAAACCTATGGAACACAATGAAAGCAGTCCTGAGAGAGAAGTTTATAGCTCTACAGGCCTCCCTCAAAAAACAAGAAAAAATGGTAGTAAATCATCTAACTCTATAACTCAAAAATTAGAAAGAGAGCAACAAGAAAAGCCCAGAGTGAGCAGAAGAAAGGAGATAATAAAGATCAGAGCAGAATTAAATGAGATAGATACAAAAAAAAAAACAATACAAAAGATCAATGAAACCAAGAGCTCATTCTTTGAAAGGATAAAGAAGTTTGATGAACCTCTAGCCAGGATCACCAAGAAGCAAAGAGAGAGGACCCAAATAAACAAAATCAGAAATGAAAGAGGTGAAATAACAACAGACCCCACAGAAATTCAAATGATTGCTTAAAAATACTATGAACAACTCTACTCCAACAAACTAGACAACCTGAAGGAAATAGACATATTCCTAGAAAAATACAACCTTCCAAAACTCAACCAGGAAGATTCTAAAATTCTAAATAGGCAAATAACTATGGAAGAAATTGAAGCAGTAATTGAAAAGCTTCCAGGAAACAAAAGCCTGAGGCCAGATGGCTTCACAGGGGTGTTTTACCAAAATTCAAGGAAGAACTAAAAGCTATCCTCCTCAGACTATTCCAAAAAATTCAAGAGGAAGGAACACTTCCCAGCTCATTCTATGAAGCTATCATCACCCTAATACAAAACCAGATAAAGACAACACAATGAAAGAGATTTATGGGTTAATATCCCTCATGAACATAGATGCCAAAATCCTCAACAAAATCCTAACAAATCAGATCCAGCAGTACATCAGAAAGATCGTACACCATGACCAAGTAGGATTTATCCCAGGGATGCAAGGATGGTACAATATCCTCAAATCAATAAATGTGATACATCACATAAACAAATTGAGAGAAAAAAATTTCATAGTCCTATCAATTGATGCAGAAAAAGCATTTGACAAAATCCAACACCCATTTTTGATAAAAACTCTCAGCAAGGTGGGAATAGAAGGATCATACCTCAACATAATAAAAGCCACATATGACAAACCCACAGCCAACATCATACTCAATGGACAAAAACTAAAATCATTTCCTCTAAGAACAGGAACAAGACAGGGATGCCCATTCTCACCACTCCTGTTCAACATAGTACTGGAAGTATTAGCCATTGTGATTAGACAAGAAGAAGAAATAAAGTCATCCAAATTGGAAAATCAGAGGTCAAACTATCCTTATTCGCAGAAGACATGATACTGTACATAAAACACCCTAAAGACTCCATCAAAAAACTATTAGACTTAATAAATGAATTTGGTAATGTAGCAGGATACAAAATTAATGCCAAGAAATATATGGCATTTCTATACACCAATAGTGAAATTACAGAAGGAGAGACTAAAAAAGCAATCCCATTTACCATCACACCAAAAAAATTAAGATACCTAGGAATAAACTTAACTAAAGAGGTAAAAGACCTCTACTGAGAAAACTACAGGATATTGAAAAAAGAGACAGAGGAAGACATAAACAGATGGAAGAACATACCATGTTCATGGATTGGTAGACTCAACATCATTAAAATGTCCATACTACCCAAAACAATCTATAAATTCAACACACTCCCCATTAATATACCAAGGGCATATTTCACAAACCTAGAACAAATTATCCAAAAATTCATATGGAAGTAAAAGAGACCCTAAATAGCTGCAGCTATTCTGAGAAAGAAGAACAAAGTAGGTGGGATCTCAATACCAGATATCAATCTATATTACAAAGCCACTTTTCTCAAAACTGCCTGCTACTAGCACAAGAACAGACATATAGATCAATGGAATAGAATAGAACACCCAAAAATCGACCCAAACCAATATGCTCAATTAATATTTGACAAAGGAGGCAAGAACATACAATGGAGTCAAGACAGTCTCTTCAATAAATGGTGTTGAAAAAATTGGACAGATACATGCAAAAAAATGAAATTATACCACCAACTTACACCATACACAAATATAAACTCAAAATGGATAAAGGACTTAAATGTAAGACGGGAAACCACAAAAATACTAGAGGAATCCAAAGGCAACAAAATCTCAGACATGTGCCGAAGCAATTTCTTCACTGATACAGCTCCTAGGGTAGTGGTCTACAAACTGCGGCTCGCGAGCCACATGCGGCTCTTTGGCCCCTTGAGTGTGGCTTTTCCACAAAATACCATGTGCGGGTGCTCACATACAGTGCGATTGAAACTTCGCGGCCCCTGTGCAGAAGTCGGTATTTTGTGGAAGAGCCACACTCAAGGGGCCAAAGAGCCACATGTGGCTCTCGAGCCGCAGTTTGCCGACCACTGTCCTAGGGCATTGGAAACAAAAGAGAAAATTAACAAATGGGAATACATCAAAATAAAATGCTTCTGCACAGCAAAAGAAGCCATGAACAAAACAACAAGCAAGCTCACTGCATGGGAGGATATATTTGCCAATGTTATCACCAATAAGGGTTTAATCTCCAACATGTATAGGGAACTCATACAACTTAACAAAAGGAAGATAAACAATCCAATCAAAAAATGGATTGTTTATTTTCAAAAGAGGACTTTTCAAAAGAGGACATTCAAAAACCAAGAGACATATGAAAACATGCTCAAAGTCACTAATCATCCGAGAGATGCAAATCAAAACAACAATGAGGTACCATCTCACACCTGTCAGAATGGCTATCATCAACAAATCAACAAAGGACAAGTGCTGGAGAGGATGCGGAGAAAAGGTAACACTCTTGCACTGCTGGTGGGAATGCAGACTGGTGCAGCCATTGTGGAAGACAGTATGGTATTTCCTCAAAAACTTAAAAATGGAACCCCCATTTGACCCAGTGATCCCACTTTTAGGAATATATCCCAAGAAAACAGAAACACCAACCAGAAATGATACATGAACTCCTATGTTCATCGCTGCACAATTTACCATAGCTAAGATCTGGAAACAGCCTAAGTGCCCATCAACAGATGAATGGATTAGAAAACTGTGGTACATCTACACAATGTAATACTATGCTGCTGTAAAAAAGAAGGAATTCTTACCATTTGCAACAGCATGGATGGAACTGGAGAGCATTATGCTAAGTGAAATTAGCCAGTCAATGAAAGAAAAATACCACATGATCTCACTCATTTATGGATAATTAAGACCATTATAAACTGATGAACAAAAATAGATATAGAGGCAGAGCAACATCGAACAGACTGTCAAACTACAGCGGGATGGCCGGGGAGCATTGGCGGGGTGGTAAGAGATCAACTGAAGGACTTGTATGCATGCATATAAGCATAACCAATGGATACAAGACACTGGGGGGTAGGGGAGGCCAGGGGAAGGTCAAGGGGAGAACAAAAAAAGGAGGCATATGTCATACTCTTTGTAATACTTTAAGCAATAAAACAAAATTAAAGAATAAAATAAAATAAATATTTGTATCTTAAAAAAAACAAAACTAATAACAAGAAACAAAACAGCCCCACCACCAACAAAAAATGAGTAAGAAAAGAGAAGAGGAAGAAAGGGAGATAAAAAGGAATACTATAATACAAGAAATCCAAAGAATTAAAGCAGAAAGAAGGAAATGAAGGGGGAGAATATGAAGGAAAGAAGGTGGAGTGAATAAAGGAAAAATAAGAATAAAAGAGAAGAATATAAATAAATCAATATATACTTAAAATGGTTATAATAATGAATAAAATAAATGTGGAATATGAAGGGAAAATGGAAAGGAAATTAAACATTTTTTAGAAAAGCAAAGAGAAATTAAAAATAGATGGAGGGGAGGCCAGGGGATTGTCAAGGGTGGGAAAAAAGGAGACATATGTAATACTCTTTGTAATACTTTAAGCAATAAAACAATTAAAAAAATAGATGGAGAAAAGGGAAGAGAGAAATGAGGGGTATGAGAGGAAAAAAAGAGATGTAGAAACGAGAAACAAAAACAGATCCAGAGACAGAGAAGCATTGATCAGACCGTCAAACCTCAGCAGGAAGGTAGGGGAGGGGAGGGGTAAGGGGGAAAGTTCAACCAAGGGACTTTTATGCAGGCATATAGGCCTAACCAATGGACACAGACAACAGGGGGATGAGGGCATGAGTGGGGGGTATGGAGGTTAATGTGGGGATAAGGACACATATGTAATAACTTAATCAATAAAGAAATTAAAAAATAAAAAAGAGAAGGTAATATACAAAATAATATTAAAGAAATAAAATGACAAAGAAATAGAAAAAAAGTGGAAATCAGAACTGCGGATTTTGTTGCCAACTGTGTTGAACCTTTGGAAGTACTATTTGTGGCTCTCACTGGATTTTGCTTAGATGTTGTCCAAGACTGGCCCCTTGGTGTGGCAGTCATGGGCCTCCCACTAGGTTCTCTGGTGCAATCAATGTCATTAGCTGTCCCTGCCTGGTTTTTGGCCACCAGTCTGACATGTGGCAGAGCAGAGTTCCAAACAGTCTGGTGGACTGTTCCAAACAGTCTAAAGCCCAGAGACTGGATCTGCCTTGGTCCCGCCCCTTGAATGTCCTTTCTCTGAATTGTTTTCCCTTCCTCCTCAGATCTTCACTCTGCGGGGGTATCTGATACCTGGCCAATATGGTTTAAGCAGATTCGTGTTGGGGGTAGTGCTTGTAATCTGAAGGAGAGGGGGTGGGCACTTCTTTTTCCCAGGCCACATTGGCTGTACTCACTAGGAAGTTTGTATCTGCTTCCATGTAATGCTGCTGAAGGGCCCAGTACACACCCCTCTGTCTCCCAGACAGAGACTCACCTGGAAAGAAACCCACCTGGGAGACATTGCTGCTTAGCTCCTCTTGGCTCCCTGGCATTCCCTTTTTGACACTCAAAGTAGGAGGACATCAAAGAACAAAACAAACAAATCAATATTAAACAAACAAACAAGACAACAAATTTAAAATATCAGCCTCTCTTGGCCCTTCCTGCTCAGCCAGCAACCCTAGGGCAGGGCTTCTGCCCAGGCTCCAACTGGCTAAATGTCTATGACCATTGTGCCATTAGCCCGAGTGGTAGGGTTATACATTTCTAGCCCCACACCTTTTTCCTTAGGCTCAAACCACAACAGATTGGAGCAGATGTAGCAGATTAAAAGATTGGAGGCAGGGTGCCATAAGTATGCTTAAAGTGGACGTGAAGTAGGGAAACCCAATCTCTTTTTTTCTCCCCCTAGGCACACAGGCCAACCCCTGTCCAGCTCTCTGCTCAGTGTTCTACTCAGGGCTAAAGGTCCAGTCAGAGACTGCTGGGGTACTGCTCAGCTCACTATACAGCTGAGTTCTGTTGAGATGCCTTTCTGCAGGAACAGTTCAGCAGCCCTGGGCTCAGTGGGATTGATCAAAGTGAAACAGAAATTTTTAGGGTTGAAAAAGACAGGTTTTAGGAAATATTAGAAATCAAGGGGACCATGGAAGAAGCACAGGGCTTTAGAGCTGCAACAGGTACATTTCCATAGAATGAGGAAGCTGGGAACAGCAAAAGGTCTATATTTACAACATAAAGGGAAGGAAGCTCTTCATCCAGAAGAAGAAGAAGAAAGCCCAAAGGCAATCCTATATAATAAAGAGGTAATATGCAAATTAACCCTCACTCTGTAACACCATCACAAGATAGTGGTGTGCACAGCGGGGGCAGGGCAGTGGAGTGGGGCCGACGGCCACTGATTTTTTGTATAGAGGATTTATCCAGTGATGGCAGTGGAGTATTAAAATCCACTACTATGATTGTATTGTTGTTTATTTCTCCCTTGATATCTTCCAGGTGTTTTTTTATGTATCTGGGTGCTCCTGCATTGGGTGTATATATGTTTACCAACATTATATCTTCTTGTTGTATATGAAGTGGCCTTCCTTATTTCTTGTTATGGCCTTCACTTTGAGGTCTATTTTGTCAGATATAAGTATTGCTACCCCAGCTTTTTTCTCATTTCCATTTGCCTGAAAATTTTTTTTCCATCCCTTCACTATCAATCTGTGTGAATCCTTTGTTCTAAGATGGGTTTCTTACAGACAGCAAATATATGGGTAATGTTTTCTTATCCATTCAGCTACCCTATGTCTTTTGATTGGAGCATTTAATACAGGGGTCCTCAAACTTTTTAAACAGGGGGCCAGTTCACTGTCCCTCAGACCGTTGGAGGGCCAGACTATAGTTTAAAAAAAAAACTATGAACAAATTCCTATGCACACTGCACATATCTTATTTTGAAGTAAAAAAACAAAACGGGAACAAATACAATATTTGTATTTGCATGTGGCCTGTGGGCCGTAGTTTGAGGACCCCTGATTTAATACATTTACATTTAATGTTATTATTGATAAGTACTTCTTTGTCATCATTTTTATTTTTAATGTTTGTATTACTTCTTGCCTTTCTGTTTCTACTTTTTACAGCAGTCCCTTTAGCATTTATTGCATTGCTGGCTTGGTGGTAATAAACTCTCTTAGCCCTTTTTTGTCTGTGAAGTTCCTGATTCCACCTTCAATTTTGAATGATAGCCTTGCTGGGTATAGTATTCTTGGATTCAGTCCCTTGTTTTGCATCACTTTGTATATTTCATTCCATTCCCTTCTAGCCTGGTGTGTTCTGTTGAGAAATCAGTTGATATTCTAATAGAAGATCCCTTGTAGGTAACTTTCTGTCTCTCTCTGGAAGTCTTTAAGATTCTTATTTTGTCATTGATGTTTGCCAATTTAATTATTATGTGTCTTGGTATTGGTCTTTTTGGGTTCATCTTGTTTGGGACTCTATGTGCTTCTTGGACTTGTATGGTTTATTTCTTGCCAGTATCAGGGATGTTTTCTGTCATTATTTCTTCAAACAGGTTTTCTATTCCTTGTTTAGTTTCCTCTCCTTCTGGTACCCCTATTATGCAGATGTTGTTTCATTTTGTGTTGTCCCAAAGCTCCCTTAAGCTCTCCTCTTGCTTTCTAAATTTTCTTTCCAGTGTTTCTGTGTTTGTGTGTTTTTTCCTACCTTGTCTTCTATTTTTCTGATGTGGTCCTCAGCCTCTTTGCTGTTTAAGCCTTCCATTGTGTTCTTTATTGCAGCTCTGTCATTCTTCATTACTTCTTGGTTCCTTTTCATATTGGTGACATTCTCATTCAGCTCCTTATAATTCTTATTGAGTTGTGTGTATTTGTCATATAGCCATTTGAGCATCCTTATAACCATTACTCTGAATTCTTTCTCTGACATGTTGCTTGCCTCCATTTCATTTAATGCCCTTTCTGGTAATTCCTTTTTTTTCTTTTTGGGGGGGATCGTTTTTTTGTCACCCCATTTTTTGCTGTAACATTTTAATTGTTTCTGTTTCTTAGATCCAACTGCTTTGCTACCCAGGTTCTTTTGGGGGTGCTGCTAGAGGTGTGGTCTCTCAGGTCTCCTGGCCTTGGAGATCTAGTGGAGCTCCCTACTTGAGTTATTTGGGTTCTCTTGATGTAGTTGGATATTGAATGTTAGTTTCTTATTCATGGATGAATTCTTGTCTCGGGTTGGCAATGTGACTTACCCCCAGCTTCATTGTGCAAACTGTTTTGGATGTGATTGTGGTTCCAGCTCTTGTGGAAAAGGTTGTCTGAGGTCTCACTGGTATGTGCTCACTGTGGGTTCCCAGAGTCCATGGCCTGGAGGGAAGGAGTCTCAGGACCTTCCAGTGTTGTGTGACTATTGCTGGATTAGTGTCATTCTGCAACTCACTATGAAGGTCCTGGAGCCTGTGAAAGTGGTGGGCTGGTGTCTTGTAGTCTGTGGTTGAGGCAGTGGGACTCTGGCCAAAGTGATTTCCCTCTCTGAATCACGAGGGGGTTCAGGATCCAGCAGCTGGGGATGTGGGAATCTCGGGGTCTGTGGCTGAAACAATGTGATCTTGTCCAGGGAGGCAAGTCCTCAGTAATTCACTAAGCTGTCCGGAGATACGTAGCTGGGAGAGGGATGTCGTGGATCCTACTGAGGGAGCTGTGTGTCCTTGGTTGGAGAGGCACACGCCCAGTGGCAGCACACAGAGGGGCCCAGGAGCTGTCTTCAAGGGATGTGTGCTTGTGGGGCCCACACACTGGATCAGAGTGATTGTTGTGTGCCACTGGCCCTGTGGAGGGAGAAGTCCCAGTTTCTGCTTCAGGGGATGCACACTCTTGGTTGGATACACATGCTCAATGGCTGCTTACAGAGGTGTCCTGGAGCCATCTGCTGGGGCAGTGGGCTTAGGGGCCCTGGGCAGGGGTGGCACTACCATGGGGACTGGATTCCAGCGGCCGAGGTTGTGCCTTGTGACAGTTCATAGAAGCACCCAGGGGCTGCCTGCTGGGGCAGTGGGCTCAGGGGCTTTGCGCACTGGATCCGTGTGACTGCAGTGACCAGAGGTCAGCAGCTGAGGAGGGGGAAGTCCGAGTTGCTGCTGTGGGGCCTTGAGCCCTTGATTGGATACAAGTGTGCCTTGTGGCAGCTCATACAGTCACCCAGGAGTTGCCTGCTGGTGCGGTGGCCTCAGGTGGCCTGGGTGCTGAAACCACATGACCTCGGTGTCTGTGGGTAGGCAGCTGGTAAGGCAGAAATCCAAATTTCTACTGGTGGGGCCATGCGCCCTTGTTTGGATACGAGCACGCCAAGCTGGGGCTCAAGGAGGCACCCAGGAGCCACCTATAGGGGCAGTGGGCTCAGTAGCCTGCGTGTTGGAAAGGCACAACTGCGGTGTCCAGAGGTCAGCAGCCAGGAAGGGGAATGTCCCAATTTTTGCTGCCTTGCACCATTGGTTGAAATCGCGAATGCCCAGGAAGGGCTCACAGAGGCACCCAGGAGCCATCTGTCGGGGTGGTGGGGCTCAGGAGGCCTGCGCTCTGGAAAAGCATGACTACGGTGTCAGGAGGTTGGCAGCTGTGGAGTGGGAAGACTCAGTTTTTGCTGCCGGGGCCTTCCAACCTTGTTTGAATTCCTGCGCACCCAGTGGTGGTTCACAAGGGTGCCTGGGAGCTGTTTGGCAGGGCGACACACTCAGCGTGACCCTTGTGTTGAAGCTGCGAGACCAAGGTGTCTGTGGCAAGCAGCCAGAAGGGGGGGGGGAGTCCGAATTTCTATTGCAAGGGCTGTGCATCCTTGCTTGGATATGAGTGTGCCCAGCAAGGGCTCACAAGGCACCCAAGAGCCGCCTTTGGGGTGGTGGGCTCAGGAGGCCTGCGTGCTGGAAAAGCATGACTGTGATGTCCTGAGGTTGGCAGCTGTGAAGTGAGAAGACTCAGTTTTTGCTGCTGCATCCTTGGTTGAATTCGCATGCACCCAGTGGTGGCTCACAGAGGTACCCTGGGGCCATTTGTCAGGCAGTGCACTCAGAGAGGCCCTTGTGCTGAAACTGCGTGATTGAGGTGTCTGTGGGCAGGCAGCCGGGGTTGGGGGAAGTCAAAATTTCTACTACCGGGGACCTTGTGCCCTTGGTTGGGTTTGTGCGTGCCCAGTGGTGGCTCACAGAGGCACATGGGGTCTGTTTGCCAGGGCGGCGCACTCACACACTCAGAGAGGCCCTAGCTCTGAAGCCTCATGACCAAGGTGTCTGTGGGCAGGTATCTGGAAAGGGGAATTCAGAATTTCTATTGCTGGGCAGGGCTTCCTTGTTTGGATAAGAGCATGCCCAGTGGGGGTTCACAAGGCATCCAAGAGCCACCTTTGTGGCGTTGGGCTCAGGAGGCCTGCACGCTGGAAAAGCGCGACTGTGGTGTCCAGAGGTCGGCAGCTGTGAAGTGGGAAAACTCAGTTTTTGCTGCTGAACCCTTGGTTGAATTCATGCACGCCTAGTGGTGGCTCACAGAGGTACCCTGGGGCCGACTGCCAGGGCAGTGCACTCAGATAGGCCCTTGCGCTGAAGCTGCATGACTGAGGTGTCTGTGGGCAGGCAGCCAGGAGTGGGGGAAGTCCAAATTTCTACTTCTGGGAGCCTTGTGCCCTTGGTTGGGTTCGTGTGCGCCCAGTAGTGGCATGGTCACACACTCAGAGGGGCCCTGTCGCTGAAGCCGCCTAACCCAGGTGTCTATGGGCAGGTATACAGGAAGGGGGAATTCAGAATTTCTACTGCAGGGGTAGTGAGCTCATGTTTGGATAGGAGCGTGCCCAGTGGAGACACCCAAAAGCGGCCTGTGGGGTGGTGGGCTCAGGAGGCCTGCGCGCTTGAAAAGCACAACTGTGGTGTCTGGAGGTTGGCCACTGGGGAGGGGGGCAGTCGCACTTATTGCTGAGGGAGCGTGCATCTTTGGAGGTGGTGGTCCTAGGGCAGTGATGGCGAACCTATGACACACGTGTCAGAGGTGACACGCGAACTCATTTTTTTGGTTGATTTTTCTTTGTTAAATGGCATTTAAATATATAAAATAAATATCAAAAATATAAGTCTTTGTTTTACTATGGTTGCAAATATTAAAAAAAATTTCTATATGTGACACTGCACCAGAGTTAAGTTAGGGTTTTTCAAAATGCTGACATGCCGAGCTCAAAAGGTTTGCCATCACTGTCCTAGGGTCTGCAGGTCTGTGGGTGGGGCAGCAGGATTTTGGCTGGAGTGGCTGCAGGATCACAGGCAGTGTCCAAGGTCTGTCTGGCTGGTGGTGTTGATGAGTTCCTAGAAGAGGCTGCTCTCCCCTTCCTCCCCTTCAAGATGGTGTGGGCTCTGTGCCTGAGCCCTGCAGCCCAAGGAGTGCCCGCAGTGGTTGTAGGTGCTCCCTGTCCAGGACAGCATGGTCAGCCAGCCTCTGCTACTCCTGCCAGATTTAACTGTCCCTCACTCACTCACTCACACACACACCACACACGTCCACACACTCTCCTCTCACCCCCTCACTCACTCACACCCTCTCCCTCATCTCCGTCCTGCCCGCCGTCATCTTCTGCAATCCCCTTTTCTGTCTCGTATGATTTTGGAGGCTGACGGCCACCCTCCAGTCACTTAAACTTGGCTGCCGTCTAAAAAGCGGGCATCTATCTCTCTCTCTTGTTTCACTGCTCCTTTCTGGATGTATTCTCCAGGGCCAAAACCAAATGGGGCATGGGTCAGTCAAGTAAAGGTCACTAGGGCAACTGCTGCTACAAAAAAAGTCTCCCATGGAAGGATAAACTGGTGCCGGGTCGGGTTAGAGCATTAGGCTTCTGCCAGTCACAAGTCAAAGCCCGGCCATCGACTAAATGAGTGCTTGGGTACCTGCCTCGCTCCGAGAAGATTAAAGAGGCAATTCCCCCCTCCATCCTCCACACCCCCTTCCCTGCCCCCGTCTGGGACTCTCTGACGTTCTTATGTCCACAGTGGGGGTGCTGAGGGAGACTCTCCATAGCATGAAGACCACCTCATAGGGTTTTAACAACACATGTAATTAAATTATGACCCATCCAGGGGATGCATACAAGGGTTGGTCACCCAGCATTCCAGGTCCTCATGGCAGTCTTAGACAGCTGGGAGAGAAACTGAGACATGATTCAAAAAAACAAAACAAAACACACACACACAAAAGAAACAGCACATTTCTGACCCACTACATATGTCCACTCCCCTAGCCCAAATCCCAAACAGGTTTTAATTGGAGAATCATCTGCCTTTTTCTTCTGCTCTCTCTCTCAGTCAGGTCAAATAGTAGCCAGTGAGATCGCTGCCTCCATGGTCCAGGTCCCACTAAGCTTAAAATCCTCAGTCTCCATTTGTGCAGGCCTTTATAGTAGGAGTCCTGGGGGAAAACTTCTAGGCAAGAGTTAAGAAAGGGAGAGCCAACTAACTGTTTTCCACTCCTGACATATGAGCATGGCCCTAGATCTTCCCATCAGGCATAACAGGAGTTAATCACAGCCCTTAGCCGCTTCTTCCACCAACCCTGTAGAAGTCTTAGCCTTTCAGAAAATTCAGCATTACAGCCAGACACAGCTGTTAAGTTAGCCCATTAATTACTAGGTAACTCGCCTCTCACCTTTATTGTGATTCTGTAAAATGGTCGCACACTCTCGGGAGTGGGGAGTGTTCTTATAAGTCTCATTTTCACCATGTTTTTATTTCCCAGTCCCTCATTTGAAATTTGGATAGGTGAGCCATTTCTCACAAATTAGGGACGCTTCTGGGACTTTCTGTGCCCATGTAGAGGGAAAGGCTAGTTCAAGGGGAGGTGCCCCACCTGATTTTGGGTGGCCTCTTGGCCTGAACCCCATCTCTTCGCAGATGCTATAGAATAGGCTGGAGACTGTTTTTATTTGGAAGATGGCGAAAATGACACAAGGGGAATGTGAGGCAACCAGGCAAGCCACATGGCCATAATAGTCCATTGGAAAAATACTGAGGCTCTAGGGAGGATCAGTTCCCCAAACCAGGGACAAGAGACATTGCTTTTTAATGGAATGCTTTGTGGAGTGTCTGTGGATTGTGCACACTTGTTAATATCATGTATAAGAGTATTTGTATTGATGTTTCCTGTTGATGTTTGAATCAATCTGTTTAAAGATAGGAAACGTCCCAATCTGCTAGGGCCCATCTGCTTATGGATAGGCTGAACATGTGGCAGAGTTTGAATCTTGAGGGTCTCTTTGTCTGCAATGTACCTTGGTTACTGATTGCTTTGCTAGCTTTGTTTGCTCTTTGCCGTTTTTATGAACATAGAAAGCCCTCTGTCTCTGCTCTGTGTTACTCAGAACCAAAAGTTATTTTGCTGGATTAAGATTTGAAGATTCTAAGGCTAACTTGAAAGTATAAAATTTGTGAAGGTTACATATATATTAATCCAGGGAAGTTTAAACAAAGACCATTAGCTGAAGTTGTAGCCTACCTGTGATTGACAAATCATTTGTCTTCCCCACCTGGGGCGAAATGGGAGGGGGAAGGAAAAAAAAAAGAGCAGTTTTACTCAGACAAGTGACTTTTGGTTCCAAAAGCAGCAGAATAAGAGGTGACACTGGCCAAACCTGTGTGGGCACTTAAAAAAAGAAGCAGGGTGGGGGGAAATTTACAAAGCCCTGTCCAGCATCGCATCCATTGAACATCCAGTGGGAAGCTTGGGTATTAATAGGGACCAAGGACCGGGTGGTCCAGTGTCTGCCTGTGACATCACAAACCCGAGCAGGCTTGCTGAAGTGGAACTGAGGCTGGCTAAGGGGCAGCCGCTTCTGTCCCTTGGGGGCACAGCAGCAAGGGAATGGGCAGATGGTAGGCGTGTCCTCCCAGCATTTTCTCTACAATTCAAAGTATACTGTAGAGTTATTAAAATATAATAATTTATTAGCCAGATTGAAAAGGATTAATTCCGTTTTCCAGACCAAATCTTTAATGTTAAAACTGGTTTAAATTTTAATAATCTTTAAATTGGGTATATTTGACAGTTTTTCCAAGTGTAATATTTCAAGAATTTAACTGACAGACAGCTTTGTGACATCTCAAGGGCCCTGAAGTGATGCAAATATTTATGCTCTCTCCCTTAAAGGAAATATTTTTGAACTAAATTAGACCAATGCAATATACTGGGAATTGCATGAGGAAACTCTCTCAAATAAAAATTAATAGCAATGTTCTATTTAAATACATATACTTTGAATATTATAGAAATTTCAGTCTGCTTTAGAAAAGAACTTACACAAATTTAAAGCCACGTTCAAAACAGAAACTTTCAATCAGGAAAAAAGGGCAAGCATAATAATTCTCTGCATCTGCCAATGACATTCCAGGTATTTGTGTTTCACATATTAGAGGTTTTTAATTATTTTCAATGCTTAATACACCATATGCAATAAGCCATGTGCCACATGTTATTTTTTATATACAAATTGTTTGTTGTACTAGAAGGTTGTTGTCTCAGAATATTATAAAGTTTTTTTCAATTGCATTTTAAACAAATCTATAACCATGCCACTTTTGAATTTTGTCATTGGACAGCCATTGTCTTATTTTGGTGCATTTAAGTCTTTGGAAAAACCCATGGAAAGGACTCTGACTTACTCTAAATTGCAGGCTTCTAAGCAGATCATATCTTTGAACTAAAAGGGGTTCGTAGAACTTCAGGGTATTATTAAAGTATATATAGAAGGTGGTTCCTCCTTCCAGCATACCTGATTGAAATATACAGATGAGCACTAGATATTCAGGGGTAAATTTAAGCTTAAAAAGGGGAAATAAAAATCTCTTATACTAATATTCACCATTAATAAGAACTAAGAAGGTGTGCCTTTTACCTAAACAATTCCTTGTAAAGTCAACTAGCATGTCCCTCTCTCAGCGGGGAAGCAACCAAGTTGGTTTCCCTGTTTAAAGAAAGTAAAATCTCTAAGGTGGCATCTTAAGGCTTGAAAATAAAACAACAGAAATTAAGGTTCAATAAAAATAAAAAGTTAAGCCAATGAGCAGGAAGCTTAAAGTACTAAATTTGACTAGAAAGAGATTCCATCCTTTCTCCAAAAATCAGGCAGAGGACAAATCCTTAATAACTAGGGGCATACAAGGGGTGGGGACCGGAGCTGTTAATACTTTACTTGGATCTCTGGATATTGGCCAAACCAGGGTTCCAGGTACTGTGTAAACTCTCTTAAGTTCTCATCCTGGAGTAAACCCCTCAGAAATACAGTCCAATAGGCACTTCAAAAATATTACAGCTGCCTCAGGCACTTTTAATCATAAACAAGGGGCCTTAGAACAATGGTTATACACACCACCTCCATCAGGAACTCACCAGGAGCATCAGGAAAGGGTGGCCTCTGCGTGAGCTTGGGTGGTCAGTCGTGGTGGTGAGTGCAGTTAACTCCACCTGGCCACTTTGTCTGCGACTGAATGCTGACAAGGTGGGTCACCTAAATCATCACGTCCTTTTGTGGGTACAAGGATGCTGGTCATCCTTGTACATATTTTCTTTCTTCTTCTTTTCTTTTCCTTGATGGGAAGCCTGCCATCCATATTACATAAAAGACAGTCCCTAGGATATATCCTCAAGAATTGGGATAACGTTGACCCATAAACCTTAAAGAAAAAGTGCCCGATCTCTCTTGGCCCTCAGATTTGGCCTCAGATGCCAACTAGAAAATAGTAAAAAGTAGCCCCAGAGGGAAGTTTTAATATTTTCAGTAGGAAAATGGAAAATAATTGAAAGTCCCATATATCCAGGCTTTCTTAACTCTAGGGGACAAGCCAAAGGGAGGTGGGAAACTAAATTTAATCATTTGCTCCTGGCAATAACAACCCAAGTCCACTGAGGGAGAGGGCAGAGACTGTGCCCCACCCTTGCCCAAGACTAAGCCAACCTAAACTTGCCCCAAGACAGATAGAGGATCTGGCCATACTTAAACCCAGATCCCCTTCTCATCCTGGGATATGAGACAAATTAAAAATAATTTAAGAAAGTTCTCAGAAAACCCCGAAAAACAAAAGAATTTAGAAGTGAAATAATTCCCCCTGTAGACCTCAATGGGATCCTAAAACTGAGAGGTGGAAAATAAAGCACTGCCAGTTCTGTATTATAGAAGGGCTCAGATGTAGCAAAACAAAGCCTGTTAACTACTCTAAATTAATCACCATTAATCAAGGGGCTGACAAAATCCCCTCAGTCTTTTTGAAAGGCTCGGGGAGGCTTTTGGTTAAGTGTGAAAGGACAAAGAACTTTCCTCCATCTTGTCTTGTAGGGCTGGGCCCTCAGCCTAAGCCCCCTCCCTTTTCTGAGAGTGACCACAAGAATGCCAGTACTGTCCTAACTCCCCCAACCACCACCTGAGTGGACCAATGAAGCTCCAGGAATGCAGCTAAGGTCCTAATAAGGCTATAGTGGGGGACAGCTCAAGCCTCAGAATGTGCTGGTCACTTCCTGACCTTTGTGCTGTAAGACCCTGCTGAAAAACCCTGACCAGAGTGACCAATCCCTGTAACTCACGTCACTTACCTAAGCCCACCCAAATGACTAGCCCTATATAACCTTTGTTCTCCTGGGACTCTGGTCTCTCATCTCGCCGCTGCGTCGGAAAGAGGCTGGGAGCCAAACCTGGGTTTGAATAAAGACTCTTTGCTTTTGCATCGGAAAAGGCTCCCTGGTGGTTGATTATTGGGGACCCTGAACTCTGGGCATAACAAAGTGTACAAACTTTACCTCAGATTCAGAATTGGGACAACTAATTTTAAAGGACAAACTTATCACACAGGCTATCCCAGATATCAGGATGTTGCAAGAATTGGCTATTAGTCCCAAGAGTAATTTAGAAAATCTCCTGAAAGTTACCACCTCTGTGTTCTATAATAGAGACCAGGAGACGGAAAAAAGGAGAAACAGGAAAAGCCAGCCCAAAACCAAGGCTCTTTGTGCCATGCTTCGGTAACACAAGGGCCACCAATCAGAGCTCGGAGGTGAACGGTCAGTCCTGGTCACCTGCTACAACTGTAGACAGGTTGGACTTATAAGCTGGAGTTGCCCCAGGGGGCATGGTTGACTCCTGAAGCCCTCTTCTACCTGTCAAGGAAACCACTGGAAGTCGGACTGCCCCTGGAGACTGAGGTCCCTTGGGACAGGGCTGGCGACAAGCTGGCCCAACAGGAATGATGGGGCTCAGGGTCTCTCAATCCAGCTCCTCAGAGGACTGCCACCTCCACCCAGAAGCCCTGGGTAAGCCTGACAGTGGGGGTGGGAGGGAAAGGAAATTAATTTTTTCCCCGATGTCGGAGCCACCTTCTCTGTACTCCCAAACCCTGGTAAATTATCCTCAGAGGCTGTAGCCATTACAGCAGGGGTCCTCAAACTACGGCCCACGGGCCACATGCAAATACAAATATTGTATTTGTTCCCGTTTTGTTTTTTTTTTTACTTCAAAATAAGATATGTGCAGTTTGCATAGGAATTTGTTCATAGTTTTTTTTTAAACTATAGTCCGGCCCTCCAGTGGTCTGAAGGACGGTGAACTGGCCCCCTGTTTAAAAAGTTTGAGGACCCCTGCATTACAGGCATGTCTGGGAAGCCAATAAGGAGATATTTTTCTCAGCTTTTAGGGCACAGCTGGAGTAAGTTGTTCCTTTCCCATGCCTTCCTGATTCTGCAAAAAGCCTCATATTCACATCAGAAACAATATCCTCTCAACCCTGAGGCTCTAGAAGGACTCAATATCTTAATAGGCCATCTATTTTAGAAGCCCAAGGTTTATTGAAACCTTGTCATAGTCCTTACAATACCCCCATCTTAGGGGTACAAGAGGCTAATAGAGGGGGAGGACTAGTTCAGGACTTATAACTAGTAAATAAGGCAGTGATTCCTATCCAGCCAATTGTCCCTAACCCTTATGCTTTACTTGCCCAGACTCCAGAGAACACAAAGTGGTTTGCAGTACTAAATCTCAAGAATGCCTTCTTCTATATACTCCTGCCTCCTAACTCACAGTCCCTATTCGCCTTTAAAAGATCCCAATAATCAAAGCCATCAGCTAACATGGACAGTGCTTCCCCAGAGCTTTCAGGAATAGCCCTCATTTATTTGGGCAGGCCTTTGAACAACTCAAAAGGCTCTTTTACAGGCACCGTCTTTAAGTTTCCCCACAGGTCAGCAGCATCTACTCCTAAATCTATCTATCTCGAGTGAGCCTTGAATGCCAGCACAGGAGGAGGATGAAGGTACGTTGTCATCAACCAGATCACCAGATTTCTACTCATGTGAGCCTCTAAAGGACCTGAAACTTCTCTTTCGAAGGCAACCTGAAGAGACAATAAGTCCCAAATAAGTAACATACTCTGGTATTTCTAAATAATCAGTATCTTCATCTTTTTAACAATTCTTATTTTGTCTTTTCATTAGTGTCACCTGAATCCTAAGCTGGTACCTGGAGGAGACCTTCTCGGTCCTTACTGGGACCCAGAAAACACCACAAGATAACTCCTGCTTATAGCTCCTCTCTGTAACTCTGGTATTTCTCAAGCCATACTGGCTCCCCAAATCCCTAACTACTAAGTATGTTAAAGCAGCCCAATTCAGGGTCAAATAATCTCAAGTAGATATACTATATCTCCCACATCTCTTTCAGAGTAAAATGTGCTAAACCTTAGTCTATAGGACAACTTAAGCTACAAATGGTCCTCTGCATGAAACCACAGATGAAGGCAGCTACATCCATCGTCCGTGGACCCTTAGCCCACTTCCGATGGGACCCTGACTGCTGCCCCCCCAAAACTATGACCCTTTTGCCAGCAGGAAGCAACCAGACAGATCGGCGTCCATTGTCCCCAATGGCAGTCTCCTAAGGCGGGGGGGGGGGGACTGAAACAGAAATTTTTAGGGGTAAAAAAGACAGGTTTTAGGAAATTTTAGAAATCAAGGGGACCAGGGAAGAAGCACAGGGCTGTAGAGCTGCAACAAGTACATTTCCATAGAATGAGGGAACTAGGAACAGCAAAAGGACTATATTTACAAAATAAAGGGAAGGAAGCCCTTCATCCAGAAAAAGAAGACGAAACCCAAAGGCAATAGGAAAATAATAAGGAAGGAGGGGAGTGGGGGAGAACCTCATTGTCCCATGTGAGGTTTGACCTTTGAGCTCAGGAGTTACTATAGTAACCAGTCTAAGGGAATAATGACCAATCAGAGGGGATATCAAGGCACAAGGATCTACAGCCTTTATAAGCCATAGAGAAAAAGGAACTCAATGGGACCCTTTCTCCCTCCCCACGTAGGAGTCCATTCTGTGGGACTCTTTCCCTCTCCCCATGTGGGAGTCTGTACTTGTTCTTCAATAAATCTCTACCTTTGCTATACTACCCCCTGTCCGTGGATTCATTCTTCGACTCCGACAGACAAAGAATTCGGGTTCCAGTTCAAATATTCCATTTCAAAAGGAGTGGAGAACATTGTCTGTAGGAGGGGGTTAAACATTTCTTCCTGTTCCCAGACAGTAGCCCCTAAAGGTCTCACACTTGGAATATCCCATTATGAGTTCTTTGCCTGTCTTCCACAGGGAGCTCAGATCAGCTCCCAACAGTGCAGCCACAAAAGCCCAGCTCTTGCTTATCTGCCTTCCAATAGAAGCCTTCCCATGGGATAGACTAAAAACTCTAACTCTGGGAGGACCAGCACCCCTGTGCCACAGGTCCAAGCAGAAGGGGCTATAAAATCAACCCTGTGCAGGATCCAAATCTCTGTATGGCTGGTCTCAGCAAAGTCAGTTCCAAGAATCCCAGCTCACCTCATGCTCCCAAGTCTCCAAATCCCCCATCTGTCCTGCTCCTCCAGGCCATGCTGCCAGACCCACAGGATGAAACAGTCTGAGACCCTCTACATAGGGGGAAGGGTTCCAACCTCACAATGGAGGTAGAACAATCCCTTCCTTTTTCCCCTAGCCAGGCAGGAAAGCAGAGGGTCCTTACTAGTCACTGCTGGGTACAGGCCAGCCCCAGGACCCTTCTTCTTCTTCTTCTTCTTCTTCTTCTTTTTTCTCCCACACACTACAGCACAATCTTTCCAGTAGTTAGAGCCTGGGACAAAGTTCTCAGGCTGGGGCTTCTAACAATAGGCTCCCTCACTGGTAAGGTGCCATCCCAGTCTCCCAGTCTCCCAGGCAGACAGAATTCCCCTGGTTCCCACTGCCCAGTGCTACACAGATTCATCTTCCAGATTCTGCTGCTCTGATTTAGGATCCCTGTGTGGAGGTGAGAGCCTACACTCCTGAGAAGAAGGGGCTTTGCAGCCAATATCACTTGGGCCTCTCAGCCGAGCTCCAGCTCCAGAATGGCTCCCCTTTCCATAACTCCCATTCTCTTGTGTGGCTCTAAGTTGTTTCTTCTGTGCTCCTTAGATATAATATGTCCAATCAGCTACCGAATGTCTTATTTCTGGGGCCTGTGCAGGCCAAGGTTACTCATTTCCTTTGCCCAGGCAATGCCAACTAATAGGAGCTACTAAGTGATCTGCAGATGGTGGCCATTTTTCCCCCCTGGATTTAGAGGTGCCTGAAAGAGGCTAAGCTGTGATGTGAGTCTGGTTGACACTAGTGCAGGGATTGGGCTGCTTAGCCAATGGTAAGGGCCATGCCAAAGCAAGACACAGCTGGTTTGGTGTTATGGAACTGAGGAGAAAACTGGTCTTGCAAGGTGTGTCAGGCCATAGAAACAGTGAACAATGAACTGCACTGGTGGGGAGGGTTGTTATGCTGGTGCCAGGACAGACCATCGGATGTGGCCTGACACCTGGTGGCCTTCCTGCAGGGCCACAAAGGGGGCAGAGGGCATATCTGCAAGACAAAGACCCCAGTGGGATGTATATATATATATATATAGACAGGCTCTCTGCGTGTTTCTTCATTCTGATTTGGAAATGATTCCTGGAGTCCACTAGTGTTAATAAACAGGGTCCCTCCCTTTCTCTAGGAAGCATGTTTGGTATTTCTTTGGTCTTCTGCAACATATGGTTCCCTGAGCCAGGAAGCTAACTGTGTTTGGCTCTTGCCTCTGGTGAGTGGACAGGGTTTGGGGCCCGGGGCATGGGACAGGCCTCCGAAAGGCGCACGCTGCTGATTTTAGCAGAATTGAACTGGGGGGAACTCCAGGTGCTCTCGGACCTCAGCCCAGGACCTGGCTGGCATCTGGAGAAAGTGGATGGACACCTCTGGACCTGTCAACAGAATCTATAAGGTAGGGGCCCCAGTCAGTCAGGCCCACTCCAAGTGAGTGGAAGGGGGAGCTTGATCACCTCCCCAGAAGTCATAGGACTTCATCAGGTAAATCAGGAATCAGGACTCCAGAGGTGAGTGAATTCAGATTCAATTAAGGAATTATGGGTTCACTCTTCTGTTTGTGTGTGGGACTAGCCAATTTGCTACCCAGAAGGGGGGCTGGATGCAGCCTTAACTCTCCGGTAGGTTCTCACCGAGACGTTGGTCGAGAATTCTGGTCTGGGGCATGGGTGCTGGGAGTGCCCCCATTCCCATCTGGGGAGTTGGGCACTATCTGCTCAGCTCCAGTCTGGGATAGTCTGAGAGAGTGTGAGTACGGATGCTTGTCTGTCTTGGCATAATTATCTGCTGATTAACTGGTCTGTGTGAAAGCAAAAGCTACTTTGATTTTCTGTTTGCTCATCTGGTTAAAACATTTGATTTGCTGAAGGCTGAACCCGTGATGGTCTGCAAAAGTCTCAAGCAGTGCTGTTGAGTTAGTTTTCTCAGAAATGTTTGCTCTCTATCACGGGAGGAATCAGCCTACTTAGTAAAAATTTCTGTCTATGTTTGTGTACTAGGGACTTTGGTTTGCTCTGTGATTTTGCTGTGTTAGGTTGAACTTTTGGAATTCTGGGGTAGATTTGTGGATTTTCTTGTCTGACTTGGACTTTCAGGGGCGGGGCTCACAGCTCCACAGGGCGGAGAGATTTTACGGGCCCTGTCCCCTGCCTGTGCTGAATTAAGGATCTTTTCTTTCAGGAGACCCTCCAGGCTTTTAGTAAAATTTCCCTGCACCCTTGTCATCCTCTGCCTTCTTTTCCAGGCCGACTAAGAGTCATTTTCTCCACAGGAACTGTCTTCCTCTAACTCACAATAGGAAATAATACAGGACAGTGTCATTTGGCTTGCTGGTTAAAAGAAGACAACGGGCCCTGGAATCTGTAAAAGTGGCTGGGAATGAAGCTGGTCAAATGTACTGAAAGGGTTCGGTACCTGTTGCTGCTAGCAGAGGAGGGGCTGATATCCCTTTCTAGTGCACTCCCTCGGGAGAGGCCTGATCGCTGCTCTGCCACAGGGGACGGGTACGAAGGCAGGGGCCTGGTACCCAACCCACTGCCACAGGAGCGCTCTGTAATATGCAGGGCTGTTTCTAACTGCAACTCTGGCTGTTTTGGACTGGCAGCTTATGATAGGACCCTGTAACTAGTAAACAGGGTTTACAAAAGGGCAAAAGAAAGGCGTTCTCCCTGGACCTGGGAGGGAGCCTACAGGACTTTGTGATTCTCCAAGAGAGGAGAAGTCTGACTGAGGAACTTGCTGAGACCCCCGTTGAGTTGGGAGGACTGGAGGCTGCATTTTGCTAGGCAGAGGTCCAAGCCCAGTTGTATAGGGGTTAAGCTACCTGGGTACAGTGAAGCAACTTTCTCCCATGCCAGAATACATTTTGGGGAATTGGACAGACGGTGTTTGTGGCTGGAAAGAGGAACCAGCTGCCACTCACAGCCCTGACAGTGGCCTGCAGAAAACTGTATAATAGACTTAGAAGATTCCTGTGTCTTCATGGACATGGCTCCAGAGAGACAAGGATGTTGTGACTCTTACAATTCTAATTGCTACAGTTCGTCTCTGCCAGGTCACAAGCCCACCTCCTTCTGTGCCCAGGCCTCATCATCCTCTGACAGACAGCAAGGATCTCTTGGCTCTGAGAGAAACTTCTGACCAATCTCAGCATGGAAGTAATTACAGAAGAGAATTTCAATGTCCATTTTCCCTGAAAGAACTCAGAGCCAGGATCCTTGAGGTAATATATTAGGCAGTAAGACAGACATGAACGGAGCAAGGATGATGGGCCAACTGGCACTACCAGATGTGTATATGAGACAAGGGGCATAGCCAAAGGGGTCCTCGCCCAAAGTCTTGGGCCTTGGAAAAGACCTGTAGCCTACTTGTCCAAGAGACTCGACCCTGTTGCATCCAGTTAGCCTGCTTGCCTCCAGGCAGTAGCAGCCACAGCTATGTGGTTGAGGCTTTGCTCGGGAGCACACCAGAGCGCTGGATGTCTAATGCTCGAGTCATCCAGTTTCAGGCTCTTCTGCTACCAGCCTCCTTCCTGATGATGACCCTGAGGAACCTCTACATAACTGTTTAGAGGTCGACGACTTTGTAAGGACAGCCCACCTGGGCCTCACTGACACCCCACTGGCATCGCCAGATGAGGTACTATTCATGGACTGGAGCAGTTCTGTCCAGGGAGGAATCAGGTATGCGGGGACGGTGGTGGTTGCTTTGGACCGAACCATCTGATGTCAGGCGCTCGCCTGCAGGACTTCAGCACAGAAGGCCGAGTTGATTTCCCTTATTCAGGCTCTCTGGTGGGCAAGAGAAGAATCAGTGACAATTTGTGCTGATGGCGGGTATGCAATTGCAACAGCTCACATGCAGAGTGCTGTTGCAGGGTATGGGGACTCCACAGAGGTAAGAGGGAACCGGGCCACAGATGAAGCTGCCCGGAAGGCTGCCCTGGAAACCAGTGGGGCCTCTACAGATTCTGGTGGGTAAAGGCTGAAATCCATAACTAATTTTTACTCAAGTTCTTACAGGCTTTACAGTCTGCCCAGAAAGCAATCCAGAAGCACGTCTGAGATGTTCTGCCCTCCAACCTGGTGACTCTGTTTGGGTAAAGACCACCCAAGGACTGACTCCTACCTGGAGGGGACCACATACCATCATCCTGATCACCCACACCGCTCTCAAGGTTGCAGGACTGAATACTTGGATACCAGAAACACCCCCTGTGGATTCGTTGCTCCACAAGGCTAAAAGAAGCTTGTGGGACAAGTGGGGCGGGGAGGGGGGGATGAGGAGGAAACTGGTCTTGCAAGGCGTGTCAGGCCATAGAAACTGTGAACAATGAACTGCCCTGGGGGGGAGGGTTGTTATGCTGGTGCCAGGACAGACCATCGGATGTGGCCTGACACCTGGCAGCCTTCTTGCAGGGCCACGAAGGGGGAAGGGGGCATATCTGCAAGACAAAGACCCCAGCAGGATATATATAGACAGGCTCTCTGCGTGTTTCTTCACTCTGATTTGGAAATGATTCCCGGAGTCCACTAGTGTTAATAAACGGGGTCCCTCCCTTTCTCTAGGAAGCATGCTTGGTATTTCTTTGGTCTTCTGTAACAGAACTTTGAGAGATTTTAGGAAAGTTTTCAGTGTGAGATAGAGTTTTATGGCAAAGCTGCTGGTAGAAGATAGAGTGAGCCCACAAGTTGGTTGGGGTGGGGTCTCGGGGAATTGCCAGGATAGAGAGAAAGGTGTTAGTCAGGTTGATAGACTCAGATTTGGTACCCACCTGTGCCTGCAGGTTGGCTTGGGGAAGGACTCAACACAGGAATAATCGTGCTTGCCAACTGTTCTTCCAGCACTTGCCTGGGAAGACAGACATTTCAGTTCTTCCATATATGTCCCTGACACTTTTAGAGATCCTGTTCCAGCACTGGAGTGAGTCCGTTAGTGGGCAAATCTGTGCATGGGCTGTTAAAAGGAATGCCAGGGACTCCAGCAGCCCTCCATATCACTCAGCTACAATCTTCTCAGCAACAATTTCTGTTGGTTTTCACAACCTGAAGTTACAGGGACTCTCTTCCCAGTACTGGAATCCTGGGCTGGGAAAGCCAGTGTGGAGCTGGGACCCCTCATTCCTCATGGGGTGACCTCCACAACCAGGATATTCCTCCCAATTATTAACCACCATATGTGGGTGTAGGACCAGCCTGTTTTGCATCTTCACCCCTCCTACCAGGCTTAATGTGGCTTCTCCTTTATATCCTTAGTTGTAGGACTTTTGTTCAGCTACTCTTCAGGTGGTTTTCAATTATGGTTGTTTTATAATTTATTTGTATTTTTGATGTGGTTGTGAGAGGAGGTGAGCACAGCATTTACCTACTCTGCCATATTTTGTTTTTATATGTTCTGAATAAACCTTTAGTTGGTTACATGCGTTGCAAATATCTTTTACACTGATTTATCTTTTTCACTGTTTTGGTGGTATCATTTGATGAACAGTAATTTTTAGTTGTAATATAGGCCAATTTATTAATAATTTTGATTATAAACACTTTTTATGAATGAAACATTTGCCAATATAAGATCATGGATATATTACTCTAAATTACTTTATGAAAGTTCTATTTTTCTGACTTTAGCATATAAAGCTATCTTCCTCTGATTTATGTGTTTGGAATGATGCAGGCATCAAGTTAAATGTTTTTCTTTGTAGATAACTAATTGTCCTAATACCTTTTATTAAAGACTATCTATGCAAAGCTGCCATTGTCATAAATCACAATTCCATATATGTATGGGTCTGTGGTTAGGACTCTATTTATTCCATTGTGATATTTGTAAACCTTGATTTTAAGTAGAGTAGTCCTCCTACATTCTTCTTCTTCTTCTTTTTTCTTTCTTTCTTTTTTTTCTATGTAGAAGAAATATACTACTACTCAACTTCTACTGTAAGGTTGGCAGCCCTGAGAACTCCTTTCATGTAGCATGTTACATTTTTCTTCTATTTTAAATTTTGTTGGTTATTTTTGGTCACTAGCATATCCATATAAATTTTAAAATCATCTTGTAAAATTTCTTTGGTAATGTAGATTTCATTAGATCAATTTGGGGAAAATTGATATCATTATAATATTAGTATTCTAATCTATAGTTATGATTTATCTATTTATATATGTCTTCAATTTATTTCAATATTGTTTTAAGTTTTCATGTGCAGTTTTATAGATATTTTGCTGGATATATTCCTGGGCATTTGATATTTTAGATGTTATTGTAAAATTATGTTTAAAGTTTTAATTTTCTGACTTGAAATTTTCTGTGCCATAGAAATGAAATAGATTTTTGAATGTTGATTGAAAAATGAGGACACATTTGTAATACCTTAACCAATAAAGAAATTAAAAAAAAGAAAAATATTAGCCTAGCTAAAATGAACTAAATGATGCATAACAAATACTAGATCATTGAAATTTGGCTTGGGAATCCTACACAATGGATAATTTTTCTGCCTCACTCAATATTTTAATATTTATATTTTTACTAGAGGCCCAGTACATGAAATTCGTGCATGGGGGCAGGTCCCCTCAGCCCAGCCTATACCCTCTCCAATCTGGAACCCCTTGGGGTATGTCCAACTGCTGGTTTAGGTCTGATCCCAGGGATTGGGCCTAAACCGGCAGTTGGACTTCCTTCTCAAAATCCCGGCCTGCTGGCTCCTAATCACTCCCCTGCCTGCCTGCCTGGTCCCCTCAAATTGCCCCCCTTCCCGGCCTGGTCGCCCCCAACTGCCCCCCTCTGCCAGCCTGGTCCCCCCCAACTCCCCCCCCCCCCGCCAGCCTAGTCGCCCCTCACTGTCCCCCCTGCCAGCCTAATTGCCCCCAACTACATGCCTCCCACCAGCCTGGTCACCCCTAACTGCCCCCACCCCACTGGCCTGGTTGCCACTTACTGTCCCCCCTGCTGGCCTGGTTGCCCCCCACCTGCCCCCACTGCCAAGCCTGGTCATCCCTCATGGCCCCCACTGGCCTGCTGTTCAGTCGTTTGGTTGTTCCTCACTAACCCCCCTGCCAGCCTGGTTCCCCCACACAACCTGCTTGTTCAATCATTTGGTCATCCCTCACTAACCCCCCTGCCGGCCTGGCCGTAGGCAACCATCTTGTGAGGGCATGACAGCCAATTTGCATATTACCTCTTTATTATATAGGATAAAGCATCATAATAAGAAAATACAGCAACCCTGTATTAATTTTCTATTTTACTGTAACAGATTACTACAAACTTAGTGACTTCAAATAATATAAATTTATTATAATTCTGGAGTCCAGTGTCAAAAATCAGTCAGTCAGTCTATGTTCCTTGTGGAGACTCTAGGGAAAATTTTTTTTCTGTGTCTCTTTAAGCTTCTATAGGCCACTTGCATTACTTTGTTTGTGGCCCCACATAACTATGACCATTACTGTTGTCAACACATACCCCTTTCTGATACTGATATTCCTATCTACACTAATAAAAGAGAAACATGGTAATTAGCGTACGACCACTACCCTTTTCATTGGCTAATCAGTGAGTATATGCAAATTAACTGTCAGCCAAGATGGCAGCCGGCAGCCAGGCACTGAAGCGAGCATGAGGCTTGCTTGCTGCAGTGAAGGAGGACTCCAACGTTCCCCGCCTGCGCTGCCGGCCTCTCAACTGCAAGTCTAAGCAACTATGTACTATGTTGCAAATAAGAAGGTAAACAAAACCCCACAAACCAGCCGGACTGAAAGCCAGGCGGACCGAAACATTGTATCCATGTTTTCAGCAGTGAGGCCTCAGAGCTAAAGCTGGCCCAGAATAAAAAAAAAAAAGAAGAAGAAAACAAGGAGCGGTTGGGAGCTTTAGTCACTCGCCACCCGGAAAACAGCCCTCAGCCCCTCACCCAGACTGGCCAGGCACCCCAGTGGGGACCCCCATCCTGATCCAGGGCACCCTTCAGGGCAAACCAGCCAGCCCCCACCCGTGCACCAGGCCTCTATCCTATATAGTAAAAGAGTAATATGCCTCCAGGCACCGGGATCAGTGGAGCAGCAAAGCTCCCGGCACTGGGATCAGCGTGACAGGGGGCAGCGCCCAAAACCCCTGATTGCCCTGCGGCTCTGTGTGTGACAGGGGGCGGGGCCACAACCTCCCTATCCGCCCTGCTCTGTTCTTGACAGGGAAAGGCGCCCCAACCCCCTGATCAGCCCTGCTCTGTGCCTGATAGGGGGGAGCTCCCCAATCCCCTGATTGCCCTGGGGCTCTGTGCTTAACAGGGTGCGGCGCCCAACCCCCCCCCCCCCCCCTGCCCTGTCTGTGGCGGATAGGGGGGAGCTCCCCAATCCCCTGATTGGCCCTGCTTTGTGGGG
>NW_005871067.1:10973026-11044163 GCF_000147115.1 Myotis lucifugus | reverse complement strand
CCCTGCTCTGTGAGTGACAGGGGGCAGCGCCCCAACCCGCTGATTGGCCCTGCTCTGTGAGTGACAGGGGGCAGCGCCCAACTCCCTGATTGGCCCTGCTCTGTGCATCACAGGGGGTGGCGCCGCAACCTCCCCAATCAGCCCTGCTCTGAGCCCGACCAGGGGCTGCACCTAGGGATTGGGCCTGCCCTCTGCCACCCAGGAGCAGGCCTAAGCCAGCAGGTCGTTATCTCCCGAGTGGTCCCAGACTGTGAGAGGGCACAGGCCGGGCTGAGGGACCCCCCCCTTCCCCCCCGAGTGCACAAATTTTTGTGCACCGGGCCTCTAGTCTTTTATAAAGACCCTGTGATTTAATTGGGCCTACCCAGGTAATTCAGGATAATCTCCTCATTTCAAGATGCTTAACTTAATCATATCTGCAAAATTCCCCTTTTTATGTAGGTAACCTAGTCTCAGGTTCTGGGGATTAGAAGTGGACATGTTGGGGAGACCATTATTCAACATACCACATCATCTATGACTTATTTACCTTGCTATAGCCTCAAGAAAATTAGACTTCTACAAAAAATAGTCTAATGAAATAGAATGAAATTCAAAATCTATCATCAACAATTATTTTTTTGGCATTATCTTTAAAATAAACCTCTGCTTCAACTGTACTGCCAGAATAGTTTGGAAGTCTTCCTGGAGAATTACTAGTGACCTTAATTTCTGTGGCAATAGAAATGTTTGTTCAGAATATTTGTACTTATGTAGGCTTCTGTTCTTTGTTTAAAACATTCTGGGTTTTTTTCATCATTATACTTATTCTCTGGGACCTTAGTACTTTTGTGTCTAACTATAAAATAAAATGATAGTTTATTCATTATAGAGTTTATTCATTATTTATAATCAATTTTTGCCCTTTAATTTGAGTTTTAAAATACTGTTGCATTTTATGTGCTTCCTAGTGGTGAAAGGATAGAACTACTTTTTTATCTTAGGATAAATACCCAAGTGGCCAATTGCAATCATGACACCTTATTGAGATATTTATTTGAATTCTAAAAATGTTTGCTTTGTACTATATTATATTAAATTTTAAAATACAATAATACTATATAGAATGACAAAAATTGTGTTACATAGCTTATACACTTTCTCTAAGATATTTGAATATAATTGAAGTTCTAGAAAGAGAAGTTACATTTAAACTATAGCTTTTTGTACCACCTGTCATAGCACTGAAAATACCTTTTAAAAAGAACACAAAACAACAACACCCTGAGGTTGAAAAGCACTAGTGGAAAAGTATAGAATTTGAATTCACAAGACCTGGGTGCTGCTAATTACCAGCTGTGTGATCTTGGGCAAGTCATTTGTTATAATCTGAATGTTTCTGTACCCTCAAAATTCATATGTTGAAATTCTAATGTCTGATATAATGGTATGAGGTGGGGTCTTTGGGAGGTGATTAGGTCACAAGGACAGTACCCTCATGAATAGTATTAGTGTTCTTATAAAAGAGGCTCCAGAAAGACCTCTACCCCCATGTGAAGATATAACAATAAGTCAGCAACCTGGAAGTGGACCCTTACTTCATCAGGCTGGTACCCTGATTTCAGACTCCCAGCCTCCATAACTGTGAGAAATAACTTTCTGTTGTTTATAAGCCAACCAGTAGTATTTATTATAGTAGAAAGTGATATTTCCTTATAGCAATCTGAAGGGACTAAGGCACTATGTAGCCTCATCTGTAAAATAAAAATTGTAGTAACACTTCACAGAGTTCTTATGATAATGAATGTGGAAAAGGTGCTTTCTAGACTGCAGTAGCTCTAGTTTTGTTTATTCACTAGATAAACAAAAATGAGATTAGAATTTTATTATTTAGGATCTTTTAAGGGTCAATATATAGAAAATCCAATTCAAATTGGTTTCAGATAAAAGGGGATTTTATTGGCTCACATGACTCTGATTTAGGACCAGTTTGATCAGGGGTTAAAATGTTGTCATTAGGACCTACTGCATATCTCTTCAGCCTGCTCTCTTGCATAGTGGTTTCATTTCACTTTTGTGTGGTATCAGCAGCATTAAACCTACAGCTTCCTATGCTCAACTCCTGTGAAAAAGAACATAGCACTTCCAGAGTTTTTGTAAAACTCTTGGATTAACTCTAAGTTGGACCTGTTTGAGAGACATATGCATCCCAGATGTGGCCTGCTTTGATCATGAGGCAAGAGGGACTGAACCAACAGGTCCATCCAAAGAGCCATAAGGACCTCTAAGTAAACCACAAATACCAAGAGTGGTGGATAAACCAAGATGGCGGAATAGGTAAACACTGGAAATTGCTGCCTCGCACAACAACTTCAAAAATACAACTAAAAGACAAAACAGACATCATCCAGAACCACAGGAAGGCTGGCTGAGTGGAAATTCTACAACTAGAAGGAAAGAGAAAAGCACACTGAGACTCAGAGGAGGTGTGGAAGTAAAGTGCAGAGGTACAGAGGCGCACGTAGAAAGGGCTGGCAACTGAGGACATGGTTGTCTTTTTCAATCTGGAGGAAGTCTCAAGCTCCCGACTGCTCTGAACTCCAGTTCCAGGCAAGTCTCTGGGGACCCAGACTCATACGGGGAGAAACTGGACTGTCTGCCAGCAGGAAGAACTCGAGGGCGGCTTTCTCTCAGAGGTGCTTGCAGCGATTACTGGGACACTGAGACGAGAGGACTCTTAGGGTAGGACTGAGGATCAGCCATAGCTGTTTGTTCTTCCCTGTCGATTCCCTGAGACCCCGCCCCACCCAAGCTGTGTGCAGTGGCTTTTGCAATCTGACAATTACCTAACAAACTGCAGCTGGATCAGAGAGATCCAGAACTTCCAAAAGAAGGCCCAAGGACCCACAGCAGCTTGCATTGCTTCACAGCTGGGCCTCAACTGGGCACCTCCAAACCCCAAAAAAAGAAGAGGAATCTGCAGATCTCTCCATAGCTCCTGCTGGGTAGCCTCAGGCAGAGGCTAAATTAGCACCTCCTTAGACCCAAGAGCCAGTGTACCCAGTGGTCAGAGTGGGACCATCCAGATTACAACTCCTCAGATCCATAAGGGACACACTCAGGGGGAAGACTCAGTGAGCACCAAAGCCCCACTGAAGCAAGTCTTGCCCCAGAAGGGTGTCTCCAGCACAGAAGTTCTCCCACTGCAGACACAGCTGATTCTCACAGCCAATTGGCCTGGAGGTCAATTCCTCCCAGTGATACCTACAACAATCAAGGCTTAACTACAACAAGACTGTGCACAAAGCCCACAAAGGGGTGCACCAAGAGTGTCCACCTCAGGTAATTGGGGAGGCTGAGTCACTGGGCCCTATAGGACACCAAGCACAGAAAGCCACTCTATCAACACAGTGAAGCATAAAAGAAATAGGTCACAGATGACAGAAATGGAGGAAAGCAAACTACTGGATATAGAGTTTAAAAACACGGTTATAAGGTTTTTCAAGAATTTTCTAGAAACCGCCAATAAATTTAGTGAGACCCTCCATAAATCTAGTGAGACCCTCGAGGATATGAAAAAGAACCAACTAGAAATTAAGCATACACTGACTGAAATAAAGAATATTATACAGAGTTCCAACAGCAGACTAGAAGATAGCAAGAATCAAGTCAAAGATTTGAAATAGGAAGAAGCAAAAAACACCCGACCAGATAAACAAAAAGAAAAAAGAATCCAAAAATATGAAGATAGTGTAAGGAGCCTCTGGGACAACTTCAAGCATACCTACATCCGAATTATGGGGGAGCTAGAAGAGAGAGCAAGATATTGAAAACCTATTTGAAGAAATAATGACAGAAAACTTCCCCTACCTGGTGAAAGAAATAGACTTACAAGTCCAGGAAGTGCAGAGAACCGCAAACAAAAGGAACCCAAAGAGGACCACACCAAGACACATCATAATTAAAATGCCAAGAGCTAAAGACAAAGAGAAACTTAAAAGCAGCAAGAGAAAAACAGTCAGTTACCTACAAGGGAGTACCCATACGACTGTCAGCTGATTTCTCAACAGAAACTATGCAGGCCAGAAGGGAGTGGCAAGAAATATTCAAAGTGGTGGATAGCAAGAACCTACAACCAAGATTACTTTACCCAGCAAAGCTATCATTCAGAATTGAAGGTCAGATAAAGAGCTTCACAGATAAGAAAAAGCTAAAGGAGTTCATCACCACCAAACCAGTATTATATGAAATGCTTAAAGGTATCCTTTAGGAAGAGGAAGAAGAAGAAAAAGGTAAAGATACCAATTATGAACAACAAATACACATCTATCAACAAGTGAATCTAAAAATCAAGTGAGTAAATAATCTGATGAACAGAATGAACTGGTGAATATAATAGAATCAGGGGCATAGAAAGGGAGTGGACTGACTATTTTCGGGGGGGAAAGGGGTGTGGGGGTGTGGGAAGAGACTGGACAAAAATCATACACCTATGGATGAGGACAGTTGGGGGGGGGTAAGGGCAGAGGGTGGGGTGAGAACCGGGTGGAGGGGAGCTATGGGAGGAAAAAGATGAACAACTGTAATAATCTGAACAATAAAGATTTAATTTTAAAAATATTTAAAAAAGAGAAAAAAAGAGTGGCAAAGAATTTGGTGTGTTACAACAAAAAGAAGGGGGGTGTTTTTCTAGATGATAAAAAAAGTTCATTCCAGGAGTTCTTAATGTTTCTGAGATCATGTCATTTTATCCTTAGTTTGCCCTACTCAGGAGAGATAGCTTTCATGGAAGAAACATTACTTTTTTTGTTTAAAAATATTCATCTCCCTCCCTTTGTTTCTCTGAAGCTCATAATTATAACATGTTGTATGTGTTTCCTTTCTTTTTTGGCAACTAATTTTCTACCATCTGCTTTTTATTGTATGATGTATGGGGAAACCACATTTTCATAGCTGGGAAAGCTTGATGAGCTGTTTTCTTTGTCATGTGCATTTTGTTTAACACCTTCCTATTTTTAGACTTTTGGAAAATTTATACATATGATTTCTCTTAAAACTCTTAGATAATTTCAAGTTTCATTTATTTTTGAGCACTTTTCCATGACTACTTGGGATATCATTCTAATTATATAAGGCTTAGCTGATATAGAGGGTGATGTTATATAATTTATTAACATAACCTGAACGAGTTTGTATTGTTCTCTACCTAATTCCATTTATATTTAACTAGAGACCCAGTGCATGAAATCCGTGCACACAGGGGTTCCCTCAGCCTAGCCTGAACCCTCTCCAATCAGACATCCCTCTCCAATCTGGGACCGCTGGTTCCTAACTGCTCACCTGCCTGCCTGCCTGATTGCCCCTAACCTCTCTGTCTGCCTGCATGATCATCCCTAACCTCTCTGCCTGCCTGCCTGATTGCCCCTAACCACCTCTGCCTTCCTGCCTGATCACCCCTAACTGCTCACCTGCCAGCCTGATTGCCCCCAACTGCTCTCCCCTGCTGGCCTGATGGCTCCCAACTGCCCTCCCTGGCCGGCCTGATCGCCTCCAACTGCCCTCTCCTGCTGGCCTGGTCTCCCCCAACTGCCCTCCCCTGCCGGCTTGATTGCCCCTAACTGCCTCTGCCTTGGCCCCACCACCATAGCTTTGTCCGGAAGGAAGTCAGACGTCTGGAAGATGGCCAGTCAACCTGGTCTAATTAGCATATTACTCTTTTATTAGTATAGACAGTTTTTTTACTAATATTAAGTGCGAACAAATAAAACTTCTCTCCCCCCCCCAAAAAAGGTTGAAATTATTCATAGGTAGCCACTAAAATTTTGAGGTACTGATTTTACTAGGAAATAGAAAAAATAATTCACCTTTAAAGCTTGTACACTATTATATATCATACTAGAGGCCCAGTGCACAAAAATTTGTGCACTCGGTGGGGGGGTCCCTCAGCCCGGCCTGTGCCCTCTCACCGTCTGGGACCCCTTGGGGGATGTCCACATGCTGGCTTAGGCCCATTCCCCAGGGGGTCGGGCCTAAACTGGCAGTCAGACATCCCTCTGGAAGCCTGGGAGCCCTCGGGGGATGTCCACTTGCCAGCGGGGAGCAGGCCTAAGCTGTAGTCGGACATCGTTAGCACTGCTGAGGAGGCGGGAGAGGTTCCCCCCACCACCGCTGTACTGGCAGCCATCAGACTGGCTTGTGGCTGAGCAGAGCTCCCCCTGTGGGAGCGCACTGACCACCAGGGGGCATCTCCTGCATTGAGCGTCTGCCCCCTGGTGGTCAGTGTGTGTGATCAGGGGGTTGGGGAGCTCCCCCCTATCAGGCACAGAGCAGGGCTGATCAGGGGGTTGGGGAGCTCCCCCCTATCAGGCACAGAGCAGGGCCAATCAGGGGGTTAGGGAGCCTTCCCCTGTCATGAACAGAGCAGGGCGGATAGGGAGGTTGGGGCCCCGCCCCCTGTCACACACAGAGCCGCAGGGCGATCAGGGGGTTTGGGCTCTGCCCCCTGTCACACTGCTCCAGGGGCCAGGAGGCCTCACGGCTCCACTGATCCCAGTCCTGGGAGGCCTCGTGGCTCTGCTTGACACAGGGGCAATGAGGCCTCCCTGATCCACTGATCCTGGTGCTGGGAGGCATATTACCCTTTTACTATATAGGATAGAGGCCTGGTGCACGGGTGGGGGCTGGCTGGTTTGCCCTGAAGGGTGTCCTGGATCAGGGTGGGGGTCCCACTTGGGTGCCTGGCCAGCCTGGGTGAGGGGATGATGGCTGTTTGCAGCTGGTCACACCCCCTTCAGGGTGGGGTCCCCACTGGGGTGCCTTGCCAGCCTGGGTGAGGGGATGATGGCTGTTTGCAGCTGGTCATACCCCCTTCAGGGTGGGGGTACTCACTGGGGTGCCTGGCCAGTCTGGATGAGGGGATGATGGCTGTTTGCAGCTGGTCACTCCCCCTTCAGTGTGGGGGTACTCACTGGGGTGCCTGGCCAGTCTGGGTGAGAGGCTGAGGGCCGTTTTCAGGCTGGTGGGCAACTGAAGCTCCCAACCTGTCCTTTTTTTTCTTTTTTCATTTATTCTGGGATTTATTTACCTTCTATGGCTGTCACTGGAACTGAGAGCCGGCTTTCTCTCTGAGGCTCGGCTCCAGCTCTGAGACCTCCGCTGCTGAAAGCAGGTATCTGGTTTGTTTGGGTTCTATAATCGAAACACTGTTTCAAGTCCAGCTCTGAGGCCCGGCTGGCTAAAAGCAGGTTTCTGGTTTTTTTTAGCTTCTATAATTGCAACAATGTTTCTTAAACTGCAAGCTCAGAGCCCAGCAGCGGCAGGCGGGGAACGTTGGCTTCCTCCGTCACTGAAGCAAGTAAGCCTCCTGTTCGCTTCAAGCTGCCTGGCTGCCGGCCGCCATCTTGGTTGGCAGTTAACTTGCATATCTCACTGATTAGCCAATGAGAAGGGTAGCGAAGTCATGGTTAATTACCATGTTTCTCTATTATTATATAGGATATATATATATCTTAGGGGCCTGGTGCATGAATTCATGCACCTTGAAAGGAACTGTGGGCTGTGAGGCTGTGGTGGACACAGGGGCAGGTCTCGGTCCATCCTCCATGCCCCTGCCCAGCCCTTCCCACTGTGGCCCCTGCTCCCCTGTCTGCCAGCAGCCTACTCCCGCAGCCACTGCACTCACGTGCTGATGGTGCTGGCCCCGCTCGCACCCGCTGATGTCACGGAGAGATTGGGGCCAGTGCCAGCAGCAGGTGGGAGCGGGGCTGGCACTGTCAGCAGGTGTGAGTGGTGGCTACTGCCTCAATTGCCCCTCAGGAGCAGGGCGAGATGGAGAAGCCCTCAGGGGCGATTGGGGCCCACAGCTGCCACTCACACCCACTGACGGTGCTGAGTGATCGGAACTGGCGCTGGGCACTGACAGCAGGTGTGAGTGGCAGCTCTGGCGCTGGCAGCAGGTGCAAGGAGTGCCTCCAGCACTGGCAGCAGGTGCGAGCACCAGGCAGGACTACGGCATGCGGGAGCAAAGAATTTCTAGTAATCACCAGAGGTTCACACCGATGACAGCAACCGGCGCCCCGTCTTGGTCTGGCACCCCTGCTCACTTGCTCCACCATCCCTCCATGGCTGACGCCGGCCATGTACTGAGCTCTGCCTCCTGCTGCCGATGCCCGCTATGTTCTGCGTGTGCCCCTGGTGGTCAGTGCATGTCATAGCGACCAGTTGTTCAGTTGTTCCACCGTTCAGTCTATTTGCATAGTAGGGTTTTATATATATACTAGAGACCTGTTGCATGAATAGATTTGTGCAATAGGCCTTCCCTTCCCTTAGCTGCTGGCACCGGTTTTCCTCCAGCACCTGGGACCCAGGCCTTCACTCCAGACGGAGCCTTCAGTTTTTGCTCCGCTGCTTCGCCTCTACGTATGCAAATTAACCGCTATCTTTGTTGGGTTAATTTGCATACTCTCCTGATTGGCTGGTGAGCGTAGCAGAGGGACGGTTAATTTACATGTTTGTCTATATATTATTAATATATATATAGTCTCTATATATTATTAGATAGATAGATAGATAGATAGATAGATAGATAGATAGATAGATAGATATTTAAAAAAAATACATATCTCTTCCAGGAGCTGAACCTGTTGCTTATCAAGATTGTTGATGTTGATTTCATGCATTGTTACAGAATGTCTGATCTGTCCTAGGATGCTGAGGTGCCAACAGCCCATGGACTGCCACTCGCCGCCCATGCCTCCCTCCAATCTAGGTCCCCCCTATGCCGTGAGCCCAATGGCTAGGCCCTGCCCCCATGCCAGATTGCTCCATGTGTCTGCAGGCCAATTGTGCCTGGCCAAAGCCTGACCTCATGTCTCACAATGGCACCACGCCCACCTCGTGCAAGGTCTCTAGGGCAACTGGGATCGCAGAGCCAGTTTTAGCCCAGGGGTAGTGCCTCTCCTCCGTCAATTGGGTCCCTGGACAGAGGAGCCACCTGACAGAGGAGAAAGAAATTATGAAAGAGAACCAAATGGAAATTTTGGATTTGAAAAGTACATTAAGTGAATTAAAAATTTTACTAAAGGGGTTCAATAGAAGATATGATATGGCAATAACAAGAATTAGTGAACTTGAAGGTAAATCAATGGAAGCTATCTGTTCTAAAGAAAATGTTGTCCCACAGTTAAACTGTGGGACAACATAAAGTATACCTGTACTGGAGTCACAGAAAAAGAACAGATAAAGAAGCAAAACTAACATTTTAAGAAATAATGGCAGAAAACTTCCCATATTTGATGAAAATGGTTAATCTATAGAGCCAAGAAGTACAATAAAGCCCAAGAAAAATAAACATAAAGAGTTATAGACCTACAAACATCATAGTCATGCTATTAAGAAACAAAGAAAATCTTGAAAGAAGCAAGAGAAAACTGTTTCATCATGTACAGGGCAACAACTAGAAAATTAATGGCTGACTTCACATTAAAAACAATGGAATTCAGAAGGCAGTGAGATGTTATACTTAAAATGCTTAAGAAAAAACACTATCAAAATATTTCTAAAGAGAGGAGAAGATTGTGATGGAATAGGCAGAACTTTCTTGCACCTCCCCCTAGGGCCAGAACTGGAAATAAAGTTAAATTGGGGAACATTCACCTGGAATTACCAACTGAGGTCAGCTAAGGAGGAGACAACAAGGAATAACAGAAAACACCTGGAGACCTGTAGGAAGGGTGAAGTTATGAAAGCGGCAGGCCCAGCTTCCACTGGAGGCAGGCTGACAGCAAAGAGGGATCTGTCAGCTGCAGGGGGTGTGTTTTTCCCTGACAATATCAAGGGTTGGGCCCCAGGTTGGGCTACACAGCCTAAAGCACCAGAGCTGAGAATAGCAGTGCCACAACCTTTTGCAGCAAGGATTCAGAATCTGGAGAAGAGGCCATGCATAAATGGATATACTAGATAAGAAATATAAGTTTAGAAGGCATGGGGAACCAGGTGGAAACCTACTCTCTAGTGGAGTGGCTCCCCGAATCTCCGGACCCATAGCTTTTTATTTACTAGAATATACATTTGCCCTTTAGCAAAGCAAACACACATATCAAAGGTAAGATTTGGTAGACAGTAAAAGATTATCAGGTTAGGAGATTGCCCTGAGCCACCATTGTCTCGACAGAACAACCAGTGCATAGCTTTTAGCCCTTGCGAAAGCCCAAGGTCCATCAGCCTTCTGACGGACCTCTCGCATTTATTATGCTACTTGTTGGTCTTTGCCTCCAGCACAGCAGCCCCTGTAACATTCAGGTGTGAAAGGTGGCAGAGCTTTTGGCACTGAGGAGACCAGAGCCAGTCAGAGCAAAAGCCATAGTTTTTTGTTTGTTTGTTTTTTAAATCCAGAGCACAGGATTTCATTTGTAGGTACTTACCTGAAGGTTCAATGGAGGGAGGGCAGTGAAGACTAAAGGTGCCTGAGGAGAGGTTGAGGTGGGGAACACTGGGGGTAGAGGTAGAAAAGGGGCAGCTGGGAGACCTGCATTTGGTCATACCAACCCCAAATCAAAATGGCAAGTTTCCTGAGAGTTACTGGCCCCTCCCAGAAGCCACAGCTCAAGAAAAGGAAAATGCTAAAGGAAAATACCCTTCCCTAGGAGAGACAGCTCATCCCATGCTCAGGAGCCCTGCCTGCCACACCCTGCATCTTGACCTTTGTAGAGGAGACAGCAGCAGAGGCCTAGCTGAAGGGTTTGAACAGTATCAGGGACTATCAGTGAATGGCTTGGGGATGGAGCCCTCTGTCCCAACTGTTTCAGGAGACTAGTGCTTCCCCCTCAGGGGAGAGCTGATAGAAACTCCTGGTTTACAGCTATTCCCACTGGACTGCATACAAGGATCTTCACCTAGCCAAGGCCAGGGCAATATTTTGGGATGCTCTCAGGGGAGTAGCTCTGGGATGGAAAAACACACCCACTACTTGCCCTTAAATCTGAATGGACCTTCCCCTCAAGAGAGATCCAGAGGACTATATTCCTGATTCTGTCTAACACCCTTTCAGAAACAGACATTTGAGTGATTAAGAACCTGGGGATGCTGACCCATCCCTGGGCCCCTGTGTTGCTATCAAACTGGCCTTAGAGTACAACTTGTCCCCTCTCATGTGTAGCCAAGTCCTGTGCAGACAGACATAAACTGTGGATCACTTGAAGCTTCAAACAGGTTGCTGAGAGCCAACGGAGGACAGTTTCTGACAGTGCAAGGCCCAGAATTTGCAGGCAAAACAATCAGCCTCAGTTATCAAATGAGCATGATTGAAAGGGAGCTCCCAGGAGGCACTATATTCTGAGACAAATCCACTTCATTTTCCCCCTTCTTTATTTTATCTTTCTTCTTTATTGATTTGTTATATTTTTAGTTTCTCCTTTTTCTTTCATATATCTAATTTTTCTCTTCCCCTTTCTTTTCTTTTTAATGATTTTATTGATTTCAGAGAGAGGAAGGGAGAGAGTCAGAAACATCAATGATGAGCTGCCTCCTGCAAGTGCCCTATTAGGGATCGAACCTGAAACCCAAGATTGTGCCCTGTCTGGGAATCAAACAGTGACCATAACCTCCTGGTTCATGGGTCAACACTCAACCACAAAGCCTCACCAGCTTGGCTGTCATGCCTTTACTTACTCTATTTTATTTTCTTCTCTCCTGCTTTCTCTTCATTTTTTCCTTTTCTTATTTTTTTGTCTTTATGCTTTCTCAGTGTATTTTTCTTTATGCTTTCTCAAAGTGTTTTCCTTTTAATACTTTTCTCTTTCTCTTTTCTTTTATACCATTTTCCTTTTCTAATTCTTTATTCTTATTTTTTCTTTCAACTCTGCCCTTTTACATGCCTTTTTCTTCCCCTTTTTTTCTCCTTGATTTTTCTTTTCATCTATTCTTCTTCTTTTCTTTTATCTTTCCCAATTCTCTCTTACTTTGTGGTTGCTTTTGACATTGTTTCAGGGGTCTTGTGTATGTTTTTGTTTTGTTTCTTGTTTTGTCTTGTTCTGTCAGCAACTGCACACAGCTCACATGATGTAATTGGGGATGATTTCGTAGGCCACCAGGTGTCTGAGAGGAGATTACACCCATGAATGGGACAACATTCAAGACCCAATTACAACAGGAGAGCCAAAATAAATCACACAAAGGACATTCCTAGAGCACCTAGCTCAGGAGATCAAAGAAATTGTGCCACTTGGTTCCACAAAATACTTACTATATAAGGCCAACCCACAAAGATTTGGAGGCATAACAGTTTGATTTAATACCTAGAAACAAATACAAAGGGACAGCAAAAGTGGAGAGACAAAGAAACAACTCCCAAATGAAAGAAAAGGAGGAAACTCTGGAAAGAGAGTTAAACAAAATGGAGGAAAGCAATTTATCAGATATAGAGTTCAAAGTAATATATGGATACTCTAGGAACTTAGTGATAAATTTAAGGAACTCAGTGGAAACTACAACAGCATGAAACAAGAAATAGAAACAATAGATAAGAATCAGTCAGAAATGAAGAATAACATATCTGACATCAAGAATACACTGAAAAAAATAAAACAGATTGAATGAAGAAGATTAAATCAGTGATTTGAAAGATAAGCTAGAAAAACTACTCAAAGATAGCAGAAATAAATAAAAAAGAAGTAAAAATCAGGAGGATAGTTTAAGGGAACTTTGGGACACCATTGGAAGGTGACAACATTGGAATCATAAAGAAACCAGAAGGAGGAGAAAATGAGCAATGAATAGACAACCTGTTTAAAGAAATAATAACAGAAAACGTCCCTAACCTAGTGAAGAAAAAAGCCACAGAAGTTCCAGAAGCAGAGAATTCCATTCAAGATGCACTCAAAGGGATCCATGCTCAGATACATCATAATTAAAATGACAAGCATTAAATACAAGGAAAGAATCTTTTTTTTCATTTTTGATTAAGGTATTACATATGTGTTTTTATCCCTCCATTACCCCCCACCCCCACGCCCCCACTCATGTCCTCACCTCCCTGGTGTCTGTGTCCATTGGTTAGGCTTATATGCATGCATACAAGTCCTTTGGTTGATCTCTCCCCCTTATCCCCACCCTCCCATAACCTTCCTTCTGAGGTTTGACAGTCTGATCCATGCTTCTATGTCTCTGGATCTGTTTTTGTTCATCAGTTTATGTTGTTCATCATATTCCACAAATGAGTGAGATCATGTGATATTTATCTTTCTCTGACTGGCTTATTTCGCTTAGCATAATGCTCTCCAGTTCCACTCATGTTGCAAATGGTAAGAGTTCCCTCTTTTTTACGGCAGCATAGTATTCCATTGTGTAGATGTACCACAGTTTTTTAATCCACTCATCTGCTGATGGGAACTTAGGCTGTTTACAAATCTTAGCTATGGTGAATTGTGCTGCTATGAACATAGGGGTGCATATATCCTTTCTGATCAGTGTTTCTAGTTTCTTGAAATATATTCCTAGAAGTGGGATCACTGGGGCAAATGGGAGTTCCATTTTTAGTTTTTTGAGGAAACTCCATACTATTCTCCACAGTGGCTGCACCAGTCTGCATTCCCGCCAGCAGTGCATGAGGGTTCCTTTTTCTCCGCATACTCGACAGCACTTGTCATTTGTTGATTTGTTGATGATAGCCAACCTGACAGGTGTGAGATGGTACTGCATTGTGGTTTTGATTTGCATGTCTCAGATGATTAGTGACTTTCATATGTCTCTTGGCCTTCCTTATGTCTTCATTCGAAAAGTATCTGTTTAGGTCCATTGCCCATTTTTTGAATGGGTTGTTTATCTTCCTTTTGTTAATTTGTATGAGTTCCCTGTAAATTTTGGAGATTAAACCCTTATCGGTGATATCATTGGCAAATATGTTCTCCCATGAAGTGGGCTTTCTTGTTGTTTTGTTGAAGGTTTCTTTTGCTGTACAGAAACTTTTAATTTTGATGTAGTCCCATCTGTTTATTATCTCTTTAGTTTTCATTGCCCTAGGAGCTGTATCGATGAAGATATTGCTTTGGCATATGTTTGATATTTTGCTGCCTGTGGATTACTCTAATATTTTTATGGTTTTCCATCTCATGTTTAAGTCCTTTATCCATTTTGAATTTATTCTTTGTGTAAGTTGGAAGTTGGTCTAGTTTCATTTTTTTGCACGTATCTGTCCAATTTTCCCAACACCATTTTTTGAAGAGACTGTCTGGACTCCATTGTATGTTCTTGCCTCCTTTGTCAAATATTAATTGAGCATAGTGGTTTGGGTCGATTTCTGTGTTCTCTATTCTATTCCATTGGTCTATATGTCTGTTTTTATGCCAATACCGGGCTGTTTTGAGAACAGTGGCTTTGCAATACAGCTTGATATCTGGTATTGAGATCCCTCCTACTTTGATCTTCTTTCTCAGGATTGCTGCAGTTATCCAGGGTCTTTTTTTATTCCAGATGAATTCGTTCTAGGCCTGTGAAATATGCCATTGGTATTTTAATGGGGAGTGCATTGAATCCATGAACACGGCTTGTTCTTCCATCTATTTATGTATTCCTCTATCTCTCAAAGAATGAATCTTAAAGGCAGCAAGAGAGAGACAGAAAGTTACCCATTAGATTGTCAGCTGATTCCTGAATGGAAACACTCCAGGCCAGAAAGGAGCTACAAGAAGTATTCAAAGTAATGTAAAACAAAACCCAAGACTATACTATCCAGGAAGGCCATCATTTAAAATTGAAAAGAAAATAAAGAACTTTCCAGATAAAAAAAAGGCTAAATTGTACATTATTACCAAAACAGCATTGTAGGAAATGTTAAAGGGAGTGTTTTAAGAAGAAGAAGATGCCCTAACTGGTTTGGCTCGGTGGATAGAGCGTCGGCCTGCAGACTGAAAGAAGAAGAAGAAGAAGAAGAAGAAGAAGAAGAAGAAGAAGAAGAAGAAGGAGAAGGAGAAGGAGAAGGAGAAGGAGAAGGAGAAGAAGGAGAAGGAGAAGGAGAAGGAGAAGGAGGAGAAGGAGAAGGAGAAGGAGAAGGAGAAGAAGGAGAAGAAGAAGAAGAAGAAGAAGAAGAAGAAGAAGAAGAAGAAGAAGAAGAAGAAGAAGAAGAAGAAAGAGAGAGAGAGAGAGAGAGAGAGAGAGAGAGAGAGAAACATAGTTATAAAGAAATATTGGCAATAAATAAGTATCTATCAATAATAACCTTAAATATAAGTAGATTAAATGCTCCAATCAAAAGCCATACGTAGCTAAATGAATTAAAAACATGAACCATATATATGCTAACTACAAAAAATCAATGTCATAACAAAAGATTCAGACAGACTGAAAGTTAAGGGATGGAAAAACATATTCCATGCAAAAGGAAATGAACCATAAATTTGGGGTAGCAAAACTCATGTCTGACAAAATAGACTTCAAAACAAAGGCCAAAACAAGAGACAATGAAGGTCACTACATAATAGTAAAGAGATAATTCCAACAAGAGGCTATAATCTTGATAAACTTATGTGTAATACACACACACACACACACACACACACACAATGAGTGGCCAGATTATTATGACCACCTGACATTTGTAGGCAAATTAGCTATAATTTCACGCTAAAGTTGCTAGAGGGCCAGACCATTATAAATAGAGAAGCAGGTTGTTTACCATGACAGTAGAAGTGATTTTTTTCTGATCATATGGGTAAACAATGCAATTTAACAGCCTTTGAACGTGGGATGGATATATCCTATCTAATGATAGGCAAACATGGTAATTGACCGTACCTTTGCTACGCTGCCCATTGGCTAATCAGCACGATATACAAATTAACCACCAACAAAGAAGGTGGCTAATTTGCATACTGCAGGCAGGGCGGGACAGCACGAGCCGCCAGCATGAGCTGCCATCCAGGCCCCCGTGTGCGACCCCAGAAGCTGCCTGCCTGCTGCCCATGATTGGATCCAATCCCAGGCCGCAGGCCGGCCCCAGAAGCCCCAGAAGCCACCTGATATGGTAGTAACTCTATCAGTAAGCACTCTGAAAGTCAGTGGCATAAATGCACCAATTAAAAGACAGATTATGAGGGTGAATCAAAAACAAAACCCACTTTAAATATGAAGACACATATAGATTAAAAGTAAATGAATTAAGCTGCAGCCTGTTTTGCTCAGTGGATAGAGCATTAGCCCGTGGACTGAAGGGTCCCAGGTTTGATTCCAGTCAAGGGCATGTACCTCAGTTGCTTGCTTGATCCCCAGTCCCTATCAGAGCATGTGCAGGAGGCAACCAATCAATGTGTCTCTCCCTTTCCCTTCACTTTCTCTAAAATTCAATGAAAAAATATCCTTGGGTGGAGATTAACAAAAACAAAGTAAATGGATTAAGTAACATTAAAGAGATTATAAGAAAAATATATTCCAAATTTTGTTAGTTGTATAATGGTTATGTTTAAATTATTAACACCTAAGAAATTGGGTGAAGGGTACATATAATATGCTGTAGTATTTTATAGTTTTTTTTACATGTATGAGATTATTTCAAATTAAAATATTAAAAAATTAAAAATTAATAAATATTAATTGAAATGTATCTGCATTACATGAAAAATCTCCTAATTGCTTCTAGCATAATTTATTAAATTGTGCTAAAATTTACAAGGGTTCAATTAAAAAATATCTTAATTCTAAATGATATAATAGGAAATATGTAATAGTGCAGTTATAAGCACTTATCTGAAAATAAAAATTTAAAGAAGTGAATTTAAAGAAGGGATTAGCCAAAGAAAATATATGTGCAACCCATGGACACAGTATGGTGATGGCCAGAGAGAAGTGGGGGGCAAGAGCTGGGTATAGGGGGCAAAAGGGGGGAAATAGGGACATCCTATATAATAATAATAAAAGGCTAATATGCACATTGACTGAATGGCAGAATGACCGGTTGCTATGATGTGCACTGGCCACCAGGGAGCAGACGCTCAATGCAGGAGCTGGCCCCTGGTGGTCAGTGCACTTCCATATGGGAAGTGCCACTCAGCCAGAAGATGGCTCATGGCTGGCCAGCACAGTGGTGGTGGCAGGAGCCTCTCCCACCTCCGTGGCAGCACTAAGAATGTCCAACTAATGGTTTAGACCTGGTCCCTTGGGGGCCTAAGCCTTTAGTCGGACATCCCCTGAGGGCTCCCTGACTGCCAGAAGGATGTCTGACTGCAAGCTTAGGCCTGATCCCTCGGGGAGTGGGCCTAAGTCGACAGGTGGACATCCCCCTAGGGGTCCTGGACTGCGAATGGGCGCAGGCCAGGCTGAGGGACCCCCCCCCCCCGAGTGCACAAATTTTTGTGCTCCAGGGCTCTCTCTCTCTCTCTCTCTCTCTCTCTCTCTCTCTATATATATATATATATATATATATATATATATATATTGAGTGGCCAGATTATTATGACCACCTGACATTTGTAGGCAAATTAGCCATACACTGCATTGTATGGGATATGGAAGCCGAAGGCTTGTTTGAACACCTTTGCTGTCTGCAGTTACCAAGATAAAACATCTCCAATTCGCACAGGAACACAAGGATTGGACAGTCGCGCATTGGAAAAAAGTCATATGGTCCGATGAATCACGTTTCCAGTTGCATCATGCAGATGGCAGAGTGAGAATTTGCTGGAAACAGCATGAAAGCATGCACCCCACATGCATGAGAACAACCCTTCAAGCTGGTGGGGGCAGTGTTATGGTTTGGGGCATGTTTTCCTGGCATGATTTGGGCCCTTTAATTAGTGTGGAACAATGTCTGAATAGCACAACATACCTAAGTATTATTGCTGATCAAGTTCATCCTATCATGTTGATGGCGTATCCCAATGGAGATGGCTTCCTCCAACAAGACAATGTGCCATGCCACAGTGCTCATATTGTGCAGAAGTGGTTTCAAGAACATGAGGGAGACTTTATCTTGCTTAGGTGGCCCCCACAATCACCAGATCTCAATCTAATTGAGCATTTGTGGGATGAAGTTAAAAGAGCCATCAGGCAGTTGGTTCCACAACCATCAAATCTCACAGAACTGGACAGTGCTATTCATCAGGCATGGTGTCAGATTCCTCACATCACCTTTCAACATCTCGTGGAGTCAATGCCTAGAAGAATCACCGCAGTATTGAAGGCAAAATGTGGCCCAACGAAGTTCTGATGGGGTGGTCATAATAACTGATGAGGTGGTCATAATAATCTGGCCACTCTCGTTCAAATATATCCCACATTCAAAGGCTGTTAAATCGAGTTGTTTACCCATATCTTCAGAAAAAAAAATCACTTCTGTCATGGTAAACAACCTGCTTCCCTATTTATAATGGTCTGGACGTTCAGGTGGTCATAATAATCTGGCCACTTTATATATATATATATATATATATATATATATATATATATATATTCAGAAGACTTTAAGGGAGAGGTTAATAGCAATACAGTCATAATGGGGGACCATAACACTTCACTGGCACTACTGGATAGACATTCTAAACAAAAAATCAATATGGAAATAGCGTCATTAACAACACACTAGATCAAAGAGATTTTATGGATATTTACAGAGCATTTCATCCCAAAGAGGCAGAATACACATTCTTCTCAAGTACACATGGATCATTCTCAAGGATAGACCACATGCTCGGACACAAAATAAGTCTTAACAAATTCAAGAAAATTGAAATTATATCAAGCATTTTCTAGGATAACAATGGCATGAAACTAGAAATCAAGTACAATAAAAATAAGCTCAAAAATTCACACATGGAGAGTAACCAGATTGTTATTAAACAATGAATGCATTACCAATGAGATCAAGGCAGAAATCAAAACATTCCTGGAAACAAACAAAAATGAACACACAACAACTCAAAATCTGTGAGACACAATGAAAGCAGTCCTGAGAGGGAAGTTCATAAATTTACAGGCATGCCTCAAAAATCAAGAAAAATAACTAATAAACTATCTAACCTTACATCTACAAGACAAGAAAGAGAACAGTAAGAAAAGCCCAGTGCTCACTAAAATTGGAATGATACAGAGAAGATTAGCATAGCCCCTGTGCAAGGATGACACACAAATTCGTGAAATGTCCCATATTTTTAAATGCTAAATGAACTGGTATAAAAATAAGAAATAGAAAGGGAAGAAGGAACACAGGCGTAAAGAATAAAAATGGCTACAAACAAGTACTTATCCTCTATAATAAAGAGCTAATATGCTAATTAGACTAGAGAGAAGAACGATCTTCCAGAATGACCTTCCTGAACAACCTTCTGAAACAACCAGTGGGCAGGGGGTTGGGCCCCGAGGCCATGAGGCAGCCGGGACCCTGAGGCAGCCAGGGCTGTGAGGGCCTACTCTTGCACGAATTTTGTGCATTGGGCCTCTAGTCAATAATAACCTTAAATGTAAATGGATTAAATGCTCCAATTAAAAGACATTGAGTGGCTGAATGGATAAGAAAACATGACCCATATATATGCTGTTTATAAGAGCCCCATCTCAGAACAGGGGACTCACACAGACTGAAAGTAAAGGGATGGAAAAATATTTTTCAGGCAAATGGAAATAAAACCAAATCTGGGGTAGCAATACTTATATAAGACAAAATAGACCTCAAAGAAAGGCCATAACAAGAGATAAGGAAGGCCACTTCATAATTCTAAAGGGATCGATACAACAAGAGGATATAACTCTGGTAAACATATATGCACCCAATGCAGGAGCACCCAAATACATAAAAAAAACTTTTGGGAGATATCAAGAGAGGGATCAACAGCAATACAATCATAGTAGGGGACTTTAACATCCCATTTAAATCACTGGATAAATCTTCTAGACAAAAAATCAACAAAGAAACTGCAATCCTAAACAACTCACTAGATCAGATGAACTCAATTTATATCTTCAGAATATTTCACCCCAAAGCTACAAAATATACATTCTTCTCAAGTTCACATAGGACATTTTCAAAGACAGGCCACATGGTAGGACATTAGAAATCAACTACAATCAAAAATAATAAAAAATCAAACATTTGGAGACTAAATAGCATGTTATTAAACAATGAGTAGGTTACCAAAGAGATCAAAGAAGAAATGAAAAACATCCTGGGACACTTACCTGGCAGGGGAGATACCACAATCACGAAGGTGGTTTTCCCAAGGCGAGGCTTATCCATTGCACTCCAGAGGTGCTGAAAACAAAACAAACAAACAAACAAACAAAAACTAAAAACAAACAAAAGAAAACATCCTGGAAACAAATGACAATGAAAACACAACAATCCATAATCTATGGGACCCAGCAAAAGCAGTCCTGAGAGGAAAGTTCATAGCATTACAGGCCTACCTCAAAAGACAAGAGAAACTGGTAATAAATAATCTAACCCTACACCTTAAGGAATAAGAAAGAGAGCAACAAGAAAACCCAGAGTAAGCAGAAGAAAGGGACATTTTCAAAGACAGACCATATGGTAGGGCACAGGCTAAGTCTCTACAAATTCAAGAAAATTAAAATCATATCAAGCATCTTCTCAGACCACAATGGCATAAATAATAAAGATCAGAGGGGAAATAAATGACATAGAGACCAAAAACAAACAAACAAACCCCCCCCCCACAAACCAAAACAAAATAAAAAAACAATATGAACAATCAATAAAACCAAGAGCTGGTCCTTTGAAAGGATAAACAATATTGATGAACCTCTAGCTAAGGTCACCAAGAAGCAAAGAGAGAGGACTCAAATAAACAAAATCAGAAATGAAAGAGGTAAAGTAATAACAGACCCCAAAGAAATACAAAGGATTATAAGTAAATACTATGAACAACTCTATTCCAACAAACTAGACAACATAAAAAAAATGGACATATTCCTAGAAAAACACAATCTTCCAAAACTCAATCAGGAAGAATAAAAAAATGTGAATAGGCCAATAACTACGGAGGAAATTGAAGCAGTAATCAAAAAACTTCCAGGAAACAAAAGCCCTGGAAGGCTTCACAGGGGAGTTTTAGCAAAAATTTAAAGAAAAACTAAAACCAATCCTCCTCAGACTATTCCAAAAAATTCAAGAGGAAGGACCACTTCCAAGTTCTTTCTATGAAGCCAACATTACCCTAATCCTAAAACTAGATACAGACACTACAAAGAGAGAGAATTACAAGCCAATATCCTTGATGAACATAGATGCTAAAATGCTCAACAAAATTCTAGCAAATTGGATCCAGCATTACATTGGAAAGATCATACACCATGACCATGTGGGATTTATTCTGGGGATGCAAGACTGGTACAATATCTGCAAATCAATACATGTTATACATCACATAAACTAATGGAGAGCCACAAATCACATAGTCATATCAATTGATGCAGAAAAAGCATTTGACAAATTCCAACATCTGTTCTTGATAAAAACTCTCAACAAAGAGAATGGAGGGTTCATACCTCAACAGAATAAAAGCCTTATATGACAAACCTACAGCCAACATCATACTCAATGGGCAAAAACTAAAACCATTTCCCCTAAGAACAGGAACAAGACAGGGATGCTCACTCTCACCACTCCAATTTGACATAGTACTGGAAGTGCTAACCATAGCAATCAGACAACAAGAAGAAATAAATGGCATCCAAATTGGAAAAGAAGAAGTAAAATTGTCATTATTTGCAGAGGGCATGATATTGTACATAGAAAACCTTAAAGATGCCATAAAAAACTACTAGGCTTAATAAATGAATTAGACAATGTAGCAGGATACAAAATTAACACCCAGAAATCTATGACTTTTTATACACCAATAATGAACTCACAGAAAGCGAAACTAAAAAACAATCCCAATTACCATTGCAACATAAAAAATAAGATACCTAGGAATAAACTTAACTAGGGAGGTGAAAGACCTGTACTTGAAAAACAATAGGGCATTGAAAAAAGAGATAGAGGAAGACATAAACAAATGGAAGAATATACTGTGTTCATGGATTGGTAGAATCAACATCATTAAAATGTCCATACTACCCAAAATAGTCTATAGATTCAATGCAATCTCCATTAAAATACCAATGGTATATTTCACGGACCTAGAAGAAACACTCCAAAAATTCATTTGGAATAAAGAAAGACCCCGAATAGCTGCAGCAATCCTGAGAAAGAAGAACAAAGTTGGAGGGATCTCAATACCAGATATTAAGCTGTATTACAAAACCACTGTTCTCAAAACTGCCCGGTACTGGCACAAGAACAGAAATATAGTCCAATGGAACAGAAAAGAGAACCCAGAAATTGACCCAAGCCATTATGCTCAATTCATATTTGACAAAGGAGGCAAGAGCATACATTGGAGTCAAGACAGTCTCTTCAATAAATGGTGTTGGAAAAATTGGGCAGATATATGCAAATATATGAAACTAGACCACCAACTTACACCATACACAAAATAAACTCAAAATGGATAAAGGACTTAAACACAAGATGAGAAACCATAAAAATCTCAGAATACTCCATAGGCAGCAAAATATCAGACATATGTCATAGCAATATCTTTACCGATACTGCTCTTAGGACAATGGGAAATAAACAAATGGAACTACATCAAAATAAAAAGCTTCTGCACAGCAAAAGAAACCATCCACAAAACAACAAGAAAGGCCACTGCATGGGAGAACATATTTGCCAATTTTATTTCCTATAAGGTTTTAATCCCCAAAATTTATAGGGAACTGATACATCTTAACAAAGGGAAGATAAACAATTCAATCAAAAAATGGGCAAGGACCTAAATAGACACTTTTCAGAACTGGACATACAGAAGGCCAGGAGACATATGAAAATATGCTCAAAGTCACTAATCATCTGAGAGATGCAAATCAAAACGACAATGTGGTACCATCTCACACCTGTCAGATGGCTATCATTAACAAGTTGACAAACGACAAGTTCTGGGGAGATGAGGAGACAATGAACTATCTTGCACTGCTGGTGGGGATGCAGACTGGTGCAGACACTGGGGAAAACGGTATGGAATTTCCTCAAAAAATTAAAAAATGGAACTCCCATTTGCCCCAGTAATCCCACTTTTAGGGATATATCCCATGAAATCAGAAATACCAATCAGAAAAGATATATGCACCCCTATGTTCATAGCAGCACAATTTACAATAGCTAAGATTTGGAAACAGCCTAAGTGCCCATCAGCAGGTGAGTGGATTAAGAAACTGTGCTACAACTACACAATGGACTACTATGCTGCTGTAAAATGAAAGAACTCTCAGCATTCCCAACAGCATGGATGGACATGGACAGCATTATGCTAAGTGAAATAAGCTAGTCAAAGAAAGATAAATATCACATGATCTCACTCATTTGTGGAATATAATGAACAACATAGACTGATAAACAAAAGTAGATCCAGAGACATAGAAGTATTGAACAAATCGTCAAACCTCAGAACGAAGTCAGGGGAGGGTTGGGGGAGGGGTAAGAAATCAACCAAAGTACTTGTATGCACACATATAAGCACAATCAATGTGCACCGAAACTAGGATGTAAGGGCATGTGCTGGGTGGTGGGAGCAGCTGGGGAGAGGTCAATGGGGGGGAAAAGGAGACATATGCAATACTCTAAACAATAAAGAGTTAAATAAAAAATAGAATTGACTGTACAGAACAATATTTGGTAAATAGTAAAAAAGCACTTGGCAATAAAAGTAATCAGTTATAAACCATCCATAAAAATAAAGAAGTGGTAAGCCCAGAGTAAGTAAAGGGAAGGAAATAATAAAGACCACAGCAGAAATAAATGATGTACAGACTAAAAAACAATACAAAAGATCAATGAAACCAAGAGCTTGTTCTTTGAAATGATAAATAAGATTGATGAAATTTTAGCCAGGCTTATTAATAAACAAAGAGAGAGAACCTAAAGAAATAAAACCATAAATGAAAGAGTCTAAATAACACCTGACATCACAGAATTACAGCGGATTGTAAGAAAATACTTTGAACATCTATTTGCCAACTAACTGGAAAACCTGGGCAAAGTGGACAAATTCCTAGAACAGACAATCTGCCAAAACTCAGTCAGGAAGAAGCAGAAAACCTAAATAGGCTAATAACAACTGATGAAATAAAAAAGAAAGAAGTAATAAAAAAGAGAGGAGTAATAAAAAAGAAAGAAAATTATAGGCCAGTGTCCTTGATGAACATAGATGCCAAAATCCCCAACAAAATATTATCAAATAAGCCCCAGCAATACATTAATAAGTTTATACACTATGACCAAGTGGGATTTATTCTGGGTATGCAAGGATGATTCAATATTCTAAAGTCAGTAAACATGATAGATCACATAAACAAAATGAAATATAAAAATAATATGATCATATTAATAGACACAGAAAAAGCATTCAACAATAATCAGCACCCATTTATGGTAAAAACTCCCAGCAAAGTGGAAATAGAGGGGTCATACTGCAACATCATAAAGGCCATATATGAAAAACCTACAGTTAACATCATACTTAGTGGACAAAAACTAAAAACATTTCTCTTAAGATTAAGAACAAGACAGGGATGTCTTCTTTCACCACTCTTATTCAACATAGTACAATAAAAAAAACCAAAATAAATAAAGATAGAGAGAATTGGTTACCAAAATGTATGTGTATAAGAAATACTAAAGGATGTCTTTTAGTTTGAAAATAAGTAACATCAGATAGTAACTCAAATCCACTGAAGGAATAAGAAGTGACAGAAATTGCAAGTGTGTGAAAAAATATTCTATTAATATATTAATTTCATTTCTTTTTAAAATGTCTTTGAAACCAAATTTTAAAGCAACAATTATAACAGTGTATTGTTAAATGCATAACATATGTAGACATATACATGTAATAGTATAAAATAAAGGAGAGAAGAAAAGGAGATATATTGGACAAAGTTTGTATATTTTATCAGAATCAGGTTAATGTTATTCTGAAGTAGATAGTGGTAAGTTAAAATGTATAGAAAAATCACTGATAAAATAACTAAAAATATAGTTGAAAAAAATCCAAAGAAATTAAATGTTACAAACACATACATTATAAAAGTAGGCACTAAACAAAATTGTTGAATCAAGAAAACATAAGACATATAGAAATCAAAGAGAAAAATGCATAAATATATTCCAACCTGTCAATATTACATTAAATGTGAAAAGGTTATCAGACTGAATAAAAATGCAAGGCACAAGTACAAGCTGTCAGTAAGAGACACATCTTAGGTTTAATTACATGACTATGTTAGAAGTAAAAGATTTGATAAAGTTATACCATGGGAACAGTAAACATAACATAGCTGGAATAATTATATTGATACTAGAGGCCTGATGCACGAATTTGTGCATGGGTGGAGTCCAGCCGGCCCTCCCCTATTGGGGCCCAATCAGGCCAGGCTGGCCAATGGGAGGGGCCACGGGCAGTTGGCCAGTTGGCCATGCCCCTGGTCAAACTTCTGGTTGAGGGGACAATTTGCATATTAGCCTTTTATTATATAGGATCATACAAATATTAATAAAGAGAAAGAATGATATTTTTCATATTAGTAAAAAGGACAATGCAATTAGGAAGATATAAGAATCATAGATATATATGTACCTCACAATAGAGCCCTAAATATATGAAGCAAATTGTGACAGAATTGAAAAGAGAAAGAGGCATTTAAACAACAATAATTGGAGATTTAAATATTCTCAATAATTAATAGAACAAGCAGAGAATCATCATGATTAAAGAAGATTTAAACATTATTAACTCAATCTAACTGATATATACACCCAATCACTAAAGAATACACATTATTTTCAAGTACACATATAATATTCTTCAGGAAAGACCATATGATAGGCCATGAAACAAGTCTCAGTTTTAGAAATATTGAAATCATAAGTATAATCTTTGACCACTGTGAAATTTGATCAGATCTTCAAAACAGAAAAAAATCTGAGAAACTCCTACACTTCAAAAGTAAACAACACACCCATGGGTGAAAGAGTAAATAACTATGGAATTTTAAATGAATGGAAACAATAATACAATATTTCAAAATTTATAAAATGCAGTTAAAGCAATACTTAGAGAAAAATTTAAAGTTCTATAAATCTACATCAGGAAAGAAGAAAGGCCTTAAATCAATAACCTAAGCTTTCACCAAAAAGATATGCAAACTAAATACAGACATACAGAATATATAAAAATAATATGGAATATATATATATGTGTGTGTGTATATATATTAGAAAAAGAAAAATAAACTAACCCCAAAGTAAAAGGGACAAAGTAATAAAAACTATGTGGAAAGCAATGAAATAGAAAACAGAACAATGGAGAAAATCAATGAAACCAAAAGTTGGTTTTTTGAAAAGCCAAACAAAATGAGAAAGAAGACTCAAAATTCCAAAATCATAAATGAAAGATATGGCATCACCATTGATTCTACAGAATTTTAAAAGTATTTAAGGGAACATTATTAAAGAAACATTATACTAACAAATTAGCTTAGATAAAAAATAAATTTCTAAAGAAGTTACCAAAATGAACTTAATAAGAGAGAACATCTGCATAGGTCTATACGAGGTACAGATATTAAATTAGTTACTAAAATCTTCCCATATAGAAATGTCCAGGCCAAGAATGGGTGGACATTTATATATGAATAAAAAATAATACCAAATACAAACTTTCTCAGAAAATAGTGGAAGAAAGGAAAATTCTTAAGTTATTCTCAATTTAGCCTAACCCTGATACCACAGCCAAACAAAAGCAGCACAAAACAAAAACAAAAACAAAAAAAACCCTACATACAAATATCTTTCATGGACACAGATACAAAAATCCTTAAAAAGATATTAATGAACCAAATGCAGCAACATATAAAGGGATTATACATCTGGGTTTTATTCTAGGATTTATTCCATGAATGAAAGATTTGCTAAATATTTGAATACCAATTAAGAAAAAAAAGCCTTACATGATCATCTCAATAGACATGAAAAAAACACTTCACAAAATACAAAGAAAAAACCAACAACTAGAAATCTGGGTATAGGAAGACATTTCCTTTATCTGTTAAAGACTCGTATGAGAAATCTATTGCTAGGGCCAGTTTTATTGATATGGACCTGTGCAGTCACACAGAGACCTGTTCTAAGGAGCTGAAGTCATCTACTTGAAATTTCTTACTAATTTTATCTTTGAGCATGTGTTTTATAAGTAAGTGAAATGAAACATTGGAACATACATGTGAGCAGATTTTAGCAATATGCCTGTCCACTGTTCCTAGCTGCATTATTCTAGGATAGAGGCCTGGTGCATCGATTCGTGCACCAGTGGGGTCCCTTGGCCTGGCCTGTGGGGATCAGTGGACATCCGCACCGCCATAGCCCAGCTTTATCTGCCAGCTTGTCGGGCTCCAGCCCGCTGTCTGCAAGGATCCCGCACAACACGAAGCAGTGTGCAAAGCAGCAGGCGGCCAGGGAGGAGTCTGAGCCCCCACAGGGCACCATGATGCTCCTGCTCATCCCAGCCCCACTGTGCCTGCTGCCTCAGCTTGGGCTCACAGGGAGAGTATCCGTGGGAGAGGTTGTGCTCACCAGTCATCAGCCTGGCGTTTGGCACTTGTCTGTCAGCTGAGTGGTACTCCCACTGTGGGAGCACACCGACCACCATGGGGCAGCTCCTGCATTAAGCATCTGCCCCCTGGTGGTCAGTGCGTGTCATAGCTACTGGATGATTGTCCAGTAATCTGGTTGCTTAGGCTTTTATATATATAATTAACTTGTATAATAACCCCATGAATATGGAGTTCTTGTGGAATCACAGTATGTGGCAGGAAGTTCAGTGAGACTCTAAGGAAGTACAAGATAAATGTATTTTATCACATCCACATCACGTAAGCATGGGTGCTGACAGCCTGAGTGGCTATACTTTAAATTTGAACCAGAACTTGCTTCAAAAACATAAAAAATCAATGGCAGTCTAAGAAACACAAAGAACCAAGGAACTATATTACAGATTTTCTTAGTTACTTTAAAACACTTATGCTAAATATGATGAGAAGGAAATTTTAGAAGAAAACATAGAAGCAAATCTTTGTGCCCTTGGATCAGGCAAGATTCCTTAGATATGAGAACAAGAGTTTCAGCCATAAAAATAAAAATTGATAAGCTGGATTCCATCAAAATTATCTTTAGTGTTTCCAAATATACCATTGAGGAAATGGAGAAAAAGCTGTAGGCTGTAAAAAAGTTGCCAGTCATATATCTGATATGCAGAGATGGCAGGTGGGCACCATACCTGAATCTCCATTACCTGCCTTGGTGATTCCATGAGTCCTGGTTCCATCCAAATTTTGGGCCCACCAAAGCAGTTTCAAGTGGATTTTCTATACAAATTGCCTGTCTTGGCTCATGCTTTGGACTTTCCCCAAATCTCTCAATGGTTCACACACCTCAGATAAGCAGCATCTGGCCTCCATGTGCCTTCTACTTCTTGCTAATTGGCCATAGGCCTGGCACTAGTGGCACCAGAATTGGTTCATAACTTGGCCTCTCCCAGGAACCTCCAAGCTCAGCAAAGTAGCATCCATCTTCAGATACCTCTATAGTTCATGCTGGGTGGGCCCAGACAGAGCACAGTTAACAGATGACCTTGGTCTACACATTATGGGAGGCCCCAGAGCTATCTCAACAGGTGGACAGCTTTAGAAAATACTTGAGAACCTTCCAAATACCTCTAGGAGCCATACACTCAAGGGGCGGACCCATTGGGTACCAGAGCCCAACTGAAGAGAGTCCTGCTTCATAGGGTTGGTTCTTGCACAGCAGGTTCTCTATTGTAGTTGTGATCAGTCCTTGAAACACATTGACATGACCTGGGAGTAAATCCCTCCCATTAACATGCCATCAGAAATCAATGCTCAAATACAACAGGAGGGTGCACAGAACACACATGCATGGTGGTGCAGCCATAATGCCCAGCTCCAAAACCAGGGATGTTGTAAATGTTTCCCTCCATGTCCCGCGTGGTTCAGGGTTCAGGATCTGGAAGAGGAGCCGCACACAAATGAAAGAGAAAAGACAAGAGATAATTTGGGAATAATGGGGGGCCAAGCGGGTAAGTCCAACTCAAGAGGAAGGACTTCCACTGGTGCTCAGGCAGCACCAACCTTTTATAGTCAGAGGTAAACAAGGTAGTGGTTACCATAGTTACACTGTTCTTGTGAGTTTCACTCGTTTTGACCATAGTTACACTTCCTGCACTTCCCTCAGCCCATTAACTTCCCAGATAAGATCTGGGGAGTGTTATAAGGTCAAGTCTAATTATGCTAAGAGGACTGAGCCCTCCAAGCTGGGACTTGTTCATGACTCTGCCAACAGGTCAGTCCGAGGCTTAACCCTATATCGGTTCCCCACATCTCACCCTTCTTTTATTATTTAAGCTACTATAATGGAAATAAAACTTAAACATCAAGAACAAAAAGCTACCATAATAAAAGTAAAACTTAAGCATCAAGAACAAAAATGTTTAAGTCCCAATTTCGATGTCCAACAGTTCTGAGTCCAAGTTTCAATGTCTGACAGTTCCTTATGTGTACATGTCAGCAATGATATTTCAGTTCTGGATGGTGGGCAATGCAGGTCAGACCCTCTCTGGTTTGATCCTGGGCAACCTGCAGCGACGCACAGCTGCTGACTGCTAGCATGGCAAAGCATCATCAGCGTCTTCCATCTCTGGATTGTTTTTCCTCTTGTCTTCATGGTTGGAGCATTCCTGATAATTCATCTCTGTTGCAGGAATCCACATGGTTTGGAGTTGTTTTCTGAAAATATACAAACATATTCTCTACCAAGAGTTAATAAAGGAAATTTTACTTGGGATCCTTTTTATATTTGCCCAAATGATTTTCCTTTGGCTTATTTTGACACCATGTATGTTTTTCATGGGTGTCTTGCTGTTAGCATTACAAATGAAAAGAAAAAAATTTTTTTCTAGATGTAAATTAGTTACAGGGTATTTTTTCTTACATGGTATTTTTCCACTATCCCCCCTTTTTTTGATTTAATTATTAGGAGGCTTTTGGAAAATTTTTATAATGTAGTTTAAATTTTTAATTTTTTTGCACAAAAATATGACTGCTTTAGGTTCATTGCATGTTAAGCAATTTTACCATGAAATGAAAATTTTGGTTAATACTACTTATTTCAATTAAACTCATTACTGTCAAATTTAATACTCTAACAACAATCTTAGTTTACACTGTAAATATTAATGGAAAGGATTATTTTGCATCCTTGAGAAGGCCCTGAGCATTCCTGGTGTTAGGCTGGATTTAGGTATAGGGTAGCTTCTGTCAGCCAAGTCTCTGTTGTCTGGGTACCGATCTCAGCTGGGCCAAGTCTCTTTCTGTTATCTGGGTCCCGATCTGAGCTGGGCATGGAAAGCAGGAAGCAGCCATGGGGGCAGGAGACCTCCCTCAGAAGGGGAGAGTGTTCAAGCCCCTGCATAATTGGGGGGGTGAGGATCTGTGCCCCACCTCTGTTGACCCCCAAGTTATCTCCTGATGGCCCCTCTGCGACTGTGCCTGTCTTAGGTTGTTCCTTCCCTGAGGAATCTTACCCGTCTCTGGCTATCCAGCCATCCTCCGGGGCCAAGCAGAGTGATATGAGGTTCAGTTCTGTCTCCTTGGTAGCCTATGCCCCTGTGGCCTCCACGCCCAGCAACTGCCTTGGGATCCCCTCGCCTGCTGGCGGGGCCCCGGCATTGATCACATATCTTGGGGAACCCAGGTTTCTTCTCCAGAGAGGGTCCAGCTTATGCCATTGGGCGAGAGACAGATCCATGGTACCAGCCACCATGAGGCTTCAACCTCAGCATGAACAGAGAGCTCAGGCAACAGCTGTGGGCAATTGGAAGAGGGACCCCCTTGGCAAAAAGGGCAAGAGAGGCCAATATAGAATGCTCAAGTGCCTTCCCAGGGGCCTTCCACACAGTGGAAGGATTAATCCTTTCATGTCCTTATTAAATTGCTGCCAAACATTCAAAGAATTAGTTTGTAAGTTTGTTTGGGATAAATGCACAATATGCTGTTGTAAAATATCAAAAATTATTAATGACATTGTAGAATAATATCATGTAAGGATATTCTTTGCTCAATTCAATTTTAAACTGGAAATGATATTAATTAAATTTAAGGCAAAAACCCAAATTATTTACCTTTCTATATTAAACCTCGTACATTTAATTACAGTCCTCCAGATGTTTGAAGGAAAAACCTCTTTCTATTATTTTCTTGCAGAGTAATTTCCAATCAGTATCCTCGTCTTCTCACAGCTGGGTTACACATGGAGAATTTCAATTTAAAAAGAAAAATCTTTTTCTTTTACACCAAGTAACCCACAGGGTTACTTCTTGGATGTTGACTGATAGTGCTGCAAGGTCATGTATTTCAAGTCAAAGTCATTAAATTTGGTTGAATTAAAAAATCCTTTAAAAAGAGAGAATAAACTTTTGAAAACATTTCAGGGCCCGTGAAATGCCCCAAAATCATTCCTTGGTTATAGTTTTGAAATTCAACTTGAAAGACCATCAAATACATATGTGTATATAAGATTTAAAGACTATATTCAATTCTGTCTTCTAGATTTTTCATGAGGTAAATTTAGATTATTGAACAATTTTTAGTATTTTGTTATTTCAGAATATCTAATTCAATTTAGCAAACTCCCAAAGCCTTGGGCTGCCATTGACTGGAAATAATTAGTCTTAGGCTTTATTTTGTACATTTGTAAAGAGATTCCAGCTCAAAACTCTATCTAAATGTGCAAAAACAGGACAGTTGCGCGCATTAGTTTTAAGCCAGCTTTTCTCTTTACACGTGCACAGAAATCCCAGACGCAATTTTAAATTTTGTAAAACTTTTCAATTACGAGAAGGAGACTTTAAATTAGAATACTTGGGGAGGGGGGCATCCATATTGGATCGCCATGTGCTCCCTTCTTCCCTTCCCCACATGCTTTGGGGGAAGTTTCCCTAGGTAATATTACCGTACAGATGATTACTGCTAGCATGGCAGGAAAGACGTTCTCAGGCATCAGGCCTCTGTACCGTCTTCTTTACCATGCCCCAGGTGGTCTCCAGGCTGTTTGTTGTTCGGCTTGTCCTCCTCCTGCTCCTCATCTTCAGTGGACTGCTTGGAGTCGCTGCTCTCTGTGGCTGAGGTAGTTGATTGTCTGCAGCTGCAGCGTGTGGCTCCAGGCGCAAGGTCCTTATTAGTCTGGCTAGTTTCTTTCTTGGATCCCTGTTGCAGTTTAATATTTCTAGCAGGAATCCACACGGGTTTGGAAAAATTCTCTGGGAATATATAAGCATACCCTCTGCCAAAGGTTAATAATGGGTCAGGTCCCTTCCATAAACCAGATTCCAAATCCTTCCATTTAACTAGACCATTTTCTTTTGTTTTATTCTGACACCAATGTAGCTCCATAGGTGTCTTTCCATCAGCATCACAAGTGAAAAAATTTAAAGTAATTAAGACTTGGTGCAGCCTACCCATAGGTGATTTCTCCATCATCCCTCCTTTTTGTTTTTCAAGTTGGGATTTTAGCCACTGATGCTGTCGTTCAATAATGGCTTGTCCTTGGGAATTATATGGTATTCCTGTAATGTGCTGAATTTTCCACCTTTTACAAAATTCCTGGAATTGACAGCTTGTATAAGCAGGCCCATTATCAGTTTTAATAATTTTTGGAATTCCCATGATGGCAAAAGCAGCTAGGCAATGATTAATAACCTGTTTTGCCACTTCTCCTGTAGATGCAGTAGCCCATAGGACTTTTGAAAAGGTATCTACAGAGACATGCAATGCCCCAAGACGTCCAAAAGGAGTATAATGTGTCACATCCATTTGCCAGATATAGTCCCTTAGCAAACCTCTAGGGTTGACTCCTGTGTTAGGCCCTTGAGGTAGATGTAACATGCAAGTGGGACATTCCTTGATAATCTGTTTTGCCTGATGTCGAGAGATTGAGAATTGTTTGGACAACATTTTAGCAGGCTGATGTAAAAGCTGATGAGACTCTGAGGCCTCTTTTAATAAAGCAACCAATTAATCAGCATGTGCATTTCCTTTAGTTAATGGGCCAGGTAATACACTGTGAGCCCTGATGTGAGTGATATAAAAAGGGTATTTTCTCTGCTGCACAATCTGCTGAACTTGTTTAAATAGTAAGAATAAACTTTGGTCACTGAGCCATTTCAAACGAGCAGTTTCAATTCTATTTACTAGGCTTGAAGCATAAGAGGAATCAGAAATTATGTTAACAGGCTGTTGGAAATCTTGCAATGCAGCCTTAATAGCTTCTAATTCAATTCTTTGGACAGAAGTATGACTGGTCAGTATGACTCGGTCTGAATTTATTGTAGGCGGCTTTCCCATTAGATGACCCATCAGTAAAAACAGTTAATGCTCCAGGGATAGGTTCCTGCCTAGTATTTTTTGGTATAATAATGGGGGTATAATATAAAAATTGTAGTAATTTGTTTTTTAATAGGTGACACCTAAATTCCCCTGAATATCCACTTAGTCCAATTTGCCAATTTAAGTCAGTTTGAAATAGCATTTCTAATTGCTTCCTAGTGAGGGGAAGATAGATGCATTTTGGTTCTTCTCCTCGAAGCTGCCTGCAACGCTTTCTAAGCTGAGATATCAATTGAGCCATCAGTTATACATAAGTAACAGCAGTTTTAGAGGACTGATGCCCTAGGTGGACCCATTCAATAATAGCGGGAGAGTCTTTATTTTGGAAAATGACTCCAGTGGGACTATTTGCAGTATGGTTAATCTGTCCCAATAAAGGCAATTCAGGCTGTTCCCGTGCTACCTGGGCTGAGGATATCGCCTGCTCAATTCTTAGCAACTCCTTTCTGGCTTCATTTGTTAGTGTTCTGGGTGAGGAAAGGTTAGAGTCACCCCTAAGTATATTAAATAAATTTGTCATTTCTCCAGTAGAGATTTTTAGGTAAGGTCTTAACCAGTTAACGTCCCCTAATAATTTCTGAAAGTCATTTAAAGTTTTAAGGCAATCTTTTCTTAGTTCCACCTTTTGCAGCCTAATGCATTGGTTTACAATTATGGTTCCCAGATATTTAAAAGGTGTCTCTTTCTGTACCTTTTCTGGAGCAATTTTTAAGCCCCATTTAGGGAGCTCCTTTTCTAATTGGAAAAACATTTCCAAAGTCTGCTCTTCCCATGGACTTGCTAAGAGCAAGTCATCCATGTAATGAATAATGTAACATCGGGAATATCTGTCCCTTAAAGGCTGAACAGCTTGAGTCACATATTTTTGGCACAAGGTAGGGCTATTGGCCATTCCTTGAGGCAAAACCTTCCACTGATATCTTCTCATGGGTTCTATATTATTAATAGATGGCACTGAAAAGGCAAATCTTTGTTTATCTTGAGGTGCCAAGGGAATGGTGAAAAAACAATCCTTAAGATCTACTACTATAAGAGACCAATCTAGAGGGATTTGCAAAGGTGCTGGGAGTCCAGGTTGCAAAGCTCCCATGGTATGCATAGTAGCATTAACTGCTCTAAGATCATGTAACAATCACCATTTTCCTGCCACCTTCTTAGGTATAATAAATATAGGTGTATTCCAAGGGCTATTGGAGGGCTCTATGTGACCAGCTCCTATTTGTTCCTGTATCAATTCATGAATATGACCTAATTTCTCCTTGGTTAATGGCCACTGGTCCACCCATATAGGTTTATCTTCTTTCCATTGTACAGGATCAGCATGGGGGCAAGGAGACTGAGCAGTGACCACTCCTAAAAAGGTTGATATCCTAATCCTTGTCTTCCTGGGTTTTTTACGCCTTGACCAGTCTGATATCCCATCTGAGCTATAAACTGCTGTCCTTTGCTGGTAATAATACAAGCTTGTAAACCTTCTAAGACATCTCGGCCCCACAAATTGACTGCAATTCCAGAGACAATGTAGGGCTGAAACCATCCTGTCTGTCCTTCCTCATCTTGCCACCTTAAGACTGCAGCACTATGTTGTGTGTTATCAGGAACTCCCACCCCCCTAACTGAGTCCATAGCTTCTACCACGGACCAACTTGGAAGCCAGAATTCTTTGCTGATAACACTGACATCTGCCCCAGTGTCTACTAAGCCCTTAAACATTTTTCCTTCTATTCTCAAATTAATCATAGGACGGGTTTTGCTAATTTCCTGTATCCAATAGATGTCTGAGCTTCCAAACCCTTGCGCCCCTCTTTTCCTGTTTATAGCCTCGCCTTGCTGAACATAAGGTAAAAGTAGTATCCGAGCAATCCTATGTCCTGGAGTAATTCACATAATATGATTACATTCTAATATAACTTTAATTTCTCCCTCATAGTCTGAATCTATGACCCCAGGTAAAACAGTTAATCCTTTCAGAGTGTTTCCACTTCTCCCTAAAATTAATCCTAAAGTTCCTGGTGGCACAGGTCCCCAGATTCCTGTAGGAACAGCTTGCTGAGCCATATTGGGGGTCAAAGTGACTGCTATAGTACTGTTAAGATCTAGGCCTGCGCTCCCTGGAGTGGTCCAAATCAGAGAGTCCACTGTGGGTTTTGCAGGGTAGATATCCCCTTTTAATGACAGGGCTGGGGGCAGCCCCTCTGGCTGTTTCCCTGCAGTTGGCCATACCCTGTGTCTTGATTTAATGGCTGCCCATTTTTATGGAATCTCGATTTACAATGGCTGGCCCAATAGTAGCCCTTCTGGCACCTAGGACACGGAGAAGTTGGATCTGTGTTGATCGGCTCAGGAAGTGGGATGTTCGCGCCTTTCCCTAGAGCGCCACCTTGTGTCCTTCTTAATTGCCTACATTCTTTTCTAAAATGTCCTGTTTTTCCACAGTTATAACACTTGTTATTTTTTACAGTTACAGCGGCGACGAGTAAATTTGCTTGAAAAGTGCCTGACCCCACATTCTGACATGCCCGAATCATTTCTGTAATGGTACTACCTTTGCTCAAAGGCATCAGGCATTTCTTACAATCATCATTGGCATTTTCATAAGCTAATTGCTGAATTAAAATGTCTCCTGCTATCTCATGTTGAATCTGTCGTCTCACTGCTCTAGTGAGATGAGCCACAAAATCAGAAAATGATTCTAAAGGCCCCTGCATACATTTACTAAAAGCTCCCTCAGAGTCCCCTTTTGCTGGTAAAGCCCACCAAGCTTTCCTTCCACAAACTCTAATTTGCTCATATGCCAGTTGCACATAATTTAACTGATTTTGCATGTCATTATATTGTCCCAGTCCTGCTAGCATTTCATAAGTTATTTGAGCATTCAGCCCATGGTTTGTATGGGCTTGCTCCTGGCATTTCTCCAAAAATTCTTCCTTCCATAGTAAATAATCACCTCCATCCAGAGTTGGATGAGCTAGAGAATACCAATCATAAGGAATTAAGAATGCTTCAGAAATATTATTCATAATTTCTCCTGTAAAAGGAGCCATTGGACCATTTTGAACTACACTTTCACATAAGGCCTTTATCATTTTAAAGTCAATTTTTTCCATGGTGTCTTGTTATCTGATTCGGGAGCTGTGGGTCAGCTATCTGTATGATAGAAAATGCAAGCCTTTCTTCCACTGGCATGTCCTTAAATCCTTCTCTGATGGCTTTTTGCACAGGTGATTCTATTAACGGCGAATTAATCATTTCAGGATTAGGACATGGAGTTGGAGGTGGAGGGGGCCATGAAGGCCATTCCTCCAATTTTTCTTCCCACTCCTCTCTAGGAGGAGCGGAGGGAACCAGGCGAGGAGGCTCCTCCTCAGCCTCTCTAAAAGGCTCTAGCAAATGCAATATTGTGTTCCCCATGGAAAAACAGGGTTTTTTTGAGGTAAGTATTTCCTGCTGCTGAGCTTTTTTCAAGTTCTGACTAACTTTTTGGCAAACATTCAAGTTCTAATGTACCTTTTTCAAGAAACCAAGGGTTATGTTCTATAATAACATGCAAAAACTATAAGAGATTAACTTCTAAAATTTTAACTCCTTAAGCATGCAAATCAAAAGTCTATAATAAAGTTTCTTACTTTTGAAAAGCCGAATCCTGCCCTATTTGCCTGGCTAAAGAAAACGTTCCCACCCTACTTACAGATAGCGACTTCTGCAGCTGATCGTGGACTTTGCGTGAGGTGAAATATCTCCCCACCTTTACGGTGAATTAATTTTCCCCCACCTTTACAGTGCATTAATTTTTCCCCACCTTTAAGGTGAATTCTTTCTTCCCCACCTTGCCAGTGAAACTTCGTTTTTTCACTCTAGGCGAAGCCTTCACTTCCAGATTTCCCGTCGGGCGCCAGATGTTGTAAATGTTTCTCTCCACGTCCCGCGTGGTTCAGGGTTCAGGATCTGGAAGAGGAGCCGCACACAAATGAAAGAGAAAAGACAAGAGATAATTTGGGAATATTGGGGGGCCAAGCGGGTAAGTCCAACTCAAGAGGAAGGACTTCCACTGGTGCTCAGGCAGCACCAACCTTTTATAGTCAGAGGTAAACAAGGTAGTGGTTACCATAGTTACACTGTTCTTGTGAGTTTCACTTGTTTTGACCATAGTTACACTTTCTGCACTTCCCTCAGCCCATTAACCTCCCAGATAAGATCTGGGGAGTGTTATAAGGCCAAGCCTAATTATGCTAAGAGGACTGAGCCCTCCAAGCTGGGACTTGTTTGTGACTCTGCCAACAGGTCAGTCCGAAGCTTAACCCTTAATCGGTTCCCCACACAGGGAGACTGTGCCACAGGGCCCTACAGGACACCTACTACATAAGGCTACTCTACCAAGACTGGGAGACATAGAAGCTCTACTTAATACATAGAAACAAACACAGGGAGGCAGCCTACATGAGGAGACAAATAAACATGTCCCAAATGAAAGAATAGAACAAAACTCCAGAAAAGAACTAAACACAAAGGAGACAAGCATTCTATCAGATGCAGAGTTCAAAACAATGGTTATAAAGATGCTCAATAAATTTAGAGGAATAGTAGATAAACTTAGTGAGTACTTCAACAAAAATAGAAAACATAAATTGGAGATAGAAAACATAAAAAAGAACCACCCAGAAATGAAGAATACATGATCAACATTCACATCATGAGGATGCTGGAAGGAGAAGAGAGAGAGCAAGGAATTGAAAACTTACTTAAAGAAATATAATTATTAAAAACTTCAAAATTCCTCTAGTATTAACTACAACAATTAAGGCTTAACTAGAACAAGACTGTGCACAAAGACCACAAGGGGGTGCACCAAGAAAGCATAAAAGATGCGGAGACAAAAAAACATGACAGAAATGGAGGATATGGAGCTAAAAATCGCAATTTTGAGGGCTTGCAATAAACTTGAGCAGAGCCTCACGAAAACTAATGAGACCCTCGATGCTACGATAAAGAAATTAGAAAGTAAGCATACACGGACTGAAATAAAGAATATTATACCCAATAGCAGACCAGAGGAGCACAAGAATCAAACCAAAGATTTGAAAGCAAAAAACACCCAACTGGAAAAGCAAAATGAAAAAAGAATCCTAAAGTGTGAAGATAGTGTAAGGAGCCTCTGGGACAGCTTCAAGCGGACTAATATCAGAATAATAGGAGTGCCAGAAGATGAGAGACAGCAAGATATTGAAAACCTATTTGAAGAAATAATGGCAGAAAACTTCCCCCACCTGGTGAAAGAAATGGACTTACAGGTCCAAGAAGCGCAGAGAACCCCAAACAAAAGGAATCCAAAGAGGACCACACCAAGACACATCATCATTAAAATGCCAAGAGCAAAAGACAAAGAGAGAATCTTAAAAGCAGCAAGAGAAAGAGACTCAATTACCTACAAGGGAATACCCATACGATTGTCAGCTGATTTCTCAACAGAAACTTTGCAGGCCAGAAGGGAATGGCAAGAAATATTCAAAGTGATGAATACCAAGAACCTACAACCAAGATTACTTTATCCAGCAAAGCTATCATTCAGAATTGAAGGTCAGATAAAGAGCTTCACAGATAAGGAAAAGCTAAAGGAGTTCATCACCACTAAACCAGTATTATACGAAATGCTGAATGGTATCCTTTAAGAAGAGGAAGAAGAAAAAGGTAAAGATACAAATTGTGAACAACAAACATGCATCTATCAACAAGTGAATCTAAGAATCAAGTGAATAAATAATCTGATGTACAGAATGAACTGGTAATTATAATGAATCAGGGACATAGAAAGGGAATGGACTGACTATTCTTGGGGGGGAAAGGGGAATGGGAGATGCGGGAAGAGACTGGACAAAAATCGTGCACCTATGGATGAGGACAGTGGGTGGGGAGTGAGGGCTGAGGGTGGGGCGGGAACTGGAAGGAGGGGAGTTATGGGGGGGGAGGAAGAGGAACAAATGTAATCTGAACAATAAAGATTTAATTTAAAAAAAAAAACTTTCCTAACCTGGTGAAGAAAATAAATATCCAAGTCAAGAAAGTACAGATAACCTCCAAAAAGATGAACCCAAAGAGGCCCACACCAAGACATATCATAATTAAATGGCAAAAGTTAAAGATTAAGAGAGATATTCCAAAATGTGGCAGAGTAAGTGGAAGCTACACTGACACTCTCTCAGGAACAAGTTGGAAATACAACTAAAATACAGGAAAACACCCTGAAAAATCAACTGAATGCCAGCTGGAGAGAACCCTGATAACCACGGGTGGAAAGTGGAGACTGCATAGAGACTGGTAGGAATTTCAGAGGTGCAAAAGGGCTGGCTGGGCTCCTACAGAAAGAAGCTAAAGTTCTGGAGGGATATCTCAGCTGTGTGGTGTTCCCACTGTGGGGTCCCCAAGCCAGAACACCAGAACTGAGAAAGGTGTCCACATAACATCTGGCTGTGAAATTCAGCAGGGTTGCTGTCTACTAGGGAAAGATGGCTGGAAATGCAGTCACTCTTTTAAAGGCCCAATGCACAAAATTTCATGTGCAGCCATTCACTTGGGCTCCCTCTGGAAAGCAGAATGGACTGGAGCTATTTGAGGAGATTCCAGAACTCAGAAGGTAGCCACCCTGGCTCAATGTGCTGAGTCATTCCCTCACTCTGTGGAGGACATCCTTCTCTGGTGAACCTTTGAGATCAAGTTGATTTTGGCCTGAGGGGAAGGAAGTTGCTCCACCCCATTGGAATACCTCTTGCCTCAACCTGTGGTGGACAGCCTGAGGCTAATCAAGACTGAGTGTCAATTGGACTACAGTCAGAAGCAGATCTCTAGAGGCTTTGAGAAGCCTGATCTTCTATTGGGCCAAGGGCTAGGGAAAACAGACCCTGGTGTACATCTTAGTCCTTGCCAAAGACACCAAGCCATAGCAGAGGGAGTAAAAAATTGTGGAATGCTGATAGCTCCAAACAGGGTTCTCAGGGCCAGTCAGAAACAGAGTATGACATTGTCCTGCACTAGAGATTGGGAGTCATAACAGATCTGCCTAATACATAGACACAAACCCAAACATGAAGCCAACATGGGGAGACAAAACAAAACACACCACAACCACCAAATGAAAGCATAAGATAATTCTCCAGAAGAGCTAAACAAAAGGGAGATAAGAAATTTATCAGATATAGAGTTCAGAATAATGATGGAAAAGATGATCAACAGCATGAGTAAAGGAAGAGTAACTGTGAAAAAAGATCAGTCTGAAATAAAGAATGACAGAGCACTAATAATGAATACATTGGAAGGAATACACAGCGAATTGGGGGAATCCAAGGTTTGGATCAGTGAATTAGAAGACAGGGTAGAAAAAAATCACTCAATCAGAGGAACGACAACAACAACAACAACAAAATTAAAAAAACAGAAGGGAGCTGTGGAACAAATAAAACATAGCCATATTTGCATAATAGGAGTATCAGAAGGATAAGAAAGTGAGCAGAGAGCTAGAGAAAGTGTTTGAAGAAATAATGGCAGAAAACTTCCCTAACCTGGTGAAGGGAAAAGTCACACACGTTCAAGAGGCACAGAGAGTCCCAAGCAACAAGAACCAAACAGGCCCATGCCCAGACACATCCTAATAAACATTAAAGACAAAAAGAGAATCTTAAAGGCAGTAAGAGAAATGAAATTTGTTACCAACAAAGGAGCTCCCATAAGGTTGCCAGCTGATTTCTCTTTAGAAACTCTACATTCCAGAAGAGAATGGCATGAAGTATTTAAGGTAAATGAAATGCAAGGATCTGAAACCAAGATTACTATATCCAACAAGGCTATCATTCAAAATGGATGGTTAAATAAAGAGCTTCCCATACAAAAGAAAAAGGGCTAACAGAGTTTATTACCATTAAACCAGCACTGCATGAAATGATAAAGGGACTGCTGTAATGAGAGAAATAGAGAAAGCTAGGCATACAGAATTAAAATGGGAATAAATAAGTTTCTATCAATAACAACCTTAAAAGTAAATGGATTAAATGCTCTAATCAAAAGACATAGGGTAGCTGAAGGGATACAAAAGCATGACCCATTTATATGCTGTTTACAAGAGACCCACCTCAGACCAAAAGCCACTGTAATTAAACAACCTGGTACTCTCCCAAGAATGTATATAGATCAAAGGAACAGAACAAAGTACCCTGAAACTGATCCAAGCCATTATGCTAAATTAATACTTAACAAAGGATGCAAGATCACACAAAGCAGTCAAGACTGTCTTCAATAAATGGTGTTGGGAAAATTGGACAGGTACATGCAAAAAAATTGAAACTAGACACCAACTTACACCATGCACAAGAATAAACTCAACATGGATAAAATACTTAAATGTAAGTCATGAAACCATAAAAATCTTAGAAGAAACCACAGGCAGCAAAATCTCAGATATCTCTTGTAGTAATATATTTACAGATACATCTCCTAGGGCAAAGGAAACTAAGGAGAAAATAAACAATTGGGACTACATCAAAATAAAAATTTTCTGCACAGCAAAATAAACCATCACCAAAATGAAAAGGGATTTCACTGTATGGAGAATCTATTTGGCAATGATTCATCTGCTATTATTTTCTAATATTTAAGTGGACAGTTTTCCTATTATTATCATTTAAAGTGAAAAACTAAATAACACATGTATGCTTTTCCCAAAAATATTATTAAACTTTAGTGTTCAATCATAAGTTTTAACAGAAAAAGATTCATATTATGAGGCAGTCAAATAATAAAACCAGGAGTACTGCACTATTTATGATTATGATGGAGTGTAATGTTGATTACTACACATCAATCAATTCATATAATTTTATGCTTTGACAGTTCTGTTTAAAGACTTATTTTTTAGACTTATTGTTCCAAGAGGAATTTAGATGGACAAGGCTGCCAAATATTTATTTGATGTATTTATTTGAAATGTTTCATAATTCAAATATTAAGTGCTTAGAAAAAAAATAGAAATTAGGAAAATCTATATATGAATCATACACTGGTCTTGGCTAAATAAGTGATTACTGCTTGAAAGTCTTTTCTATGAAAAATTTATTCTTCACATAACTTCAATCATGTTACTTACATAAGTGGTAAGTAGCTTCTGTCAATTAGTCATAATTGCTTTTCATGTCATTATATAGACTTCCTAAACCAGTGATGAGCTTGGCGTGTCAGCATTTTGAAAAACCCTAACTTAACTCTGGTGCCGTGTCACATATAGACATTTTTTGATATTTGCAACCATAGTAAAACAAAGACTTATATTTTTGATATTTATTTTATATATTTAAATGCCATTTAAGAAAGAAAAATCAACCAAAAAAATGAGTTCACGTGTCACCTCTGACACGCGTGTCATAGGTTCGCCATCACTGTCCTAAACCAACCTGTAAAATAGTTGGATAATTATTGAGTGCAGGTTCCATAGTTTACTTATCTATTCCTGTATCCCTGATCATTTAGACAGTTTCCAAATTTCTGCAGATAATGTCTATGAGTCTTTGTATTAACATTATTTTATTGAAATAAGTTTATAAGGTTAGTGGATATTTTATCATTTTGATACATGTTGCCAAATCACTGTCTTCAGGAAAGTATTTTCCAATAATAATAATAATCTACTTTTATAAAAACCCTGGGTGGTGTTCATCACGTCCAGAACCACCGCGACCAAGCGGAAGGAAGTCAGTCCTGCAGGGGTTGTCTTGGCAACGGCTGCGCCCTCCCCAAAGCTGTTTCCCCAGAGCTGTTTCCTGTAAGGGCAGGGTTTGAGGCAGGAACCCACCCTGGGAGCGTGGAGGCATATCTTTATGAAGTGTGCAGTGCCAGCACAGCCAAGGGTGAACCTGAGTAGGGGCAGCTGAAAGGCTTAGAAAAGACAGACAAGAGAATGAAATCTGGGTCTCGGTGGGATGCTGCTTCTCTGAGAGACAACGACCATGCCCACAACCACGTCTTTATTTTATAGCAGATTTGCCACAAGGCAAAGTCATGGCGTGACCAAGATGTTTACAACATTCTCCTGGGCTTCAATTCTACTCAACTACATGCACCTGAACTCTATCAAGCCTACATCACTCAGGCACGTGGGGCCATGTGTTTGTACCATAGGTTCAAGCTTACAACTATAGCTGTTGGCTATAATTGTGCTGGGAGGGCCCTGCCTTTCAAGGTGGGACTTGCACCTGGCAATGAGAGGACTGTGCCCTCTCATCAGTCCAAGGCTTGAACCTGTCCAAAACACTGTAGCGTTAAAAAGATTCCCAGGTGATTCTAATGTGCAGCCAAGGTTGAGAACCACAGCTATAGATAATATTAAAAATATATCTAAATGTGCAATTCTTTGTCCAAAAAATGAGCATGTTCAAAAATTAAATGAAGAAAATTTGGATATACTCCACGAATTTCTTAAGAGTATTACTCCTTCGGGAATTCCATGTCATAAATTAAAATCGAAAGTGGGTGCTATCATCATGCTATTGAAAAATCTCAATAGTAAATGGGGTCTTTGTAATGGTACAAGATTTATTATCAAAAGATTACGACCTAACATTATTGAAGCTGAAGTATTAACAGGATCTGCAGAGGGAGAGGCTGTTCTGATTCCAAGAATTGATTTGTCCCCATCTGACACTGGCCTCCCATTTAAATTGATTCAACAACAGTTTCCCATGATGCCAGCATTTGTGATGACTATTAATAAATCACAAGGACAAACTCCAGACAAAGTAGGCATATTCCTACCTGAACCCTCTTTACACATGGTCAGTTATATGTTGCTTTCTCTCGAGTTTGAAGAGCATGTGATGTTACAGTTAAAGTTCTAAGTACTTCATCACAAGGGAAATTAGTTAAGCACTCTGAAAGTGTTTTCACTCTTAATGTGGTGTACAGGGAGATATTAGAATAAGTTTAATCACTTTATTAGTCATTGTTTGCATCACTGTTGTTTTTATATCATGTTTTTGTTGTTTTCATATCATGTTTTTGTCGTTTTTATATCATGCCTCTGTTGTTATATCTTTTTGTTACTGTTTATTTATTAATAAATTTATATATGATTTTCATATACATTTTACTAATTTCCTTTCATCTCTCACACTTCTATTATAGAGAAAGGGCAAATAGCAATATTAAAATATCTCTGCTAATTAATTCCCTTTTTAAAAAAATATATTTTATTGATTTTTTACAGAGAGGAAGGGAGAGGGATAGAGAGTTAGAAACATCGATGAGAGAGAAACATCGATCAGCTGCCTCCTGCACACTCCCCACTGGGGATGTTCCTGCAACCAAGGTACATGCCCTTGACTGGAATCGAACCTGGGACCCTTGAGTCCGCAGGCCGATGCTCTATCTACTGAGCCAAACCAGTTAGGGCAGTGGTCGGCAAACTGAGGCCCCTTGAGTGTGGCTCTTCCACAAAATACCACGTGCGGGCATGCACATACAGTGTGATTGAAACTTCGTGGCCATACTCAAGGGGCCAAAGAACTGCATGTGGCTCGCAAGCCGAAGTTTGCCAACCACTGGGTTAGGGCAATTAATTCCCTTTTAATGTGCACAAATTTCGTGCACTGGGCTACTAGTAATAATATATACAGTTAATTTTTTGCAAGTTATTTGTTATTGTCATTTTACAGTTGGACTTTTAGTCTTAGTAATTTCTCTCATCAACTTGTAGTTCATTTATGTGAGAAAAATGTAAATACTTGCTATAAAAACATTTGCTATCTGTTATTTATCTTGTAATTTTGATAGTATTTTTTGCTTTGCAAAGAAGTGTTCACATTTATATCAAGTCAAATCTTTTTTTAATTGAATTTATGGGGTGACACTGGTTAATAACATTATATAGGTTTCAGGTAGACAGTATACAGTTCTACAATACATCATCTGTATATTGTAGTGTGTGTTTACCACTCCAAGTTACTTCTATTTGTTTTTCTTTTTTTAAACAATATTTTTTTCATCAACTTTGTAAAACTCCTTAAGAGAGTTGATTACTATTGTGATATCTTTTGATTTTTCTAGCTTGATTTAGGAACATACTTTCTGTATTACTGCATGCTGTTGAGTTGAAGAGGTAGTATTTTTTTCCAATCAATTACTAACCAATTATTCCACCTCCATTTGCTCTATAATTTTTTCTTCTCTGTGATTTTGTGATGACATCCTTATCATTCATAAAATTTTTACATATAAAATAATTTGTTCCTGTGCTACTTATGATTTGTTTATTATCATAACTGTCTGTCTACTCTTATACTAATATAAAATTATTTCTAGCCCTAACTGGTTTGGCTCAGTGGATAGAGCGTTGGCCTGCGGACTGAAGGGTCCCAGGTTCGATTCCGGTCAAGGGCATGTACCTTGGTTGCGGGCACATCCCCAGTAGGGAGTTTGTAGGAGGCAGCTGATCGATGTTTCTAACTCTCTATCCCTCTCCCTTCCTCTCTGTAAAAAATCAATAAAATATATTTAAAAAAATATTTCTAAAGTCTATCTGGAAAACAAATAGGAGGTAAAAACTCCCTAAAAATTGTGTTTATTTGGCCTTCTACTCATTCTGACTTTATGCCTAGAAGACTACTTTGCACAGATAGGCACTCAGTAAATATTGGTTAGTAACTGAATGAATGAAAAATAAGTCCAACTTATTTTTGAGAGTGGAATTAAGTTAGCATGATTTTGAAACTTTTAGAATAACTATAAATGATATTTTCTCAATATATCTCTCAGCTGATTTCTCAATAACCTAGAGAATAAATTCTGAGGAGAACTTGGGTGATGACAACCTGTGATTACCAACTGACAGTGGACTTGTGGTGCATAAGGACAAGTTTGTCACCCTTTTGCATGATTTGAGGACTTTAAATTGTAGTCTTAACTGGTGAAGGGCCATTTATCTTTAAAAAGAGGGTGTGTGGCAAGAATAATTGAAACTGTGGTACATTTATCTGTGAAAATTTTCATGACTTTCCCTAAAAAAATGTTTCATGGAGCATTGCTAGTGGTATATACCACATTTCAGGGCAGCATTTGAGATATCTAAGACTTGGGACAGATGTAAAGTTATGTTAAGCAATTTAAGCAACAGAAAATAGGGGTCAAACACAAATCTATGTTAAGAAACTTTAATTACAATAAAATCCCATATTACACATCTAATGTTAAGTATGTAGGAAAATTTCTAGGTAACCTTTGGCAGCCATAAATAAATAACAATTTTCCCTTTAGTGACATATAAAACCTGTAATTTTTTCTGTTTCTTTTTTATGGTAATGTCATATTTTTTATTTTGGGTATGTTTCCTTTATAGTACTTCTTATAAAACTGGTAATTCTTTTGGCTTCTGTTGGTCTATCTAGAACTTACACTAAATCTATCTTCAAAACAATTTCTATATTATGCCATGGTCATGAGATACTCATCAAACAAAGGATAACTTTAGGATCTGCTTCTAGTTGCCCATATATTTGAAGTTAGAGAAGGCCAGTGAGTTTGAAGTTAGAAGTATTAACTTAAGTATAATGAAGTCTCACATGAGAAACTTACTTTAGTTTTAGAAGACAATTCATTATTGTTCCTGCTATTTACTATCTACCTCAGGAGATGAAGCAGTAAGGTCCCAACTTGAAAGTATAGCACAGAGGCAAATTAGAATACATTATGGAGACTTACTCACAAGGATCTAGGGGAAACCACAGAGACAAGTCATAACCAGGAGTAGAAATTGTGGGGGAACTTTATCACTTCTACTTGGGAAGGAATAAGGGAGGAATCCAGAAGGATAGAGTTATGTATAAATGGCAATCTTGAGAGGTAGAATCACTTTGTGGAATATATAGCCATGGGAATAAATACCCTCACTTACCTTCCTCTCTCCCAATCACCTGACTGGGCTATTCATTGTCTGAATCCAATAAGAAGCCAGAGAACATGGAAATCTGTGATGCTGCCCATACAAGTCAGCCTCTTGGAACCACAGAGCAAAATGGAGAAAGAATATGGAGGAGGAAATGGAAGATAATCAGCACAGGTAAGGGGGCGGGGGTGATGGGTGGAGTTACCTGATTTACATTATGTCATGGTGTATATTCCACTACAAGGAACCTCAATTGTGAAATGAGCTTGTGATAATATTATATAGCCTGATAAATTTTTGTAAGCTATAATTCTGGACCACTATTTTGTGAATAATTTCCTTTATACATAAGAATATAACAGTGATTTTCAACCAGTGTGCCACTGCACACTGGTGTGCCACAATAATTTTTAAAACGTGCAATACCTGACTATTTAGTCATGGTCACTGACCTCTTTTTTCTTAGAATGTCAAATAAAAAATAACAACAGTCTACATAACAATAGTCCAGTGTGAATGAATCAAAATTATGCATTTTTTTGTCAGATAGGCAAAAAAATATATTTTTTCCTGTGCTACAGAATTTTAGTAATTAGCTCATGTGTATCATGAGATGAAAAAAGTTGAAAATCAATGTAATATAACAACCTGCCTTATTTGAACACTTGTTTGTTATGAGCATCATGTTTTTTAGAAGGATTTGGACCACTTTCATATGGGTTGGGGTTTTCATTGATGGAAAGGGGGAGCTACAACAAGGTGAAAAAGATAAATTAGAGGATACTGCTTAGATTTTGGCTTTGAGTTTCAAAAGGAAAAAACAAATCTGAAAAGAAAATAAGGCAGAAAAATATGCATAGTGTGATAAAACATAGCTTCTCTTTGATTTATTTTATAACTCACAAAATCTATTATTATGTATGTAAAGAAACAATTTGCTAGAGAAGAAATGCAAATTTATTATAATTTTTAAAAAAGTCATCATTACTAACAAAAGAATTAAAGACATGGTGGAATTTAATTTTCAAACATTAGAAAATGATGAGTTCTCTAGTGTTGGCAAGGTTGTAATGAGTCATGCTTTCACAGAGTCCTGTGGATGTTAACACTGATACTATTTTGGAAATCATTTTGACAATACAAATTAGTAACCTTAAAACAGTTCATACACACTGACTGTAATTTCATTTAGTTCCACCTGAGAGATCCCAAATGTTAGCATTATCGATGTGCTTGAGGGCTTTATGTATTAGTCATAAGATGGACTACTACATAGCTATTTATTATGGCTTTTTAAGGAATTCTTTTATTTAAATAGATTTTTAGAGAGGGGAAGGGAGGGGAAGAGAGAGAGGGAGAAGCATCAGTCAGCTGCCTGCTGCATGCCCCCTACCGGGATTGAGCCTGAAACGCAGGCATATGCCCTGACCAGGAATTGAACCAGCAAATTTTTGGTGCACAGGACGACACCCAACCAACTGAACCACACCAGCCAGGGCTTTTAAGGAGTTCTTAATGCATAGGAAGTGTTTATAGAATTATGCTAGGTTCAAAAGGATCTAAATTATATTTCTAATAATATCAGTAGAAGGACAGAAATAGATCATGATGTCAATAGTGGCTAATAGTAATGAAATAATAGGTGATTTCTATACTTTGTCTCTACTTTTATGTTTCTGATATCTTTGTAGTGAACATTTTAACTCTTATAATATAAAAATAATCATAAACATATGTTTAAAAAGTTGTTTCTTACTATTGTCAGTTCTATGAGAAAATGTAAAATATTTGACCATCAGCTGGTGGCATTGGTCTATTCCATTCCCTCTTTGTAAAGAATAAGTGTAGAGACATTAAATCCAAATTATTTTGGAAGTCATGTGGCTCCAAAAATATTTATATTTATACCATTTTTATTTTTGTTTATATATAAAAAATTTGGGAAGAATGATTTTAATATTTTTACTTTAATGTGTTTTCAAAGTAACCATTTTGAGAATGCCATTTTTTATAATTTTAAAAGCCCAGTTTTATCTTACATATATTATATAAATTGGTCTTGGTAGGAAAAATTAAACAGGTACATGAATGTTTATTTCTTTTGTGTGCTTTGAAAGTAATTTTTAAATTAATCATAATTAAATGTATCATATTTGGTTATTTTAATAATAGAATGTTTTTAGAGAAGCATAGTCCATGAATAGCTAATCTCAACCTGATATGTTACTCAGGTAATAAACACATGGTTGAGATTTTCTTTTTCTTCCTGAAGGTCTAATATAGGGAAGAGGGATGGGGAGACAGAAAGGGAAAAGAAAAGTTTCTTTTCTTCTCTTACTATCTTAGTACAGTTACAATGTAGGGTAAATAGTTGGTGTACACTTCAGAGAATTAATGAAGAGCAGCAAATTTGTTATGAAAATATGTATTACCAACTTCTAGATAATATTCTTCCTTGTTTGTTCTTTACTGATTTCCTCAAAGAGATTCTGATAATACCTAATGACTCTGCAATCCTCATTTCTTTTCTTTCCCTAACAGTTAATTTTCATCTTCCTTTTCCTTTATCTAACTCTGTCTTAATTTTGTCCTTTCTCCCTCTTTATATTCTCTCTCTCTCATAGTCTTTCTCTCTCCTCTGTTACTGTATCTTTTTTTTTAATATAGGCATTTTAGTTTCCAAGGCTCTTGTAACAAATTACCATACACTGGTTAGCTTAAGACAACATAAATGTATTCTTTCACAGTTTTGAAGAAGTTTGAAATCAAGATGTCTGTAAGGTTGGTTCCCTCTGCAGGGTCTAATAGATAATTTGTTTCATGCTTCTCTCCTAGCTTCAGGTGGCTGCCAGAAATCCTTGGTGTTCCTTGGCTTGTAGGCATGTTACTCCAGTCTCTCTTTCCATTGAGTTTCTAATACCTTCTGCTCTATGTGTTCTCCCAATTTCTTTTCTTATAAAGACACTTATTATTGGACATAGTACTCACCTTAATCTAGGATGAGCTCATCTTAAGATCCTTAATTACTTTTGCAAAAATCCTTTTTCCAAATAAGATCACAGTCACAGTTCTGGGCAAACATATCTTTTGATGGGCTACCATTCAATCCACTACCAGATAAGATATTTCCTGCAAACATTTCTTTCTAGTTTAAAACTATTCCATCTCCTCAATCCCTACCCTCCTTCTCGCTGTCCATCTCTCTGATATCTAGGACTTAGAACTTAACATTCATTGCTAGAGTTTCATGGAACACTGCTCTGCTAAATACACTGTCTAGAAATTTCTATGGTCAAATCAGTTTAGAAAATGTTGCACTGTGTATCTTCCTGTTGAAAATTCATAACACATATTAACATATTTAAGGGCTGAGAAATCCTTCTGTCCTATTTTTCGAAGTCATTTGGTATAATATCTACTAGAATCTTGTGAAACTGCTTTGTAGAACACACTTTGGTCACCAACATGGGACAGTTGACTTATCTCTGACTGTAGTGCCACTTGGGTAGCTTTTTAAAAAATCCATTTTCTTAATATCTCTAAGAAAGTCTGTCTTTATTTTTTAACTACTTTTTAATAAAAATTAACTACATATTTATGTGACATTGATAAAGGGGCTCTGTAATAAAGCTGCAGTAACCAAAAGTAACCTGACAGAGTGATCTAATATTAAATTCTAACTGAGCAGGTCATGATGGTTAGTCACAATTCCGACCTATAACTTCCCTAGTAAAGGTTTATCTTTGCCTTAAACAAGCACTGTCCACTGTTCTGATGCATCTAATAGACTTTTGAAATGCAAGAAGTACTTTTTTTTAGACCCACTCAAAATTGTGACCACCCTCAAGGGAGCACATGATCTTATAATCCAATCTTAAAGATTTCCCTACCATGCTTTTTCCCACTTCCATATAATCTCCTCTTTACTTGCCTTAATTCCAAATGTATAAAAAGAACTGCAAAAACAGTCATTCTCCAGACCATTTGCAATCTTCTTTCTTGGAATGTGATCAGTTTGGCTCAAGTAAACTCATAAAAATTATCTACAGGTTTGAACATTCTTTGCTTGACATATGACTGCTAAATTTGTATTTCTAGGTTTGACTTGTATCAGCTTAAATTTTCTACATTTCCTATCCAGTATTTACCAAGAATGAGCAATTACTTTCTTTTCTCAGGCCTTTACATTGATGTTTAAAACTCTTGTTTTCTATTCTTTTTCAAAATAACAACCATGAAGTATTTTAAAATAATTTTTACTTCAAATTTTCTATGGGCATTCAGAAAAAAAGTAATTGGTCTGGAAATTTTAATAGATATATATATAAACCCATAAAATCTTTAAAAAGATTTTAATAAATGACATTTAGAAGAAACCATACTGTATCATTTAAGCTTCAGAAAGAAAATGTAAAATGGCTGAACAATTAGACTTATGGTTCAGGCATTTAGGCTACTATCATTACTCATGGGATTTTCTGCATGCTTTGAGTTGGTGTTGGAATTTTAAAAGGTAGTAGCCAACAGCAACACATATTTCAGAGCCTCCTTTACTTTTATAAATTCCATGTTTTATTGTAAGTCTTCAACATAAATATGACAACTTTTCTTTGTACAGGGCTAAAGCAAAGTTTCTTTTAAAATATCTCTAAAATAAAATTTAAAACAAACCTTTTAAAAATATTTTTTTGAGACAATTTGCCTAAAATACAGTGTTCTTCAGAACTAATGCCAAAGGACTGCCTGGTGGCTGAAACTTCATTCTCTAATAGTCTTAAAACCTTTAATACACTGAACACTGGCAAATTAGAGTGTCATGCAACTCTGTCAGAGTTTCCATTATCATAGATGACATATACATTTGGTTTTCTTTACATAGACCTTCAATCCATTGATTCCATTGTACTTTCATACATCTAATGAGCTGCTAGGTCTACCCACAAGCAGTGCTTTGAATGGTATGCCAAGTTCTTACTGAATGCTTAGGTGTTTACTGAGCCTAGTCTGACAGCTACTGGTCTCATATAATGATTTTGCCAGAAACTCAGCAACTCACTTTGCCATTGGCTTGAGTTTGCATATATTCTTACTTGTTATAATTTTATAAATATGGAAAAAAAAATCCTTCCTATCCCAAGTTAATACAAATGTAGGAACTTTATCCTAAGGAAAGAAAGAAATACTGCACATAGAAATTTGCCCAAAGTGTTTATATATTTATGAAAAATGAGAATTTTTAGAAAAGCGGTTTAATAAAATAAATATCAAAATGGCATTTGGGTAGTGATAAAGCTTAAATTTGAATTTAATTTCCCCTTCTATCCCATAATTGCATTATTATAGAAACTGACTGAAACACCCAATTTCATGGAGATAAAAACCTTTACATTTTTCTTGTAAGCTAATTGGAGATAGAGCTGAGTAGATTGTTCTTCACCCATGCACACTAGGTATGGTAAACTTGTTGAACTGGATATTAACTTTTATGACTATTGGGAGACAATCTTTATGGGTCTCTATTGTGTCTGCACATCTTATGAGCATAGGCACTAACTGCCTTTTATTGAACACTAGATTTTTCAAAGGTATTTATATAGAGAATAGCTTTGGAAGATGATGTCTTCCTTTCTAACAGCAGATATGCTTTTTTTGGTATAATAAAAATAATGTTTGTTTCCAGAGCAAAGATCAGACAGGTTTTCTCACTTCCCATTATAAATTATCTTGGTTACCAAAGCTCCATGTTATTCAGCTGTGTGTATTATCCACCTGTCCAACTGTGGATGACCCTTATAAGACTGTAAGTTAAGGATAGACATGGCCATAAAGCTCAGTTTTCCACAAGAAACAATTTCTTATGTCTCTGACACAGGCTATTTTCTCAGATCTATTAAGTGTTAATTCTTTAGACTAATTTTCAAAGAAAAACTCACTCCCCTATTTCTAAGATTTCAGGGGGCTGTTCATAATTTACCTCCTTTCATAGTAGTCAATTCAGTTGATTAATAAGATTTTTAAATAGAAAGGCACCAATATCATTCATTATTAATTTCATTAGTAAGGATTAAGTATTTATGTTGTGATAAAAAATTAAACCTCAATCGCTGTCAATGAACACAACCAAGATTTAGTAGAGCTCACAAAATATTCAATGAGGATTAAATGGCTCTCTAGAGCACCTTAATCCTTCAAACTCCACATAATGATTGATTTAGGCTGTTCCCATTTTGGGTACTGCCATCTGAATTTTTATACTCCTGTTGGCAAAAGAAGAAATAATAGTAAGTGAAGAACTCCAACCTACCCTTGTATGCCTTGACTCCAACCACTTATTTTTTATTGACTATAACTGGTCACATGGCTCTAAGATGCAAGGTGCTTGAGAATTATAGGGAAAACCATGGACATTCAGTGAACAGTAATGTCTCTGTCACTTTCAATTACATCTTTGCAAATATTTTTAAGAAGTAAGTTGGCTTGCCTACTTACTCTAATGCTAACACTGCATTTAAAAAATTATTATGCTCTTATAACAAATTTGAATATTATATGAGAATCACTACTTCCTTTAAAAAATATCTTTGCTATTTTTCTAGGATTATTCTTCCAGATAAAACTAAGAATCCTTTTCAGGCATTAAAATTGTTTTTTAAAATTTGACATTCTCATTGGAAAAAAATAAAACTGTAAAGTAATTTAGGAAGAACTGATATTTTTATAATATTAATTTTTCAATGCAGAAACAAGATTATATTTTATTTCTGTAGCAATAAACATTTATGATTTTCTTTATGCATTTCTAAAATAATTATTTATAATCATTTTAGGTTTTTAATTATTTCTTGTGAGTGGTATTTCTTTCATCTCATTACCTTGTATATTTGATTTTGACAACTGAAATGTTTTTTTAAGATTGATAAGATAATGTAGAGTAAAGAAAAACAAAATGTAAATAATTATATACATATGTTTAAATAATTTAAAATTAAAAGCAAATATTATGAACAACCATATACTAATTTGAAAATTCAAATGATGTGGTTGTATTTCAGGAAAAACTATAAAATGCTAAAGTTGGTTCCTAGTAAATAGAATTATAAATAGAAAAGAATCAGAAAATTTGAAAAGATAATGACCACAAAATAAACTAAAATGTTAATCAAAACCATCCCCTCACCCAGCCACTGTTGCTCAGTGGTTGAGAATCGACCTATAAATCAGAAGTTTTGATTCCCAGTCAGAGCACATGACCAGCTTGTGGACTCTATCCCCAGCTTGCAGGAGGCAGCTGATCAATGATTATCTCTCTTCATTGATGTTTCTATCTCTCTCTCCTTCTCCATTCCTCTCTGAAATAAATAAAAAGATATTTTTAAAAGACCCAACTATAGCAGGAGAACCCAAAAAACTCAAGCAAGAGACTTTCCTAGAGGACTCAGCTCAGGGGATCTAAGAAACTGCACCACTGGGTCCCATAGCACCCCTACTACATAAGACTACCCACAAAGTCTGGGATATATAGCAGTTTTATCTAATACACAGAAACAAATACAAAGGGACAGCAATAATAAGGAGACAAATAAACAACCCCCAAATGAAAGAAAAGGAGGAATTGCCAGAAAAAGAAAGAAATGAAATGGAGGCAAGCAATTTGTTAGGTAAAGAATTCAGAATAATGGTTATAAGGGTGCTCAAACAATTCAGTTGCTCAAACACGCAACTTAATTAGAATTATAAGGAACTTAATAATAATTATAAGGGACTTAGTGAGAGTTGCACCAACTTAAAAAGAGAAGTTGGAACAATGAATAAGAATCAATTGGAAATGAGGAACAAAGGTGAAATACAGAACACTCTGGAAAGACTCAATAGTAGACTAGAAGAAACTGAGGACCGAATCAGTGAATAAGAAGAAAAGATAGAAAAAGCCAAAACACACCCATTCAGAGTAGCAAATTAAAAAAAAAAAGCAGGAGGAGAGCTTAGGGGGGCTATGGAACAACATGAAATGTAATAACATTCGTATCATAAGGGTACCAGAAGTAGAAGAATCAAAGCAAGGAATAGAAAACCTGTTTAAAGAAAAAAAAATGGCAGAAAACTCCCCTAACCTGGTGAAGGAAAAAGTCACTCTAGTTCAGGAAACACAGAGAATCCCAAACAAGATGAATCCCAAAAGACTCACACCTAGGCACATAATAATTAAAATGGCAAACATTAAAAACAAAGAAATAATCTTAACAGCTGCAAGAGAGGGACAGAAAGTTACTTACAAGGGAGGTCACATTAGACCAGCCATGGGCAAACTATGGCCCACGGGCCGGATCCAGCCCGTTTGAAATGAATAAAACTAAAAAAAAAAAGACCGTACCCTTTTATGTAATGATGTTTACTTTGAATTTATATTAGTTCACACAAACACTCCATCCATGCTTTTGTTCCGGCCCTCCGGTCCAGTTTAAGAACCCATGTGGCCCTCGAGTCAAAAAGTTTGCCCACCCCTGCATTAGACTGTCAGCTGATTTCTCAATAGAAACATGTCAGGCCAAAAGGGAGTGGCATAGGGTATACAAAGTAATAAAAACCACGGACCTGAACCCAAGACTACTCTATCCAGCAAGGCAATCATTCAAAATCAAAGGTGAAATAAAGAGTTTCAGAGACAAAAAAAAAAAAAAAGCAAAAAGAATTTATTATCACCAAACCAGCACTGCAAGAAATGCTAAAGGGACTCTTGTAAGAAGAAACAGAGAGAAAGAGAAAAACACAGGTGTAAGAGTAAGAATGGCAACAGATAAGTACCTATCTATAATAATAAAAACGTAATATGCTAATTAGACTGGACAGCCAAACGACATTCTGGACATCCTTCTGGACAAAGCCACAGCAGTGGGTGTAGCTGGACATTTGTAAACAAGGATCTGAAGTCCTGCCAAGAAGAAGTAAATGTTCTATCAGGAGCACAGCATGACTTGCAAATGAGTCACACTGGGTCAAGATTTACCTCCCTGAGAAAGGCTAAGATTAAATAGTCGTGGGTGTAGAGCAGAAAGGGAGGGCACAGCTGCAAGTTGTCTTCAATACACTATTGTAATAATATAGAACAAAACAAGATTAAGTTGATTAACTGCTGACGCACTAACCTTGTAAACCCCAATAAAAGTGATGGTGAGAGTGCAGAGTTTGCTACATGCCTGAGCGAGCTGTAGCCCTCTGTCAGGCATCAATCATACTGTGTGCTCATCTTACCTCTGCGTCTTCGGTTCATTAAACATCCCTCAACAGTGGGGGCCAAGGCAGAGGTGGTTAGGGGCAATCAGGCAGGCAGGCGAGCAGTTAGGGTTGATTAGGCAGGCAGGCAGAGCAGTTAAGGATGATCAGGCAGCCAGGTAGAGTGGTTAGGGGCGATCAGGCAGGTAGGCGAGTGGTTAGGGGCAATCAGGAAGGCAGGAGAGCAGTTAGGAGCCAGTGGTCCCAGATTGCGAGAGGGATGTCCAACTGCTGGTTTAGGCCCGATCCTGCCAACTGCCAGTTTAGGCCCAATCCTGTAAGACATCCCCCAAACGGTCCCGGATTGTAAGAGGGTGCAGGCCAGGCTGAGGGGACCTAACCCCCCATGCACAAATTTCATGCACTGGGACTCTTGTCAATAATAACATTAAATGTACATGTGTAGATGCTCCAATCAAAAGACATGGAGTAGATTTTCATATGTCTCTTGGCCTTCCTTTGTCCTCTTTCAAAGAGTATCTATTTAGGTCCATTGGCCAATTTTTTTGAATGGGTTGTTCGTCTTCCTTTTGTTAAGTTGTATGAGTTCCCTATAAATGTTAGAGATTAAACCCTTATTGGTGATAACATTGGCAAATATGTTCTCCCATACAGTGGGCTTTCTTGTTGTTTGTGGTTTCTTTGGCTGTGCAGAAGCTTTTTATTTTGATATAGTCCCATTAGTTTATTTTTTCTTTAGTTTCCATTGCCCTAGACAGTGGTTGGCAAACTCTTTAGTTAACAGAGCCAAATATCAACAGTACAACGATTGAAATTTCTTTTGAAAGCCAAATTTTTAAAACTTAAACTATATAGGTAGGTACATTGTTACTAACTTAATTAGGGTACTCCTAAGGCTTAGGAAGAGCCACACTCAAGGGGCCAAAGAGCCGCATGTGGCTCACGAGCCACAGTTTGCTGACCATGGCCCTAGGAGATGTTTCAGTGAAGATATTGCTTCGGCATATGTCTGAGATTTTGCAGCCTGTGGATTCCTCTAATATTTTTATGGTTTCTCATCTTACATTTAAGTCCTTTATCCATTTTGAATTTATTTTTGTGTATGGTGTAAGTTGGTGGTCTAATTTCATTTTTTTGCATGTATCTGTCCAATTTTCCCAACACCATTTATTGAAGAGACTGTCATGGCTCCATTGTATGCTCTTGCCTCCTTTGTTAAATATTAATTGAGCATAGTGGTTTGGGTCGATTTCTGCATTCTCTATTCTACTCCATTGATCTATACATCTGTTCTTGTGCCAGTACCAGGCAGTTTTGAGAACAGTGGCTTTGTAATACAGCTTGATATCTGGTATTGAGATCCCACCTACTTTGTTCTTCTTTCTCAATATTGCTGCAGCTATTCGCGGTCTTTTTTATTCCAGATGGATTTTTGAAGAGTTTGTTCTAGGTCTGTGAAATATGCCATTGGTATTTTAATGGGGAGTGCATTGAATCTATAGATTACTTTGGGTAGTATGGACATTTTAATGATGTTGATTCTACTAATCTATTAACACAGTATGTTCTTCCATCTGCTTATGTCTTCCTCTATCTCTTTTTCAACATCCTGTAGTTTTCTGAATACAGGTCTTTTACCTCCTTAGTTAAATTTATTCCTAGGTATCTTAATTTTTTTGGTACAATGGTAAATAGGATAGTGTTTTTTTTTTAAATCTCTCTTTCTGTAAGTTCACTATTGCTGTATAAAAATGCCATAGATTTCTTGGCATTAATTTTGTATCCTGCTACATTGCTGAATTCTTTTATTAAGTCTAATATTTTTTGAAGGAATCTGGGGGTTTTCTTTGTACAGTATCATGTCATCTGCGAATAATGACAATTTTGCTTCTTCTTTTCCAATCATGCTCAAAGACACTAATCATCCAAGAGATGCAAATCAAAACGAAATGGGGTACCATTTCACACTTGTCAGAATGGATATCATCAACAAATCAACAAATGACAAGTGCTGGCAAGGAAGCTGAGTAAAAGGAACCCTCGTGCACTGCTGGCGGAACTGCAGACTGGTGCAGCCACTGTGGAGAATAGTATGGAGTTACCTCAAAAAAAAAATGGAACTCTCATTTGACCCAGTGAGCCCACTTCTAGGAATACATCCCAAGAAACTAGAAACACCAATCATAAAGGATATATGCACCCCTATGTTCATAGCAGCACAATTTACAATAGCTAAGATGTGGAAACAGCCTAAGTGCTAATCAGCAGATGAGTGGATTAAAAAACTGTGGTACATCTACACAATGGAATATATGCTGCTATACAAAGGAAGGAACTCCTACCATTTTCAACAGCATGCATGGAGCTGGAAAGCATTATGCTAAGTGAAACAAGTCAGTCAGAGAAAGATAAATATCACATGATTTCACTCATTTTGTGGATTATAATGAACAACATAAACTGATGAATGGAAACAGATCCAGAGACAGAGAAGCATCAATGAGATGCTCAAACCTCATAGGGAAGGTAGAAGAGGGTGGGGGTAAGGGGGAGAGATCAACCAAAGGACTTGTATGCATGCATATAAGCATAACCAATGGACACAGACACCAGGGGAGTGAGGACATGAATGCAAGTGAGGTGGGGGGAAATGGGGGGATAAGGACACATATGTAATACCTTAATCAATAAAGAAAAAAAGACATGGAATAGATGAATGGATAAGAAAACAAGACCTGGTGGGGGGGGGAAGGGGACATATGCAATACATTCAACAATAAAAATTAAAAATAAATAAATAAATAAATAAATAAATAATTTTTAAAACACACACACACACTCTCACAGACACACACATGATCCATATATATGCTATCTACAAAAAACTCACCCCAGAACAAAAGATTCACACAGAATGAAAATCTAATCACACTGGATGGAAAAAATTTTCTAGGCAAATGGAAATGAAAAAATAGCTGTAATAGCAATACTCATATCTGACAAAATAGACTTAAAAGTGAAGGCAATAAGAAGAGACAATGAAAGCGACTTCATAATACTAAAGGAATTGATACAAGAGGTTATAACTCTGGTAAACATATATGCACCCAATACAAAACCATCAAAATATACATTTTAAAAAAAAAACTTCTGGAGGTTTTTAAGGGAGAGATGGACAGCAATACAATCTTATAGGGGTACTTTAACACCCCACTGACATCACTGGGTAAATCAACCAGGAAACAGTGATCCTAAAAGACACACTAGATCAGATGGAATTGACATTTACGGAACATTTCACACAAAAGCTATACAGAATATACATTCTTTTCATAAGCACATGGGGCATTTTCAAAGATAGACCACATGTTAGGACACAAAATGATTTTCTACAAGTTCAAGAAGATTGAAATTGACCCATGTCATTATGCTCAATATTTGACAAAGGAGGCATGAACATACAATGGAGTACAGATAGTCTATTCACTAAATGGTGTAGGGAAAGCTAGACAGATACTTTAAAAAAAATGACACTAGACCACCAGCTTATACCATACACAAGAATAAACTCAAGCTGATGACCCACTGAGCCATCAAGAAAGGGCAAAGGAAAAACACCGCTTTTGGGTGAAGCAGCAGAATGTTGTGTTGCTTTGCTTCAATCGGTGGTGTGACAAGGTGAAAAAAAAAAGGAATAAACTCAAAATGGATAAAAGACCTAAATGTAAGTCATGAAACCATGAAAATCTAAGAAGAAACCATAGACAGCAAAATCTCAGACATCTATCATAGCAAAATATTTACAGATATATCTCCTAAGGCTAAAGAGAAAATAAACAAATTGGACTATATCAAAATAAAAAGCACAGCAAAAGAAACCACCAACAAAGTGAAAATAGAACCCACTGAATGGGGGGAAAAATATTTTCCAATGATACATCATATAAGGGGTTAATTTCCAAAATATATAAGGAGCTCATACAACTTAACAAAAGGAAGATAAACAATCCAATTAAAAAATGGGCCAAGGACCTATATAGAAACTTCTCCAAAGGGGACATACAGAAGGCCAAGAGACATATGAGAAAATGCACAAAGTCATTAATCATCAAAGAAATGCAAATTAAAAGGGCACTGTATCACCTCACACATTTCAGAATGGCTATAATCAACAAATCCCCAAATGATAAGTGTTGGTGAGGATGTGGAGAAAGGGGAACCCTAGTACACTGCTGGTGGAATGCAGATTGGTGTAGCCACTGTGGAAAACTATATGGAGTCTCCCTCCCCCCCAAAAAAAATTAAAAATTAAACTGCCATTTGACCTAAAGATACCAATTCTAGGAATATTTCCAATAAACTCGAAACACCAATCTGAAAATATATATGCACCACTATGTCCATAGCAGCACAATTTGCAATGGCTAAGATTTGGAAACAGCCAAAGTGCCCATCAACAGATGAGTGGATAAAAAAGCTTTGGTATATTTACACCATAAAATACTGTGCAGCTGTAAAAGGAAGGAACCCTTACCATTTGCAACAGCATGGATGGACATGAAGAGTATTGTGCTAAGCAAAATAAGACAGTCAGAGAAAGACAAGTATCACATGATTTCACTCATATGTGTAATCTAATGAACAAAAAAAAACAACAACGGATGAATAAAATAAATCCAGAGACATAGAAGCATGGAACAGATTGATGAATTTCAGAGGGGAGGCAGTGGTGGGGGTTTGTGGGTGGTGTGAAATTAAACCAGGGAACTGATATTCAAATAGGCATAGACCTTGGACATAGACAATAGTGTGGTGAAGGCTTGGGAGGGGTGGGTATTGGGTGGAGGACGTCAGTGGAAAAAACAAAACAAAGGGACATCTTTAATACTTTCAATAATAAAGAAAAAAAGAAAGTTGATGTGATCAGAAACATAAATTAGTTTTCTGGAATCTGTACCTCATGAATGAAACAATTTTGACTTTTGCACAGCTAACTTTTTATTTTCTGAAGTTTTTTGAAGTACAATTCTGTTGTCTTCTCTTAAAGCTTCATCAAAAACTGCCTTTCTTGGTGGTGGAGTAAGTGGATGCTATACAGATAAGCTCCCACGACCACACTGGAATTACAACTAAAATACAGAAAAACATCCAGAATAATCAATTGAAGACTAGCTAGAGAGAACCCTGATAACCAAAGATGAAAAGTGGAGACCACATAGAGGTTGGTAGGAAGGGCATGAAATGGCTGTCCGAGCTCCCATGCAGCTGAAATTCCAGAGAGGTCTCATCTGTGAGGGATTGCCACTAAGAACTCTGGGGTCTAAACCCAAGCTGGGTCCTCCAGTAGAGAGTACCAGAACTGAGAAAGGTGCCCACATAACATATAGCTGTGAAAAGCAGCAGGGTTGCTGTCTGCTAAAGAGAGACAGCTGGAAATGCAGGTACCCTCTTAAAGGGCCAACACACAAAATTGTGTATGCAGCCACTCAGTTGGGTTCTGGCAGAGGGAGGGCAGGTTGGACTGGAACTGTGTGAGAAGAAGCCAGGGTTGAAAGCTCTGGGGTTAGAGCTCATAAGTCAGACACCCTGCTATCCTGTGCTACATCATTCCCTCATGCTGCAGATAACATCTTTCTCAGGCAGACCTTTGCTATCCAGGCAGTATTTTCCAGAGGGCAAGAAGTTGCCCCATGCTGTTAGAAAACCCCTTCCACCATGCCGTGGAGTTTCTGAGGCCCATTAAGAGACTAAGATGAACAATTATCTTCCAGGCGGAAGCAATGGCCCCAACCTGTTGAAAAATCTCATGCCCCACCTGTGGAAGATTACCAGAGGTTATTCAAGACTAAATCCAATCAGTCTGCAAGCGGAGTCAGGTCTCTGGAGGCTTTGAGTCCTTGCCTGATCTAATTAGTCAGAAACAGCCTTAACATTGTCCTACAATACAGATTGGGTGGTGTAGTAGAGTTACCTAGTACATAATCACAAACCTAAACAGGCAGCCAAAATGGGGGGAAAAGAACACCCCCAAATGAAAGAATAAGAGAATTTCACAGAAAAAGAGATAAGTGAAATGCAGATTAGATATTTATCAGACATAGAGTTCAGTATAATGATGGCAAAGATGCTCAACAGCATAAGAAATGATATAGTAACTATAAAGAATGACATAGCACTAGTAAAAAACAGAGTGGAAGGAATACATAGCAGATTAGGGGAATCTGAGGATCAGATCAGTGAAATAGAAGATAGGCTGGAAAAGAATCACACAAACAGAGAATCAAAAAAAAAGGAAAATTAAAAAACAGTGGGACAGCTAAAGGGAGCTGTGGGACAACATGAAACATAACAATATTTGTACAATAGGTATGCCAGAAGGAGAAGAAAGGAGCAAGGTATAGAGAAAGTGTTTGAAGAAATAATGGCAGAAAACTTCCCTAACCTATTGAAGGAGAAAGATACACAAGTCCAGGAGGCACTGAGTCCCAAACAAGAAGAACCTAAACAGGCTCATGCACATACATCATAATTAACAGGCCAAAAATTAAATACAGGGAGAAAATGTTAAAGACAGCAAGAGAAAAACAATTTGTTATCTACAAAGGAGCTCCCATAAAGCTTTCAACTGATTTCTCATCAGAAACACTACACACCAGAAGGGAATGGCATGCAATACCCAAGGTCATGAAAAGCAAGGATCTGAAACCAAGATTATTATATTCAGGAAGGTTATCATTCAAAATAGAGGGTGATATAAGGAGCTTCCCAGACCAAAAAAAAAAAAGTCTAAAGGAGTTTATCACCACTAAACAAGCACTACAAGAAATGCTAAAGAGATGCTATAATGACAAGAAGGAAGAGCGAGCGAGAGAGAGAAACATAGGCATAAAGAATTAAAATGGTAATAAATAAGTACCTATCAATAATAACCTTAAGTGTAAATGAATTAAATGCTTCAATCAAAAGAAATAGGGGAGCTGAATGGATAAAAAAACATGACCCAATTATATGCTGTGTACAAGAGACCCACGTCAAAACAAAAGACTCACGCAGGATGAAAGTGAAGGGATGGAAAAATATTTTACATGCAAATGTAAAAAAAAAAAGCTGGGGGAGGAATACTCATATCTGATAAAAATAGACTTCAAAATGAAGAACATCACAAGAGACAATAAAGGTCACTACATAATACTAAATGTATCAATCAAACAAAAGGATATAACCCTGGTAAACATACATGCACCCAATATAGGGGCACCTAAATGTATAAAAATATTTTAGAGAACTTTAAGGGAAAGATTGACAATAATACATTCCTTGTAGGAGACTTTAACTCCCTGCTGACTTCACTGGATAGATCTTCTGAACAAAAAACTAACAAGGAAAGAGTGACTCTAAATGACACACTGGATCAGATGGATTTAATTGACATTTTTAGAGCATTTCACCCCAAAGCTGCAGAATATACTTTCTTCTCAAGGACACATGGGTCAGTCACAAAGATAGACCACATGTTAGGATACAAAAGAAGTCTCTACAAGTTCAAGAAGATTTAAGTCATATCAAATATCATCTCAAATCACAATGAAATGAAATTAGAAATCAACTACAATAAAAAACCCTCAAAAACATTCAAATACATGTAGGCTAAATAGCATTTCATTAAGCAATGAATGGGTTACCAATGAGATCAAGAAAGAAATAAAAAAATTTCCTGGAAATAAGTGAAAATGAGCACACAACAACCACAAATCTCTGAGACACAGCAAAAGCAGTCCTGAGAGAGAATTTCATAGCACTACAGGCCTACCTCAATAAATAAGAAAAATTAATAATAGACTATTTAACCCTACAACTTAAAATAAATTAGAAAGAGAGCAACAAGAAGAGCCCAGATTAAGTAGAAGGAAGGAATTAATAAAGATTAGAACAGAAATAAATGACATAGAGACTAAAAATCCAAGACAAAAGATCAATGAAACCAAGAGCTGGTTCATTGAAAAGATAAACAAGTTTGATGAACCTTCAGTCAGACTCATCAGGAAATAAAGATTGAGGACCCAAATAAGTAAAATCAGAAACAAAAGTGGTGAAGTAACAACTGACACCACAGAAAAACAAAGGATTTTAAGAAAATACTATGAACACCTATATGCCAACAACTTGGACAATGTGGATGAAATGAACAAATTCCCAGAGAAACACAATCTTCAAAAAATGAATCAGGAAGAATCAGAAAACCTGAATAGGCCAATAACAATTGATGAAATTGAAGCAGTAATCAAAAATATTCCAGCAAACAAAGCCCTGGTCAGGATGGCTTCACAGGGCAGTTTTACCAATCATTCAAATAATAATTAACACCAATAGGATGGATTTTTTATACTAGTTTGAAGAGGATAGGTGTTAGTTATTTTTACAAACTCTTTTTATGAGGCCAGAATTATCCTAATTACACAACCATATGAAGAAAGGGAATTGCAGGCCAATATTCCTGATGACATAGATGCTAAAATCCTCAACAAAATATTAGCAAATCAGATCCAGCAATATATTAAAAAGATCATACAGCATGACCAAGTAGGATTTATTCTGGGGATGCAAGACTTGTACAATATTAGCAAGTCAATAAATGTGATATATCAAATAAAATTGAAAGACAAAAATCACATAATCATATCAATAGATGCAGAAAAAGCATTCGACAAAAATCCAGCACCCATTTTTGATAAAAACTCTCAACAAAGCTAAATAGACTGAGCATGTCTCAACATAATAAAGGCCATATATGACAAACCTACAACAAACATCATACTAAATGGGTAAAAATTAAAACCATTTCCCCTAAGATCAGGAATAATACAGGGAAGCCCACTTTTCAACATAGCACTGGAAATCTTAAACACAGCAATCAGAGAAGAAGAAGAAATAAAAGGCATCCAAATTGGAAAGGAGGAAGCAAAACACTCATTATTTGCAGACGACATGGTATTGTACTTAGAAAACCTTAAAGTGTTTGCTAAGAAACTAATCCTAATATGTAAAAACCCAGGGTCCGTAATGACCGACCAAAGGCTCGACCAAACACCAGAAGTCACTTCCCGCAGTCAGTGCTGGGTTGCCGTGGCGACCCAGCACTGACTGCTGAGGGGTCTGCGGATCAGGCCCGGAGAGAGGCCAGGAGAGAGAGGCAGGGTCTGATCCACAGCCTCTATGGCAGCTGTTGATCAGCCGTTGCCTCTTTCTATTTGGGCTTTGCCAGACACCATGCCTTTCATTCTCTTTCTCTCCAGGCCTCCCTGGGGGCTGCTAATCAGCTCCACCTCTCTGATCAGGCCCAGAGATAGGTCCAGAGATGCTGACTGGCATAGAAACTGACCAATCATAACCAAATTGGCTGACAGGGGAGGGCAGTTGGGGGCAAGATCAGGCCTGCAGGGTAGAGCAGTTGGGGGTGAGATCAGGCAGGCAGAGGCAGTTAGGGGTGATCCGGCCGACAGGGGAGAGCAGTTGGGGATGAGATCAGGTCGGCAGGGGAGGGCAGTTGGGGATGATCAGGCCAGCAGGGGAGGGCTGTTGGGAGTGATATCAGGCCAGCAGGGAGGGCAGTTGAGGGCAACCAGGCTGGCAGGATAGGGCAGTTGGGGGTGAGATCAAGTCAGCAGGGGAGGGAAGTTAGGGGTGATCAGGCAGGCAGAGGCAGTTAGGGGCAATCAGGCTGGCAGGGGAGGGCAGTTAGAGGCAATCAGGCAGGTAAGCAGAGAGGTTAGGGGCAATCAGGCAGGCAGGCAGGCAGGCAGGTGTGTGGTTAGGAGCCAGTGGTCCCAGATTGTGAGAGGGATGTTTGATTGGAGAGGGTGCAGGCTGGGCTGAGGGAACCCTCCCTCCATGCACGAATTTTGTGCACCGGGCCACTAGTAGATTTAATAAAGGAGTTTGGTAATGTAGCAGGATACTAAATCATCAACTGAAAATCAATGGCTTTTTTTAATTTATTGATTACATATGTGTCCTTATCCCCCCATTGCAAACCCCCCCCCCATGCCCTCATCTCCTGGTGTCTGTGTCCGGTGTCTGTGTCCATTGGTTATGCTTATATGCATGCACACAAGTCCTTTGGTTGATCTCTCCCCCTTACCCACCCTCCCCTACCTTCCCTCTGAGGTTTGAGTATCTGATCAATGCTTCTCAGTTTCTGGATCTGTTTTTGTTCATCAGTTTATGTTGTTCATTATAATCCATAAATGAGTGAGGTCATGTGATATTTATCTTTCTCTGACTGGCTTATTTTGTTTAGCATAATCATCAACAAATCAACAAATGACAAGTGCTGGCAAGGATGTGGAGAAAAAGGAACCCTCGTGCACTGCTGGCGGAAATGCAGACTGGTGCAGCCACTGTGGAGAACAGTATGGAGTTTCCTCAAAAAACTAAAAATGGAACTCCCATTTGACCCAGTGATCCCACTTCTAGGAATATATCCCAAGAAACTAGAAACACCAATCAAAAAGGATATATGCACCCCTATGTTCATAGCAGCACAATTTACAATAGCTAAGATTTGGAAACAACAGCCTAATTGCCCATCAGCAGACAAGTGGATTAAAAAACTGTGGTATATCCACACAATGCAATACTATGCTGCTGTAAAAAGGAAGGATCTCCTACCATTTGCAACAGCATGGATGGAGCTGGAGAGCATTATGCTAAGCAAAATAAGTCAATCAGAGAAAGATAAATATCAATGGCTTTTTTATACAGTAATAATGAATTCTCAGAAAGAGAAACTAAACAAACAATGTCATTTACCATTGCAACATAAGAAAATCAAGATATTTAGGAATAAACTTAACCAAAGAGTTAAAATACTTGCACTTAGAAAATTACAGGACGTTGAAAAAAGAGATGGAAGATATACACAAGTGGAAGAATATACCATGTTCATAGATTGGTAGAATTAACTTTATTAAAATGTCCATACTACTCAAGGCAATCTACAGATTCAATGCAATCCCTGTTAAAATACCAACAGCATAGCCTGGCTGCTGTGGCTCAGTGGTTGAGTGTTGATCTATGAACCAGGAGATCAGGGTTCAATTCCAGTCATGGGCACATGCCCAGGTTGTGGGCTCCATTCCCAGTAGGGAGTGTGCAGGAGGCAGCTGATTGATGGTTCCCTCTCATCGTTGATATTTTTATCTCTCTCTCCCTCTCCCTTCCTCTCTAAAATCAATAAAAATATTTTTAAAATTCCAACAGCATATTGTGCAGATTATAGTAAATACTCCAAAAATTTATATGGAACCAAAAAAGACCCCCAAATAGCCACAGAAATCTTGAAAAGGAGGAACAAAGTTTGAGGATCACAATACCAGATATCAGGTTATACTACAAAGCCACCATAATCAAAACAACCTCATACTAGCCCAAGAACAGGCATATAGATCAAGGGAACAGAACAGAGGACCCAGAAATCAACCCAAGCCATTATGCTCAATTAAAATTTGACAAAGGAGGCAAGAACATACAATGGAGTCAAGACAGTTTCTTCAATAAATGGTGTTGGAAAATTGGACAGAAACATACAAAAAAATGAAACTAGACCACTAACTTACACCATATATAAGAATAAACACAACATGGATAAAATACTTAAATTAAGTCATGAAATCATAAAAATCCTAGAAGAAACCACAGGCAGCAAAATCTCTGATATCTCTTGTAGCAATATGTTTATAGATACATCTCCCAGGCCAAAGGAAACTAAGGGGAAAATAAACAAATGAGAGTACATAAAGGTAAAAAGCTTCTGCACAGCAAAAGAAACCATCAACAAAGGGAAAAAGGGAGTTCACTGTATGGGAGAACATATTTGGCAATGATACATCTGATAAAGGGTTAATATCCAAAATATATAAGGAACTCATGAAAAAAAGGAGACAAAAAATCCAATTAAAAATGGAAAAGGACCTAAATAGACAGTTCTCCAAAGTGGACATACAAAAGGTCAAGAGAATTATGAAAACTTGTTCAAAGTCACTGATCATCAGAGAGATGCAAATTAAAACAACAATGAGGTATCACCTCACACCTGTCAGAATGGCTACCATCAACAAATCAACAAATGACAGAGCTGGTATGGATGTGGAGAAAAGGGAACCCTAGTACACTGCTGATGGGATTGCACACTGGTGCAGCCATTATGGAAATAAGAAAAATTAAAAATGGAACTGCCATTTCACCTAGTGATGCCACTTCTAGAAATATATCCTAAGAGTTCTGAAACACCGATCAGAAAGAATGCATGAACCCCTATGCTCATAGCAGCACAATTTACAATAGCTAAGGTCTGGAAACAGCCCCAGTGCCCATCAGTAGATGAGTGGCTAAAAAATCTGTGGTACATTTATATCATGGAATACTATGCAGCAATAAAAAAGAAGGATCTCATACCCTTTGACACAGCATGGAGGGACCTGGCGAGTATTATGCTGAGCAAAATAAGCCAGTCTGAAAAAAGACAAGTAGCCCTAACCGGTTTGGCTCAGTGAATAGAGCGTCAGCCTGCAGACTGAAGGGTTCTGGGTTGGATTCCGGTCAAGGCCATGTACCTTGGTTGTGGGCACATCCCCAATAGGGGGTGTGCAGGAGGCAGCTGATTCTCTATCCCTCTCCTTTCCTCTCTGTTGAACAAATCTGTAAAAAAAAAAGACAAGTAATACATGATCTCACTCATATGTGGAATCTAATGAACAAAATAAACTTATGAACCAAATAGACCCAGGGACATAGAAGCATAGAAAAGCATGCTAAATCTCAGAGGGAAGGCAGGGGAGGGTGGGTGGGTGGAAAGGGATCAACCAAAAACCTTGCGTGTATATATGTACATGGACACAGACAATAGGGTGGTTACAGCCTGGGACAGTTGGTGGGTATGAGCTAGAGGGAGTTAATGGAAGAAAAAGGGGACATATGTAATACTTATACTAGTACAATTAAGATGTGTTTTTTTTAAAAAAAGGAAAATGAAAGTAAAAATAAACTGTTTTTCTCAGTGATGTTCTAAATGTAAGATGATTGAGTGGTTTGGCTCAAAAAACATCTTTCTTTAATGAGTGTAGAATTCAACCTGAATGTAAGTTTCCCTGTATATATTTTATCTATACTAATAAAAGGGTAATATGCTAATTAGTGTGGGCGTCATCCAGACAAAGCCACAGTGGCTGCAAGGGCCTAGGGCAGCCGCGGGCAAACTACGGCCCTCGGGCCGGATCCAGCCCGTTTGAAATGAATAAAACTAAAACAAAAAAGACCGTACCCTTTTATGTAATGATGTTTACTTTGAATTTATATTAGTTCACACAAACACTCCATCCATGCTTTTGTTCCGGCCCTCCGGTCCAGTTTAAGAACCCATTGTGGCCCTCGAGTCAAAAAGTTTGCCCACCCCTGCCCTAGCCGGTTTGGCTCAGAGGCTAGAGCGTTGGCCTGCAGACTGAAAGGGTCCGGGTTCAATTCTGGTCAGGGGCTCATGCCTGGGGTGCAGGCTCACTCACCATTTGGGGGCGTGCAGGAGGCAGCCCATCAGTGATTCTCTCTCATCATTGGAGTTTCTATCTCTTGCTCCCTCTCCTTTCCTCTCTGAAATCAATAAAAATATTTTTTAATTGTCCTTAAAAAGAGAACATGGTTTTTCTAGTATGTTTTTAGTAAGTTTGGTCCTCTCATTTCTTTAGGTGGCCGTCAGACCCAAGAGCAGAGAACCCAGAGGAATGTGATAAACGTGCCTGGAGAAAAGCGTGCTGAGAATGGGGTGAGCAACAGTGACTTGTATTGACATTTTTTAAATGCCTTTTACAAGTACTAATTAATTTCGGTTATATTTTCTTTTTAAAGAATTATTTTTTTAGTAGAAATTATTTCTGTAGAATTTTTCACAACTTGTTATGCAGCATAAAGAGGCCGTCACTGAGTGGTCTCACCCCCCCACAGCCCGCTGTGCGCCGGGTCACCGCGAGCGGAGCAGTGCCCTCCACGCGTGTCTGGAGCAGCCGCTCTCGCCGTGTGCATGGGGCATGGCCTGGCCCCTGCCTGGTGGCTCAGTCCCTGGGCTGAGAGGCGAGCAGGCAGCGGGGCTTTGTGTCTTCGGTGTGGATGCCGTGAGCTCTCTCTCGGGTTTTGAATGACACTGGCTAGTGGGCTGACGTCCCCACAGCCGCGAGCAGGAGAGGCAGCTTTCCTCTGCCACATGGTGCGGAGTTGGCGAGCAGGCCCAGCGCTGGTTAGGAGGTGGGGCAGTGTGTCTAAGTGAGGGGTTCTTTTTTAAGAAATGTTCTGGTGGTGTGGTTGAAAAGAATGAGCAGGGTAGGGACATTTTCAAAATGGGTCTTTTCCTGAAAATTGTAGTAATGACTTTTTTCAAATAACGTTAAAGCTGGAGAACTGGGTTTCTTTTTCCGG
>NW_005871067.1:10969731-10972921 GCF_000147115.1 Myotis lucifugus | reverse complement strand
CACCTAAGAGCATCTCTCTAGGTGCCCTGCAGGACCTGCCGAAAGACCCGGAAGTCTCCCAGCTCCCCCAGCAGCAGCACGTGCTCAACATCCTCAAGTCAAACCCTCAGCTGATGGCAACTCTCATCAAATAGCACACGGCCAAGTAAGTGGCTAACCAGCCTGGCTTTCAGCTCTAGCCCAGCCTGCTGAACTTAAATGCTATGCAAGCCAGTGGGCCACGACCTGCTGTCCCTCCACAGCAGCAAGCAATGGGAGGCCTGAACCCCCAGGGCCAGGCCTTGAACATCATGAACCCGGGCGCAACCTCAGCGTGGCGAGTATAAACCATAGTACAGAGAGATGCCACAGAGCAACAGCAGCAGCCGCAGCAACAATAGAAAGACAGCACTGGCATGGCTGCAGGCCTGGCAGGACACGCCCAGTTCCAGCAGCCTCAGGGATGCTGACACTACCCGCAGCCATGCAGCAGCAGTGGATCCAGCAGCAGATTGGGTCCCAAACCCTGTTAGGCATACTCTGTACCTTTCCCCTGCCCTCAGTTTCTCCCCTGCACTCAGTACTTTCCTATTTTCCCCGCTTGAGGCTCCTGCCCTCTCTGCTGTTTTCCTATTATTTTCATTTCAGGTGTCACAAGAGAAGCTAAGCAGCCGAGAAAAGCAATGCTAGACCCAGCTTCCTGCAACCGCCTGCACCTATATCCAACCCACACAGAGACATAAATATCCCACCCTCCCTACTCTTGCTTGCTGAAATGGATATACTGGTGTGTATTAAAAACAAAATTTCTAAAACTCTCACAATATCTCTTGGCCTGTCTCCTGTCAGCACGGACCTAACAAACCCCATGAGCCCCAGCAGCACATGCTCTCAGAGAACCACAGGCCTCACCTCTCTGGCCAGCAGATGGCCACATCCCTCAGTAGCCAGGTGAGATCTTTGGCCCCTGTCCAGTCTCCAGACCCCAGTCCCAGTCTCCACATTCCAGCCCATCACCATGGATATGCCCCAGCCTTCACCACACCATTTCGCCCCCAAGATTGGTTCTCCACAAACAGGACTCCCAGTCACCATGGCCAGCTCCATAGATCAGGGACACCTGGGGAACCCCAAACATGCGATGTTACCACAGTTAAATACCCCCACAGGAGTGCGTTCCCAGTGAGCTGTCCCTGGTTGGTGACACCACAGTAGACACCCTAGAAATGTTGCGGGAGCAGGAGCAGAGGAGGCGGTGCCACCGCGGGAGCAGGAGCAGAGGCAGTGCCACTGCAGGAGAGGCCTCGGCACAGGCCCTACCGCAGAGGCAGCCACAGAGGCAGCGGCATGGGCCTGATCCCGGTGCCATGCCTCTGCAGAGGCTGGACAGGGTGCAACCTGCTGTGCCTCAACCTCCCACAGCCCCTCCTCCAGCTGGCCTGGCCCCAGATTGCTCCCCACCCACCAGTGGGTGGGGGGCAGGGCCAGCGCTAAGAAACAAGGGCTGAGAAGGCTGAGGGCCGGCAGCCGCAGTGGCTGGCAGTGGCAGCAGCAGCAGGGTGATGGGGGCAGTGCCTTCCCATGATCACCTAGTTGCCTCCCACAGAGGGAGGTCAGACTGCAGCTTAGGCCCGCTTCCCGGGGACTATCAGTAGGATATCCCCTGAGGGCTCCCGGACTGTGAGAGGGGGCAGGCCGGGCTGAGACCCCTGAGGCCCCCCCCCCCCCGCAGTGCATGAATTTTTGTGCACCGGGCCTCTACTTTAAGATAAAGTTGAGAATTTTTAATTATGACAAAAGTGTGAGTACACATTTGATAATATCATTACTCAGTATAAATATTCATTGTATACATCACAAATTGAATTATTAGGCTTATGAAACTGGTTGTAGATAAAAAACTTTATTTAAAAGTTAACTAGGACTGTAGTTATTAATAGAACATATTTACTAAATTATGTTAATACTATCTCAAAACTGAATTTGTATCTATATGAAATTAATCATGATATCTCCAGGTTGGAAGAATTCCTGCAAAGACTATTCCTGCCTTTATACTATTCTGTATTTAACTAGTTCCAGTGGGACATTTAGCAATTGTCTATTTCTGTGGGGCAATTTAACTTTTGAGATGTTTACTCCCATTATGGAATCTTTGCTAAATTACTAGACATTCCAGAAATTTGTTCAACCTGCTTCATGAACATAGTCTCATTCTGAATTGTGTAATATCAATTTGAAAATTACATTATTTATTCTTGAAGTGGTAAGGAAAGCAGGCTCCAAAGTTAGACTGCTAATGTTTAAATTCTAGCTCTACCATTAAATAGTTGCTTATTCTGGTAAGTTTCTTAACTTCTCACAGCTTCTGTATTTCTCATCTGTAAATCAGAAATAATAATTAGACTAATCAAAATGACACATGTAATATGCAGCATAGTGGGGGGCATAGATAAATTAGACAATAAATATTAGCTACTAGAGGCCTGGTGTATGAAATTCTTGCATGAGGGGTATCCCTCAGCCAGGCCTGTGCCCTCTCGCAATCCAGGATCCCTTGAGTAGGGTCCCGAGGCCAGGCCGGTGATCAGGGCCTATTGGGGTTTTCCTTCCCCATGCTGCAGGCAGCTGGCCCAACCCCTGCCACTGCCACTGCTTGCCGTCTATGTGGCATTGCTCCCCCTCCCTTGCCACCAGTCGCCTAGCTGTGTGGGCAACAGGCATGGGGTGCAATTGCTTGGCTGGCCTGGGCCTCCCTCTGTGGGGCAATTACTGGCTGGCCCCACACATACACCACACTGTTGCTGGCCGGTGGCCTGGGCCTCCTTCTTTGGGGCAATCATGGAGCCCCTTCCCTCCCGATCAATTGCTCCACTAGCTGGGGGCCTGGGCCTCCTTCTTTGGGGTGATCAATTGTGGAGCCCCCCCATTGATCACCCCACAGAGGGTGGCCTGGGCCTTCCTCTGTGGGGCAATCATGGGGTGATGGCGGGGGCCCCCCGACCAATCGCATCTCACCTGCCTTGGCTGATCTGGAGCCAGTGTGTGTCATAGCATGGTCATCTGGAAGGTTGTCCAGACAGTTTTCTGCTGTTTGGTCATTTGGTCATTTGCATATATTATCTTTCTACACTAATAAAAGAGAAACATGTAATTGGCGTACGACCACTACCCTTCTCATGGCTATCAGTATGTCTTATGCAATTAACTG
>NW_005871067.1:10936756-10969119 GCF_000147115.1 Myotis lucifugus | reverse complement strand
CGGCACTTGGGATCAGCGTGACAGGTGGCAGTGCCCAAACCCCCTGATCGCCCTGCGGCTCTGTGAGTGACAGGGGGCTGGCGAACAACCTCCCTATCCGCCCTGCTCTGTTCGTGACAGGGGAAGGCACCCCAACCCCCTGATCAGCCCTGCTCTGTGCCTGATAGGGGGGAGCTCCCCAACCCCCTGATCGCCCTGCGGCTCTGTGTTTGACAGGGTGCGGCGCCCAACCCCTTGATCGGCCCTGCTCTGTGTGTGACAGGGTGCGGCACCCCCCCCCCCCTCCATGGGCCCTGATCTGTGTGTGACAGGGTAGAGCCATAACCTTTCCATCGGCCCTGCCCTGAGTGTGACAGTGGCGGTGCCCCAACCCCCTGATCGGCCCTGCTCTGTGGGTGATAGAGGGTGGCGCCCCAACCCCCCTCCATGGGCCTTGCTCTGTGTGTGACAGGGTAGAGCCATAACCTCCCCATTGGCCCTGCCCTGAGTGTGACAGGGTGCAGCGCCCCAACCCTCTAATTGGCCTTGCTCTGTGCGTGACAGGGGGTGGCGCCACAACCTCCCCAACGACCCTGCCTTGAGTGTGACAGGGGGCGGTGCCCCAACCCCCCAATCGGCCCTGCCCTGAGCCCCACCAGGGGCTGCACCTAGGGATTGGGCTTGCCCTCTGCCACCCAGGAGCAGGCCTAAGCCAGCACGTCGTTATCTCCCGAGGGGTCCCAGACTGCGAGAGGGCACAGGCCAGGCTGGGGGACCCCCCTCCCCTCCCGAGTGCACAAATTTTTGTGCACCGGGCCTCTAGTTATTATTATAATAGAGACCTGGTGCACAAAATTCATGTATAGGGGGAGGGGATCCCTTCAGCCCAACCTGCACCCTCTCCAATCCGGGACCCCTTGAGGGATGTCCGACTGCCGGTTTCCCTCAATGCTACCACAGCTAAATACCCCCTAGGTCAGGGGTTGGGCAACCTTTTTGTGAGTGAGTGCCAAAACCAGCAAAATCTCTGACTCAAAATTCTTGTGCATGCCAACCCTAATTTTTTGAGAACATGTTACACCTACTTGATATCTCTTAAGGTGTACGTATGTGAAGAACCTTGAAGAAATAATAAAATTCATTTGAGCGACAAAAACACAGTATATGATGATGAAAAATACATTTATTTTTTAATGTATACATGTACACTGATAGTCCGACAGAAAACTTTATGACTCCATTTGATATTATCAATGGGACTTTTGCTGCTGCATCACTGATGACAGAGATTTTACATCAGGTTTATATTTCATGACCTTCAGAGATATGCACGAGCTACTATTTTCATCCGTCAGGCTACTCCTATTACGAGACTTAACAAAATTCATCACTGAGAACAAAGATTCACAAGCGTATGTGGATAAAAACATGGAGAGTAATGTTGTTGCAAAGTTTTTTAAACAGAAAAAATTTTCTGGAATGGCATTCCAAGTCCTCAATAGTTCGTTTTCAACACTTCTCTCTGGTACTCCTGTCTCTAATTGCTTTTTTTCAATGTTTTCCAAGTCAACTCTAAGGTCAATAAATTTCTGCTTCCAAATAAAAAAGTCAATATTAAGAAAAAATTTGTAAATGGAAGATTATAAGAGAGGGTTTTGCGTGCCAGCAAAAGTTACTGGCGTGCCATGTTTGGCACGCGTGCCAGGGGTTGCCCACCCCTGCGCTAGGAGATGTATCAGTGAAGATATTGCTTTGGCATATGTCTGAGATTTTGCTTTCTGTGGATTCATCTAATATTTTTATGGTTTCCCATTTTACATTTAAGTCCTTTAACCATTTTTAGTTTATTTTTGTGTATGGTGTATGTTTGTGATCTAGTTTCATTTGTTTGCATGTATCTGACCAATTTTCTCAGCACCATTTATTGAAGAGACTGTCTTGACTCCATTGTATGCTCTTGCCTCCTTTGTCAAATATTAATTAATTAAATGGCTTGGGTCAATTTCTGGGTTCTCTGTTCTGTTCAACTGGTCTATTTGTCTGTTCTTGTGCCAGTACCAGGCAGTTTTGAGAACAGTGGCTTTGTAATACAGCTTGATATCTGGTATTGAGATCCCACCTACTTTGTTCTTCTTTCTTAGGATTGCTGCAGCTATTCGGGGTCTCTTTTTTATTATTCCATATAAATTTTTGGAGAGTTTGTTCTAGGTCTGTGGAATATTCCATTGGTATCTTAATGGAGATTGCATTGAATCTATAGATTGCTTTGGGTAGTATGGACATTTTAATGATGTTGATTCTACCAATCCAAGAACATGGTATATTCTTCCATTTGTTTATGTCTTCCTCTATCTCTTTTTTCAATGTCCTGTAATTTTCCAAGTACAGGTCTTTACCTCCTCAGTTAAGTGTAATCCTAGGTATCTTAATGTTTTAGTTCCAATAGTAAATGGGATTGTTTTATTAGTTTCTCTTTCTGTGAGCTCATTATTGGTGTATAAAAAAGCCATAGATTTCTGGGTGTTAATTTTATATCCTGCTACATTGCTAAATTCATTTATTAAGTCTAGTAGTTTTTTTATGGAGTCTTTAGGGTTTTCTATGTACAATAACATGTCATCTGCAAATGACAGTTTTACTTCTTTTTCAATTTGGGTGACTTTCATTTCTTCTTCTTGACTGATCGCTATGGCTAGCTCTTTCAGTACTATGTCAGATAGGTGTGGTGACAGTGGGCATTCCTGACTTGTTCCTGTTCTAAGGGGAAATGGTTTTAGTTTTTGCACATTGAGTATGATGTTGGCCGTAAGTTTGTCATTAAGGCTTTTATTATGTCGAGGTATGATCCCGCTATTCCCACTCTGCTGAGAGTTTTTATCAAGAAAGGGTGTTGAATTTTGACAAATGCTTTTTTCTGCAATGATAAGATTGTTATTTTTGTCTCTCAATTTGTGTATGTGATGTGTCATATTTATTGATTTGTGGATATTGTACCATCCTTGCATCCCCAGAATAAATCCCACTTGGTCATGATCTATGATCTTTCTAATGTAATGCTGGATCCAATTGGCTAGAATTTTGTTGAGGATTTTAGCATCTTTGTTCATCAGGGATATTGGCTTGTAATTATCTTTCTTTGTGGTGTGGTTTTGGGATTAGGGTAATGCTGGCTTCCTAGAAAGAGCTTGGAAATGTGCCTTCCTCTTGAATTTTTTGGAATAGTCTGAGGAGGATAGGTTTTCGTTCTTCTTTGAATGTTTTGTAAAGCCATCTGGACCAAGGCTTTTGTTTGTTGTAAGATTTTTTATTACTGCTTCAATTTCATTGGTAGATATCATCCTATTCAGGTTTTTTGATTCTTCTTGGTTGAGTTTTGAAAGTTGTATTTATCTAAGAACATGTCCATTTCGTCTAGATTGTCCAGATTTTTGGAGTAGTGTTATTTGGAGTATATTTTTTACAACCCTTTGTATTTCTGTGGGGTCTGTTGTTACTTCACCTCTTTCATTTCTGATATTGTTTATTTGGGTCCTCTCTCTTTGCTTATTGGTGATCCTGGCTAGAGGTTCATCAATCTTGTTTATCCTTTCAAAGAATAAGCTCTTTGTTTTATTGATCTTATTTGGTCTCCATGTTGTTTATTTCAGCTCTGATCTTTATTGTTTCCTTCCTTCTGCTTACTCTGTGCTTTTTTTGTTGTTCTTTTTCTAATTCATTTTTTATTGTTTTTTTCTTTTTATTTTATTTTTATTTTTTGTTTTTTCTTTTTCTTTTTTTTCTCTTTCTAATTCATTAAGTTGTAGGGTTAGATAATTTATTACCAATTTTTCTTTTATTTTATTTTTCTTTCTTTCTTTCTTTCTTTCTTTCTTTCTTTCTTTCTTTCTTTCTTTCTTCTTTCTTCTTTTTTTTTTGAGGTAGGTCTGTAGTGCTATGAACTTCCCTCTCTGGACTGCTTTTACTGAGTCCCATAGATTTTGGATTGCTGTGTTTTCATTGCCTTGGACTTTAGCCAAGCTATGCCTAGAAATGTCATAGTTCTGGGTGTTTATATTACCCATAGGTCTCATGAGAATGAGAGCTGCACCTAAAGAAAAATTACAAGTGAGCCCCTTTGAACTCACCTATGGCAGGCCTTTCCTCAAATTTGGGCTGCTAATAGATAAGGAAATCCTTCAGCTGTTACGTTACACCATTAATCTAGGACAAGTATAAAAAGCATTACAGGAGTATAGAAAAAAATTATACCTACCCCCAATAAAGACTAACAACACAAACAAATTAAACCAGCAGACATAGTCTATTTAAAAACATAAAGGAACAACTGTTCTGAGTTCCAACTACAGTTTAAATGGAAGGTCCCACATCAAATCCTGTTAAGACTCGAATTTCAGTAAAGCTTGTAGGGATAGCCAATAGGGTTTATATAACCCAAATTAAACCTGTTTCTTGCATGTCCCCACCAGAGCCATAACCTGAGACTTACTCTTGTAAACCCATCAAGGACCTCAAGCTTCTTTTCAAGAAACAAAAATCTGTTACAGATAAGTAATGTAATGGCTAAGCCTTAATATAATTGTCTTTCTGATATTTTTAACACTTTTCCACTACCCTGTCCATATGTCAGCCTCGTCTTCCAAAACACCTACAACTATTAGAAAAACTAATACCAATTTAAAACTCCTTTATCCATACCTTTTAAACCTTCTTATCAAATTTGTTGCCTCTAAGATATAACAATTCCATGTCAAAATTATGACTCTTTGGGGATTCCAGCCCATCCTATTGCAGGAGAATTAGCCAACAGCCTCTCTGTTTCAATCTCATCCCATTCTCTTGTCTCCCTTAGATCAGGCAAGGAGAGACTTCCATTCCTTATGCAGGCAAGAGCTATAGCCATTGTCATCAAGAAGCAGTTACTGAAAACATACCCTACTCCCTCATTAACTCTAGAATATTTCAGGTATGGAAGTCTCTAGGGAAGAGGGGATGTGGTAGGATAATAAGAAGGTGGAAAATTCCTGGGCAAGTGGAATGGGGAAACTGAGAGAAAATAATTAAATAAGGTCAAACAATTTGAACAACTTACAGACCATTAGTGAATCACAAGACCTCATCTTCCCTAACTAAGGACACTTGAAAGCAAAAGGTTTATACCTCTTTTTCCTAACCAGAGAAAACAGCTTAAATCACGTTGGTTGGGAAAATAAAGAACAGAGATCCAATTCATGCCATTTGTACCAACTAAACCCAGGGACAGATGAATTCAGGAGAACAAATAACAAAAATCTGACTAGAGCCAGACAGGTCCAAGATAAAAGTAAAACCGTAAAGCAACCAAACAATAACACAAACTCCCCTATATGCTCATTTTGATGCATCAACATATTAAATGCATCTAGAGAGCTGTTGAACGTTTTGTTGAAACCCTCCTCTAAGATACTTACCTGCAGAAAAGAGATAAAAACCTTCAAGACAAAGATCAGGTGGGAAATGTCTGTCCCTCGGGCCATATAAGGCCTGAGGAATCATTTGGGCTGTCCCTGTCAATGCATTAGGGGTTAGTTAATTAGATATTTGACCAAATATATCAGGCTAATTTTTAAGTTGATAATTTTGAATGGCTCGCAAATGATGTTATAAATATCCAATGGCCCTTGGCAGAAAAAAGGTTCTCCACCTCTGCTCTAGAGCATGCCCATGACCCTTCTAGGGCATAAACTTTTTACTTTCTCCTAAACTCTGAGGGTCCCCATAAGACTTGCCACCAGGGAAGCACTGAGAGTGGCTGCTCATCCAGGCTTACCCCATGATCCTCACTCCAAAGCCCCTTTTTTTCTCTGACTTCCCAGTGAGCTAAAAGGAGACCTGCCTTGCCTCATTATTGCCACTGTGACCTTCACTTCTCAGTGAGTTAACAGCATTCCCCACCTTGGCTTAATTCTTTCCCATGACATTTCTAGGGAGCCAAAGCAGAGCACTGCCTAGGCTCTCTCTTGTTGCTTCTTCTACCCTAAGTCCTCCCTTTCTTTCATTGTCCTCAGCTTTAATAATATACTTTCAAAATCACCTGGACTTGTATTGTAAAAGACAACAAATGCGGTTTTCATCCTAGACTTTTTATAGTGCCAGTCAGAACCTCTGGTTTAGTGTTACTCATACTAATGCTATAGTGATTTTCATTTTTTAGTGAATTCTTCAGAAGTTGAAATGATCACTTTCATGCCCCAGTTTTCCTATGTCTATTAAAATTTTTCTTTTATAGATCTAGTCAGAATTGCTAAGTATATTTTCAGGGTCCTTTTAAATCATATATCTTCTTTATTAATCTCACTCAAGAAAAGGGAGCTCTAAGCAACCTCATCTCTTTCTGTCATGTATTCAGTGTAATTGTGGTCAAGAGAAAATAGCTTTGTATTGGGGATCAGGGCCTTAGAAACAGGCTGTAACTTCCATTTCTGCATTTATAAAATAGTGTTCTGGTGAGGATTAAACAAAATAACACAGAGCAGCACTTTGTAAATTATAAATGGCTATAAAAGTTGTAGGCATAATTTTAAAAGAAAAAGTTAAAATATTTCAGTCACAACATTTTCTGAATTGAACAGAATAACCAATCTCTTTTTCCTCTTAAACCTTTCACCATTAGAAAATGGTTACTGAGAAAAATCTTAGCTCCTTGGCAAGGGACCAAAGGTGCAGTCTTTCACCTAATTTGCCACTTATGAGAGCAGTCAGAATATTTGAATTTTTACTGAACTGACTGAAAAAATAGGTTTGTAAAGTGGAGTGATGTGGAGTTCTAAGAAAGCATGAGGAAGCACAGCAAAAATTACCTGACCTCTGTTAGAGTTAACAGCCTACAGTCATTTTTGGCTCTTCCCTTATTATTTGTACAATAAGATGTGGGCAAAATGTAATTTTATTTAAATGAATGTGAATATATTTATTTGGAAAAACTATGTTGTTTTAGTTATAAGAATTTATCTGTCAGGAAACACATATATTTTTGGAAATTGGATATTAATAGCCATTGGTTGTCATAGAGATAATAATGTATATGATAGAATTAATTGATTTTTATATCTGCACAATATTTAAAGTTCACAGAATTTTTATAATTAATCTTCCTTTCCACATTTGGGAATCTTCTGCCATCTTCAACTGCTCAGTGAAATCTACTATAATATAATCTAAGTAAAGTGATTTCACTCCTTCTTTGGGATACTATCTTGCTCTGTATTTGCCATATGCATGCATCATCATGATTTCTGGTTTTATACACAATGGGTAAATATCACATACTTTCTTTTTTTACTATAGCATTTATTGATTGCCCACAAGTAGTGCATTCTGTCTTACAATTTACAAAAGTGTTTTCATATATATTGATACATTTGCTTCTCACCCACCATGAGCTTATAAACCACACAGGCATTATAGCATTGTAATTAAAAGTGTTGGTTTCTGGTGCTAGATTTTCTAGGTTTAAAACTCGGATCTTCCTCTCATTATTTTTTAAAATTTATTTTATGCTATTTTTCCTTCACTATTTATCCCTTCTATGCCCTCTTCCACTTCCACCACTCTTATCCCTCACCCCAGCAATTACCATACTTTCAAATGCACACACAAAAACTCTCAATTATTTGTTTCAATGAAGAGCAGTAATACAGAAGTTGTGGTATATGCAGGTTTAGGTATGATGAATCAATTTGCTCTCTTCAGGAAAGTTTTCTCAATGGAGGCATAATTTCAAGATATATTTCCACAGCACATTGTAAAGTTATTTAAATAAATTAACAAAAATAAATGTAAGAATATTCAACAGTTTCTGGTATAAATAGTACACTGTCACAATGCAAAATGTATAGGAACTCTGTTCCTAACTAGTGAATTTGCAATTGAAGAATAAAAAGGTTGAAGAGAGATGGTAGGATGTGGTAGGAGACATATGTTATTTAAATAAAATTGTCTCTCTCTTATGATTTTTTCCACTTTGTAGATATTTGAAACAAGGTTTCTTTTCCCCAAGCATAAAAAGGAAAATATTTAGAAATATGGGTCACAAAATCCATGTATGCTCAAAATATTTCCTAAAAACAAGATAAAAATAATTTTGGCTTTAAGATCTCCTGGAAAAACTTAGAGTGTAGTATTCTGAGTAGGCCTTGGATAGTGTCCCAGTGGCCCTGTCATCCTCCCCTCCACCTGTACAGTATGTGTATTACTATTTGGCTGCTGCTTCATTACTAAGTCCAGTAAATTGAGCATGTGCACTGGCCACAGGGGCCTGGGCCCATATTATGTAGTCTGAGTGGTGATTTCCATCTGATGTTTTGTTTGGCCTGGTACATGCAATGTCTTGCCAGACCTGCAAACTCCCGTCAAAAGTCACTCATCCCTGGATGGGAAATATTCCTCATGTTGTTGTCAGAGAACTCTGATCTTTCACAATAAACTTGGTGGGATGTCTGTTGGCCAAACCAGACATCCAAAATCTAGATTTTTCTCTGTGAAGAATGTCTGCAGTGGATGATACTTGTAAAAGTATTTAGGGTTGTGGTGTTGGCCAGGTTTATCCACTTAAAAATGGGAAACTCATAAATGTAGCACTGAAAGTCCACTTAAAAATAACAGAGGCAATGACTATTTCAGTTCAATAGACAAAGTAAAACATAAGATATGGTACAGGATATTACCTTAGACCAGCGGTTCTCAACCTGTGGGTCGCGACCCCTTTGGGGGTTGAATGACCCTTTCACAGGGGTCGCCTAAGACCATTGAAAAACACATATATAATTACATATTGTTTTTGTGATTAATCACTATGCTTTAATTATATTCAATTTGTAACAATGAAAATACATCCTGCATATCAGATATTTACATTATGATTCATAACAGTAGCAAAATTACAGTTATGAAGTAGCAACAAAAATAATTTTATGGTTGGGGGTCACCACAACATGAGGAACTGCATTAAAGGGTCACAGCATTAGGAAGGTTGAGAACCACTGCCTTAGACACAGAATTTTGTGTTTAGGTCTATAGCCTTAGAGTTAGAAAAATGTTCTTCTATAAAGTAAGCATGCCCTAACCGGTTTGGCTCAGTGGATAGAGCATCAGCCTGCAGACTCAAGGGTCCCAGGTTTGATTCCAGTCAAGGGCATGAACTTGGTTGTGGGCACAATCCCAGTAGGGAGTGTGCAGGAGGCAGCTGATCAATGTTTCTCTCTCATCGATGTTTCTAACTCTCTATTCCTCTCCCTTCCTCTCTGTAAAAAATCAATAAAATATATTTAAAATAAAGTAAGCATGGCACAAGGGAAGGCATAGCTATGCCAAGGGTATGATGATCTTGGCACAGACATCAAGGCCTGACTCTCCACTCAGCCCTTCCTAATGCCTATAAGGTTGGATTGGTTTTATGCTATTCTTGTGTTCAGATCTCCTATTCTTTTGATGCTCTGTATATCCTATCTAATAAAAGACAAAAAGGGTAATTAACTGTACCTCCACTACTCTTCCCATTGGCTAATCAGCACCATATGCAAATTAGCCGCCATCCAAGATGGCGGCTAATTTGCATACTGAAGGCAGGGCTGGCCAGAGCCAGATGCCATCCGGGCCGGGTGCAGTCCTGGGCGGCCGGGCTTAGGCGGCACGATCGCATCACCTAAGCCCCGCCCCAGCCGGGACCCCTGTGTGCCACCTAAGCCCCGCTGCCAGCTGGGACCTCATTGCGATCCCAGAGCAGGCAAGTGCGGAGGGCGGGCTGCCCCCAGGTGGGCCTGCTGCTGGGATGGTGATCCCAGAGCAGGCAAGTACAGAGGGCGGACGGCCCCCAGGTGGGCCTGCTGCTGGGATCGCCATGACAATCCCAGAGCAGGCAATTGCGGAGGGCGGCGGGCCCCAGGTGGGCCTTCTCCTGGGATGGCCATGGCGATCCCAGAGCAGGAAAGTTCCCCACAAGCAGCACCCAGCTGAGCCTGCCCCCTGTCTCTGAAGTGATCCAGTGATCCATGAGCAGGAAAGCGCAGCCTGCAGGCAACACCCCACCCTGGCGACAGCTCAAGGAAGAGAAAAACACGCAGTGGAGGCCAGGAACCTAGAGATCAACACAGAGGGGCGCCTGCTCCAAGCCTCCATGGTGTGGCTGGTGGCAGGCCCCCAGAAGACACATACACACATACACACACACACACACACACAGGACGCCTGCTCCGAGCCTCTGCTGCCAGACTGTGGCCGTCAGTAGGACATCCACTGAGGGCTCCTGGACTGTGAGAAGGGCAGGCTGGGCTGAGGGAACCCCACCCCCAGTGCATGAATTTCGTGCACCGGGCCTCTAGTATGATAAGAGAAGTTTACAAATTACATCTGCATATATCTAAGTTCCCTTTTATCTAGCATTGTACTGGACATATAAAATTAGTTTTTAAATAAGTATACATATCAAATATATGCAGCTAAATAAATTTTCAGACCCTGATGGGAACAGAAACTAAGAAGTCAGCATAGGTAAAAGCCGGTAGGAGCTGCCTCCCACAACCACATCAAAATTACAACTAAAATACAGAACAACCATTATTCAAAACTGCTGAGAGTTGGCTGAACAGAAGTCCTACAACTAAAGAAGTAAAGAAGAAAGCACATTGATACTAGTAAGAAGGATGGAGGCACAGTAGAACCGTCACCCATGTGTACTGTTTGTTTGCTTTTTTTAAATTGGGAAGGAGATAGTCTCTGTGAAGGCTGCCTGTAGGAGCAAGGGGTCTCAGCCCCACACTAGACCCCCAGCCCAGGGTTCCAGAGCTTGAAAGAGAAATCCCTGTAACTAGGAGCTGTAAAAACCAGCAGGGATTTTGCCTGTGTGATAAGGAGGCTGCTGGAGACCTAGATGTCTCTCTTAAAGGGCCAACACACAGACTTACTCAGACTCAATCCCTCTGAGCTCCAGCACCATGTAGCTTTGGGGGACCCAGCCACATACAAGGAGGAATTGGATTATCTAGCAATGGGGCAGGAACTCAGGGGACTTTTCTCCCAGACAGGGGTGCTCACAGGGGTCATTGTTCCTATACTGGGACCTCCCTGATCACAGAGCTGACTGGCAGCTATATCTGAGTTTCCATCAGCCTGGCTCACACTGTTTGCAACAACCTGGTGATTCCTTGAGATGCCGCCCCATTCAACTTGCAGTCTCACCCAAGCTGTTTGCAGCAGGTTTTCCATATAAATGGCCTGTCCTGGTTTAGGCTTCAGACTTTGCTAAAATCTTTCAAACAAGCTGAAGCTGGAGTCAGCATGCCCCAAACCTAACAATAAATGGCCCAAGATCCAGCACTAGCACCAGCCTGCCTTGCTTCACAGCTGGGCTTTGCCTGGCACTTCCAAGCCCAATACAAATAGCAGCCATATGCAGATCTCTCTGTAGCTCCTATTACGTGGACACAGGTGGTGGTTGACTTTGTACCTACCTGGAGGCCCTAGAGCCAGTGCACCCAGTAGAGAGCTTCAGACCATGCCATATTACAACTCTACACATACACAAGTGATACATTCAAGGGGCAGACTTAGTGAGCACCAAAGCCCCACTGAAGCAAGTCCTGCTCCATAGGGGTCTTTCCTACACAGCAGCTCTCCCACTGTTGGTCCTCACAACCAATTTGCCTGGAAGTCAATTCCTTCCAGTGATTCTAACAGCAATCAAGGCTCAACTACAACAAGACTATGCACATAGCCCACACAGGGCTGCACCTAGAGTGCCCAGTTCAGGTGACTGGGGAGGCTGAACCATTGGGCCCTTCAGGACACCTACTACACAAGTCCACTCTACTAATTCGAGGAGACACATCATCTCTACATAAGACATAGAAACAAACACAGGGAAACAGCCAAAATGGAGAGACAAAGAAACATGTCACAAATAAAAGAAATGGAAGTATGCAAACTACTGGATACAGAGTTAAAAACCATGGTTATAAGTTTGCTCAAGGATCTTCATGAGAGCTTCAAGGGACTTAGTAAGACTTTCAAGGATCTTAGTGAGAATGTCAAAGACATGAAAAAGGACCAGGAAGAAATTAAGCATACACCAACTGAAATAAAGGATAATTTACAGGGATTCAACAGTAGAGTAAAGGATTCCAAGAATCAAATCAACAATTTGGAATATGAGGAAGCAAACAACCCCCAACCAGAAGAGCAACAAGAATGAAAAAATATGAAGATAGTGTAAGGTTCCTCTGGGACAACTACAAGCATACCAACATTTATATTATGGGGGTACCAGAAGGAGCAAGATATTGAAAACCTACTTGATGAAATAATGACAGAAAACTTTCCTTATCTGGTGAAAGAAATAGATTACAGGTCCAAGAAGTGCAGAGAGTCCCAAACAAGAGAAACCCAAAGAGGGCCACATCAAGACACATCATAATTAAAATGCCAAGGGTTAAAGACAAAGAGAGAATCTTAAAAGTATCAGGAGAAAAGCATTTAGTTACTTACAAGAGAGCACCCATACATTTGTCAGCTGATTTCTCAACAGAAACTTTGCAGGCCAGAAGAGAGTGGCAAGAAATATTCAAAGTGATTAATAGCAAGGATCTACAACCAAGATTACTCTACCCCAAAAAATGCTATCATTTAGAATTGAAGGTCAGATAACACGCTTCACAGACAAGAAAAAGCTAAAGAAGTTCATCACCACCAAACCAGTATTATATGAAATGTTGAAGGGTATTCTTTAAGAAGAGGAAGAAGGAAAAAAAAGGATAAAAAATATGAACAATAAAATGGAAATAAATACATATCTACCAATAATTAAATCTAAAAATAAATGAACAAGAATTCTAATGAATAAAATAAAGTGGTGAATAAAATAGAATCAGAGGCATGGAGGCATGGAATAGACTGACAAATCTCAGAGAGAAGAGGGGATGGGGTCAGGAAGAGATTAACCAAAGATCTTATATACATACTAGAGGCCTGGTGCATGAAAATTCGTGCACTCGGTGGAGTCCCTCAGCCCAGCCTGTGCCCTCTCGTAGTCCAGGAGCCCTCACGGGATGTCCGACTGATGGCTTAGGCCCACTCCGGAGCAGGCCTAAGCCGCAGTCTGGCATCCCTCTGTGGGAGGCACCAGGTGGGCCGATCAGGGGATGGTGCTGGCCAGTGAGCGGCGGGCCCTGCCCCCCCCCCCAATCGCCCCTCTGCTGCTGCTGGTCGCTTCCACCCCTCGATCGCTGTCCCATCCCTCTGCCCACTGGCACGTTTCTTGGCTGGCCTGGCACCGCCTGCTTACCAGCCTCGCCCCCTGCCAACTGGTCATTCCGTTGTTTGGTTGATTTGCATATTACGCTTTTTTTATATAGGACTAGAGGCCCAATGCATGGATTCATGCACCAATAGGGTCCCTTGGCCTGGCCTGTAGGGATCAGGCTGAAATTGGGCTCTCCGACATCCCCCAAGGGGTCCCGGATTGTGAGAGGTTGCAGACCAGGCCGAGGGACCCCACTGGTGTACCATCAGGGCCAGGGAGGGACCAAGGGAAGGCTCCAGGGTGTGTTGGGCCCATCTCGCCCAGTCCTGATTGGCTGAACCCCCTCAGCTAGCTAACCTACCAGTTGAAGTGTCTGCCCCCTGGTGGTCAGTGTGTGTCATAGCAACTGGTTGAATGGTGGAATGAACGGCTGGACACTTAGCATATTAGGCTTTCATTATATAGGATATGCATTAGCTATGGATACAGACAATAGGGTGGTGAAGGCCTGGCTCAGGGCAGGAACTGGGTGGAGGGGGGCAATGGGAGGAAAAAGGGGGACATCTATAATACTCTTAACAATAAAGATTTTTAAAAATTAAAAAATAAAATATAAATACATTTTCACACACCCATATTACTATGGCCTATGTTGAGAAATAGTAAAATTATTAGTACCCCAGGAGACCCTCTTGTGCCCTTCACAGTCACTACCTAATCCTCTGTTTAATAAATAATCTCTATTCAGATTTTTTCACTTTAATATGCTTTTATTTTTTTCTTATTTATTTGTAGGTATTCTTTGGTTATTTAGAATCAAATCCTCTGTTGATTACATCTTTTTCCACTCTGTGCATTTCTACTTTCATAATATTGTCTTTTGATGAAGAGGTGAGTCTTATGTGAGTGTGTGTGTGTGCCTGTGTGCATCCTGTTCAAAAAATACTTGTCTATTCCAACATCGTGAATATATTCTTCTATATTTTTTGCTAGAAGCCTTACTCTTTTATTTTTTATATTCATACCTACAGTTCACCTAGTGGAATTAAATTCTGTAAGCACTTAGATTGTAGTGCTAGATAAGGCCCAAAGAGCAATAAAAACAAAACTATATCTAAAATATGTATCTATTTAACTAAAACCAAGTCACTGCTGCTTTTTGGATGAAATAAGCCTATGTAGTAAACTTGACCTCATATGGTTGACCAAACTCCATGAGGAATAGTGCCATATTAGGGGCTCAATATTGATCTCTGTTGCTATCAGGTTGGGCATTCAGTGGCAACAGTAGCTTAAGTCAGCCTCTATCAGTGGGAGCTCATGCTGTTGGGCTCTCTATACCCTTCCTATCTTACACTTTGGCCAGTCCATTCATGTAACTAATAACTGATGGGGATGGATCACTTTTTCTATTTGGTTATTTAGTGCTTCTGTAGTAGATGCTCTTTGATATGCTTTAACAGGTGACACAAAGATTTTCACACTTTATCCCCACTTCCATATGTACATTCACATGCCTCTATGACAGGACCTCCTTGTCTCTGTCTTCCAATATTTCTCCTTCCAGGCTCTGACCATGTAGGCCACTATCCACCCATGAGTTTGTATATATTGTAAATGGGGACCACTTCTTTACACACAGAGGATGGATAATTGTCCTGCCCAAATCTCCAACCACAGGGAGCATTTTCCTTGTTACTGTTTCAAGGAGACGTCTAAGTAAGGCTACAGTGCAGCTTTTCACCTTCTATTTCATACTGAGCTGATTCATCTACAAAGAAAGCTCAGGTCTTTTACTTCTCTATCAGATGGTCATAAGAAATCCTGTTTGTGGTCACAGGTATGAGCTAAAGGCAGTGCACTAGAACAATAGGGGTGAGTGATGATGGGGTCTGGGCTGTCCATTTATGCAGCTTGCTTATAAAATCTGATTCTGCTAGTGCTGGATCCAAGACTTATCACTTTCATCTGATGATGGTCTATTTCTTCACCTGCCTGACCTTATGAGTTATTGGGTCTGATAGAGCCTAGCTCTTGATATGTATTTCTACATGCATGGTCACTTAGTATTCCTTGGTCAGGCATTTAGTATTTACCACAGATCAATAAAACTCTAGGATTATGTTTTTCCTCAATGGTGTATAATTCTAGTGTAGATGGTATGGCTTTATTTAAGAATATTAGAGGACTGCATTCTGATTATTTCATTAGGGTTTGTCATAAGCCTGTTTCACATGGCATCTTTTCCCAGCATCAATATCTTTAATATCATGGTGTCAACTGAATCATATGGTTCAAGGGCCAGAGCTACTTGCACCTCAGTCTAGACCTGGTGCAGAGCCTTTTCTACTCTGGGTCCTACTCAAAGTTTGCAGCCTTACATGTCACCTGGTATATAGTCAAAACTGTTCCCAGGTATGGAATAAGCTGCCTCTGGAACCAGGAAAGAGCTATTGGGCATTGTGCTTTCTTCTTATAATGGGAAATATAAGATGCAATAATTTATTTTTTCCTTCAAAAAGGATTTCCTGGCATGACTCTGATCATTGAATCCATAAACATTTGGCTGATGTGTAAGGCACAGATATTTATCCCATGTATTCTGATGTCATTCCCCACCTACCTTCCCTGCCCATAATTAGATTCCTGTTATTGGCATAACAGACCTAACTTGTTGGGTCTTTAACATTCCCTGGAGGTTGGCCACTCTTAAATCCTCGGCCTGGTTCTCATCTTTGCCCTCTGAAACATGTTTTTTTTTTTCACACTTATCTTTCAGTTGCTTATTAATCATCTGCAGGTTTTCATTATTATTTTCTATTGTAAAAATGACATGTTAGGAATAGCCACCCAATTCTATTGTCCTTATACATACTGTTTTGGCTGATACTTCACAAAATGCTGATACTTGCATTAGCTAGTGCAATCTTCTTCACTGGCACACCATCTAAATGATCACCTATAATAGTTTCAACACTTGGACCAGCACCTGTGTCAGGAGTAGTCTCTGGTACTTCAAGTCATGGGATGCTCAATGCCTACTGGGTAGCAAGTGATTCAACTCTAACACTCCAAATTATTGCCAATTTCTACGGCCTTCCTTGTATCATTTGTTGCAGGTTGGCACAAGTGGATGCTAACATGGAGTTTGGTGTATAGTTTATTTATTAGTTATCAACATCTGTGGAAGAGAGGAGGAGGAAGCACAATTAGGAAGAAAGAGAAGTTAAACATTAAAGGTTTTCCAAACCTTGGCAAAATCCAAGGGAACCTCTGAGCAAATACATCCATCTCATCAGAGTTGACTGGATATGGACTGCCTCAGGAAGGGCTTGCTCTTGAGTAAGATGGCTCATTGTCAGTGAAGAAAATTCTAAAGGGGCTGAGAGATATGAAGCTATCTTCTGAGTGCATTGCTAGTGGTTGAAGCAACAAAACTTTCATTAAAAGGGATCTTACCGGCTCATCTCGTTTACCACAATACTTTTATAAACAGTACTATTTACATTATTTTCATTTTTAATGTAAATTGCAAATACAATTTATTTTAAAATATATTCTTTGCACCTAGCAATTCTGCTTAATGTAATTGTGTGTTCTAACAGTTTGTATGTAGATTCTTTTGGGTTTTCTATATTTATTTCAAGCACACAGAAATATTATCAAAATTGATTGTACAAGTGTCAATGCATTTCACAGGATTGAAATCATACAAAGTTTGTTCTCTGGCCACAGTGTAATTAAGCTAGAAATCAATTTTTAAAAAATAACCTACATATATAGAAGTTAAAGACTATGCTTACAAATAACACATGAATAAAATAAGAACTCAAAATGAAAAATTTAAACATATTAAGTAAATGATAATAAAAATAAATATTAAAACTTGTGGGACAAAGTTAAAGAAGCAAATTTAGAGCCCTAATTGCATACACCAGAAAATAAGAAAGGCTAAAATCAATGATCTGTATATCCATCTCAACAAATTAGAAAAAAATATAAAATTAAATCTAAATAAAATAGAAGAAAAGAAATAGGAAGTACAATAGCATTTCTGTTATTATTTTAATGGTTGCTATAGAAGTTATACATATATCTTTAACATGTTAGATCTCCTCTAAAATAGTATTTTATCACTTCCTGGACCATGCAGCTCCATTCCTTCTTTTGTGTTTTATGGTAAGTATTTTAAACACAAGGAAATGCCTTTCATTGTCTTATGCAGTAAATAATCATTTGGATTTATCCATGCATTTATTCTTTCTATTGTTATTCATTTCTCCCTCAATTACCATGCTTTCATTTGGGATATTTTTAGTCTGCCTAAATAATTCTCTTTAGTGTACTTTTTAGTGCAAGTTTACTGGAACAGTTTGTGTTTTTTTTTCCTGTTTGTCTGAAGACATCTTAGTTTAATTTTTTTAAAAAATATTTCCTTCAGGTATACATTTGTTTTTGTTGTTAGCAGTTACTTTCAGAACTTCAGCCATGTCATTCTGTGTTTTATAGCTTCCATTGTTTCTGTTGAAAGTCAGCTTTATTCTTTGAATTTACTGAATTCCTTTTCTTGACTACTTAAAAATATTGTTTTTAGCAGTTTTATTATGAAATGTGTCTGTGTGTTTGTTTTTTTTAATTTATCCAGCTTGGAATACATAGAGCTTCTGAATTTGTAGATTGGTGTCTTTGTTGTTTTAGTAATATTGTCAGGCAACATCATATAAGATATAGTCTCACTAGTTTTCTTTATTTTCCATCCTTTCCCTTCTCTGTTCTTTAGTCTGGATACTTTAAATTGACTTAACTCCTAGTTCTAATACTCCCATTTCCTTTTCAATCTGTATACATATTTCTTTCTTTTTTATGTGCACCTTTTCTTTTTAAATTATTTTTATTTTTAAAAATTTTCTCTATCACTACTTATCTCCCTATACAACCTTCCACCTCCACCCACCCTACCCACCCATCTCACAAATCACCACACTGTTGTCTGCATCCATGAGTTCTTTCCCTTTTTCTCTTTTCATGCTCAATACTTCTACATACACTACCAACACACAGCCTTCCACCAGAGCTATGAGTCTGTCACTCTATTTGGCTTGTTCAGTTTGTTCATTAAATTCCACCTATGAGTGAAATTGTATGGTACTTGTCTTTCTCTGACTGGCTTATTTCACTTAGTATAGTGTTCTCCAGGTCCATCCATACTGTTGCAAAGGATGACATTTTCTTCCTTTTTATGACTGAGCAGTTACATATTTCTTAATTTTAGTTGTCTTTTTTTTTAGTTTAGAATTTTGACTGATTTTAGTTTTTGTTAAATTTTTCTCTTTTATCATCTCTATTTTGAAAATGTTAATCACAGTTATTTTAACACCCTTGTATTAGAACTCCAAAGTCTGCATAATCTGAAGTCTTTCTCTCATTTTTTTTAATTTTGTTTTTGATTTCTGAGCATTAAACTATCTCTCCTGGCATGACTAATAGTTCTTTTTTTAAATTAATGCTAGATATAGATATTTTATATGAAAAGTGATAGTAGATTTGTGAAGTTCTACCTGATGTTATCTTTCTCCAGAGAGATTTAAAATTAATTTATGCTTAAATACCTTGTTCCACCCTGTGGAGTTGCTGAGGCCCAATAAGAGACTGCAAATAACAATTAGATTGCAGGCAGAAGCAATTGCCCCACCCTGTTGGAAAACCTCTCACCCAACCCTTTGGTCAGTACTGAGGCTAATCAAGACTGAATAACAATCAGACTGCAGGCAGAGGTAGGTCTCAGGAGGCTTTGAGTCTTTGCCTGATCTAATTTAGGGCCAGAGGCTAGGAAAAGCAGACCTTGGGGCATATTTTTCTACTTTCCCCAGCAGAGGGAGCCAAAGCTGTGGATTGCTGATAACTCCAAATAAGGAACTCAAGGCCAGTCAGAAACAGCATCTGACATTATACCCCACTAGAGACTGGGAGTCATAGGAGCTCTACTTAATACATAGACACAAAACAAAAGAGGCAGCCAAAATGAGGACACACACAGAAAAAGCCCCAAATGAAAGAATAAGAGAATTCTCCAGAAGAAGAGCTGAACAAAAGGGAAATAAAAATTTATCAGATATAGAGTTCAGAATAGTGATGGCAAAGATTTTCAACAGCATGAGTAAAAACATAGTAACAGTGAAAAAAGGCAAGTTGGCAATAAAGAATGACATCCTATATAATAAAAGGCTAATATGCAATTGTCCCCATGAGCAGGAGTTTGACTGACTAGCAGTTAGACGTGCGCTGATCACCAGGGGGGCAGTGCAGAACATGGCTGGTGTCAGTGATGCAGCAGTGGAGGCACTGCTGGCCCCCATAGGCCCCGACAAGAGCAGGACCATGGTGGGATGATGGAGCAGGTGAGTGGGTGGCGCCAGACCAAGTTGGGTGCTGAGGGAGGCCCTGACCATTGGTGGCAGCAGGCAGCCAGGAGAAGGGAGGCCCCAGCCGGTGGCAGCAGCAGGCAGCCGGGGGAAGGGAGGCCCCAGCTGGCAGCCGGCAGCCGCTAGGGACCCTACCTGTGCATGAATTTCTTGCACTGGGCCTCTAGTAACAGTAATAAGGAACACATTGGAAGGAATACACAGCAGATTAGGGGTAGCTGAGGATTAGATCCATGAATTAGAATACAGGATAGAAAATTTCATTCAATTAGAGAACCAAAAAGGAAAAAAAATTAAAAAACAGGAGCACAGCTTAAGGGATCTGTGGGACAACATGAAATGTAACAATATTCATATAATAGGTATGCCAGAAGGAGAAGAAAATGAGTAAGGGATAGAGAATGTGTTTGAAGAAATAATGGAAGAAAACTTCCCTAATCTGGTAAAGGAAAAAGTCACACAAGTTCAAGTGGCACAGAGAGTCCCACAGAAGGACTCAAACAGGCCCACACCCAGACACATCATAATTAAAATGCAAAAAATGAAAGACGAAGAGATAATCTTAAAGGCAGCAAGAGAAAAGAAAACTGTTACCTACAAAGGAGTTTCCATAAGGCTGTCAGCTGATTTCCCATTAGAAACTCTACAGGCCAGAAGGAAATGACCAGAATGATATGAAGTACTCAAGACAATGAAAAGCAAGGATCTGAAATCAAGATAACTATATCCAGGAAGGTTATCATTCAAATAGATGATGACATAAAGAGCTTCCCAGACACCTCCCCCCCGCCCCCCAAAAAAGGCTAAAGGAGTTTATCACCACGAAATCATCACCACAAGAAATGTTAAAGGGAGTGCTGTAATGAGAAGAAATATAGAGAGAGAAACATAGGCATACAGAATTAAAATAGCAACAAATAAATACCTATCAATAATAACCTTAAATATAAATGGGTTAAATGATCCAATCAAAAGTCATAATGTAGCTGAATAGATACAAAAACATGATCCAACTGTATACTGTCTTCAAGAGACCCACCTCAGATCTTTGAACAGAAACTTAACAAGGAAACAGTGACTCTAAATGACAAGCAGCATCAGATGGATTTAATTTACATTTATAGAACATTTCACCACAAAGCTGCAGAATATACATTCTTCTCAAGTGCACATGGGTCATTCACAAAGATAGACCATATGTTAGGACACAAATCTCTGTCCCACAGCAAAAGTAGTCCTGAGAGAGAAGTTCAAAGCATTACAGGCCTACCTCAAAGAAACAAGAAAAGTTAATAATAAACTATTAATAGCCCTACAACTTAAAGACTTAGAAAGAGAGCAATAAGAAAAGCCCAGAATAAGTAGAAGGAAGAATAATGATCATAGCAGAAATAAATGACTTAGAAATTTTTTAAAAAAAGATAAAAGATCAATGAAACCAAGAGCTGGTTCTTTGAAAAGATAAACAAAATTGAACCTTTAGTCAGACTCATCGAGAAACAAATAGAGAGGACCCCAAAAAATTAAAATCAGATACAAAAGTGATGAAGTAACAGCTGACACCACATAATACAAAGGATTATCAAAGGATTGTTAAAAGTACTATGAACAAGCTGGACAATATGGATGAAGTGAGAAAATTCCTAGAAAAACACAATCTTTCAAAACTGAATCAGGAAGAATCTGAAAACCTAAATAGGCCAATAATAGTTGATGAAATCAAAGAGTAATAATAAAACTCCAAGCAAACAAAAGCCCTGACCTGGCTGTACAGTTTCACATGGGAGTTTTACCAAACATTCAAAGAATGCCTAATAAGATATTAAAAATCACGGCTGAGTAAGTGGAAGCTCACAGAAACACTCCCATGGAATTACAAACTGGAATTATAACTAAGAGACAAAAAACAAAACAAAAACAAAAACAAAACCCAAACCTGAATAATCAACTGAAGACTAGTGGAAGAGAATTCTGATAATGAAGGATGGAAAGTGGAGACTGCATAGAGACTGATAGGAAGGGCAGAGTTGTGAAATGGCTGGCTGGGCACTCACAGATAGCAGTTGAAGTTCTGGAGAGATATCTTAGCTGTCGGGGGTTGCCACTGAGAATTCGGGTCTTATCCTCAAGCTGGTACCCCCATCAGAGAGCACCAGAACTCAGAAAGGTGCCCACACCTTGGAAAGATGCCCATATCTGGCTTGGAAAAACAGCAGTGTTGCTGTCTGCTAGGGATAGACATCTGGAAATGCACGCACCCTCTTAAAGGGCCAACACATAAAATTTTGAATGCAGCCACTCACTGTGGGCTCTGGCAGAGGAACGGAAGAATGGACTGGATCTGTATAAACATAAGCCAGTGTTGGGTGATCTGGGATTAGAGCTCAGAAGGCATAAACCCTGATTACTGTGCTGAGTCATTCCCACATGCTGTGGAGGTTACCTTTCTCAGGCAAAACTTTGCTATCCTTCCATTTTTGCCTGGGAGTAAGACAGTTGACCCACCGTATTGGAAAACCCTTGCCCCACCCACCCTGTTGAGTTTCTGAGGCCCATTAAAAGACTGAGAATAACAGTTAGCCTCCAGGCAGAAGCAATTGTCCCACCCTGTTGGAAAAGTTCTCACCCAACCTGTGGATAATTGCTTGAGGCTACTCCAGACTGAATATAATCAGTCTTCAAGCAGAGGAGATTCTCTGGAGGCTTTGAGTTTTTGCCTGATCTAATTAGTAAGAAACAACAATTTGGGTCCCTGCCACAGATACCATCCTGGACTGCTCAGTGAGACAAAAGCCAATGGTACCCCAAGTGCCTGCAGCTTACACCTGCAGGATCAGCTCCATGGATAAAAGAAGAGAAGCTCAGAACAGGGTCAATCAAGGTGTGAGATTCAAGGCAGACCCAGCCTCTGGGCTAAGAATTCCTGGATCACTAGACAGCTGGCACGCCAACATTGGAGTTGAACCTCACTGGGAGCAAGTCAGAGGGGGAGATCCCTCCTACACATGGGATATCAATAACCAAGTCCCAATTATAATAGAAGAGCTGGAACAATGCACACAAGGTACATTCCTAGAGCATCCAGCTCAGGTGAACAAAAAGACTCCACCAATGGACCCCTCAAGACACTTTTTACATTAGTCCAGACTCAAAAGTTTGGGAGGCATAGCAGTTCTATCTAATATGTAGAAGCAAATAAAAAGACAGGTAAATGGGAGACAAAAAAACAACACCCAACTGAGAAAAAAGAATCTCCAGAAAAAGAACTAAATGACATGGAGGCAAGCAAACTATCAGACACAGTTCAAAGCAATGGTTATAAAGATGTTAAAGAACTTAGTGCGAATTACAACAGCATGAAAAGGAAAATAGAGGCCATGAGCAGGACCCAGGCAGAAATGAAGAATGATATATCTGACATAAGAACACACTGGAAGGGATTAAAAGTAGATTGGATGAAGTAGAGGACTGTAACAGTGACTTGGAAGACAAGGTAGAAATAAATACCCAAATAGAGCAGCAAGTAGAAAAAATAATTAAAAAGCAGGAAGATAGCATTAGGGAGCTCTGGGACAACATGAAATGTAACAACAACATCTGCAATATAGAAATACCAGAAGGGAAAGATGATGAGCAAGGAACAGAAAACCTATTTAAAGAAATAATGAGAGAGGAACCAAGATGGTGGTGTAGGTAAACATCTGTACTTGCTGCCTCCCACAATGACATCAAAATTACAACTAAAATACAGAACAACTATCATCCAGAACCATGGGAAAGCTGTCTGAGTAGAAGTACTATGACTAGAGAAGTAAAGAAGAAAGCACATTGAGACTGGTAGGAGGTGTGGAGGCACGGAACGGTCCGGTCCAGCACTCACATATGCTGCTTTTTTAATTGGGAGGGAGATCGCCTCTGTGGAGGCCGCCTGAAGGAGCAAGGGGTCCCAGTCCCACACCAGACCCCCCAGCCCAGGATTCCAGACCTGGGGAAAGAAGTCCCTACAAGCAATAAGAACTACAGACTGTAAAAACCATTGCGGATTGGGGCTGAGTAACACACAAGCTGCTGGAAACCCAGCTGCTCCTATTAAAAGGCCAACACCACAAACTAAAGTTACAAGCTCCCGCTTGCTCTGAGCTCCAGTGCCGGGTGAGTCTCTGGGGGACTCAGACACATATGGGGAGAAATTGGACTGTCTGGCATCAGGGCAGGAACTTGGGGGAGGCTTTCTTCCAGACAGGAGTGCTCGCAACAGTCATTTTTCTTGAGCTGGGAACTCCCAGGTTGCAGGGCTGACTGGCAGCCATTTCTGTTTGCTCTGCCCTGGTGATTCCCTGAGACCCCGACCTACCCAATTTAAAATCCCACCCAAGCTGTGCACAGTGGCTTTTGCATATGAATGGCCTGTTCTTTCTCAGCCTAAAACCTGTCAAACAAGCTGCAGCTGGGTCAGGGAGCCCCAAAGCTATCAATAAAAGCCCCAAGACCGGCACCAGCACCAGCCTGCCTTGCTTCACAGCTGGGCCTCGTCTGGGCACTTCCTAACCTGATACAAGGAGGAGGAATCTGAATATCTCTCTGTAACTCCTGCTGGGTGGTCCCAGGCAGTGGCTGACTTTGCACCTCCCTGGAGACCCAAGAGCCAGTGTACCCAGTGGTCAGTGTGAGACCATACCAGATTACAACTCTTCACATCCATAAGTGACACACTCAAGGAGCAGACTCACTGAGTACCAAAGCCCCACTGAAACAAGTCCTGCCCCATACGGATGTCACCTGTACAACAGCTCTCCCACTGTAGCCTGTGTATGTTCCCCCACATGCCACATGGTTCAGGGTTCAGGATCTGGAAGAGGGGCCACACACAAATGAAAGATGAGACAAGAAATAATTTGAAAATATTGGGGGCCAGCCAAACTCAAGGGGAAGGACTTCCACTGGTGCCCAGGCCTCGCCAACCTTTTATTCAATGTTGGATACACATAAAGCCCTTAGTCAGGCAGGCAATTGCAGTAGCAGATAGACTATCTTAAAGGTCAGTAAATATTAGAAGGAATTACTCTGAGACTATTTGATCAGCTTGCGCCCCCATTGTCTGGACTAGACAATCGATGCATAACTCTGGCCCTTACCATGGGTTCAAGGTTCATCAGCATTCCTGGATCCTTGTTTGCACTTCTCTGATAGTGAAGACAATGGGCGGCTTCCTGCAGTAGTCACAGCTGCTCACAACAGCCAATTGGCCTGGAGGTCAATTCCTCCCAGTGACACCAACAGCAATCAAGGCTAAACTACAACAAAACTGTGTACACAACCCACAAAGGGGTGCACCAAGAGTGTCCACCTCAGGTGACTGGGGAGGCTGAGCCACTGGGCCCTAAAGGATACCTACTACACAAGGCGACTCTATCAACTCAAGGAGACTTAGCAGCTACCCAATACTTAGAAACAAATACAGGAAAGCAGCCAAAATGTGGAGACAAAGAAACATGTCACAAATGAAAGAAATGGAAGAAAGCAAACTACTGGATATAGAATTCAAAACCAGTAATAAGGTTACTCAAGAATCTTCTAGAAACCTCCGATGAACTTAGTGAGACCTTCAAGGATCTTAGTGAAAATGACAAAAAAAATAAATAAATAAATGGCAAAAGACCAGTCAGAAGTTAAGCATACACTGACTGAAATAAAGAATAATATAGAGAGATTCAACAGTAGACTAGAGGATCCTGAGAATCAAGTCAGTGACTTGAAATACAAGGAAGCAAAAAACACCCAACCAGAAGAGCAAAAAGAAAAAAGAATTCAAAAATATGAAGATAGTGTAAGGATCATCTGGGACAACTTCAAGCATACCAACATCCAAATTATGGGGGTTGCCCCAGGGTAAGGGCTACGTCCTCCATCTTACCTTGGCCACGTGCGTCTTCCCGGAAGTCTAAGACTCTGCTAGCCACACCCAGGAACAAGACATCGACTTGCGCCTGGCCAATCGGCAGAGCACAGTCCTTTCTCCTCCCCTTACTCCAACCCCCTCCCCACTGAAAGATATATAAGATATGCTTAAACTCTTAGTCGGGGCTCACAACCGCTACTCTGTGCTCAGAGTGAGGCTGCGAGTCCCAGCATGCTAGCATCAATAAACCCTTTGCCTTTTGCATGAGAAGCGTCTCTTGGTTCTTTGTGACAGCGGCTTGCGTCCAGGGCGTTACACAAGCATACCAACATCCAAATTATGGGGGTGCCAGAAGAAGATATAATGACAGAAAACTTCCCCTACCTGGTGAAAGAAATAGACTTACAAGTCCAGGAAGCACAGAGAACACCAAACAAGAGGAATCCAAAGAGGACCACACCAAGACACATTATAATTAAAATGCCAAGGGCAAAAGACAAAGAGAGAATCTTAAAAACTGCAAGAGAAAAACAGTTAGTTACCTACAAGGGAGTACCCCTACGACTGTCAGCTGATTTCTAAACAGAAACTATGCAGACCAGAAGAGAATGGCAAGAAATATTCAAAGTCATGAATAGTAAGAACCTACAACCAAGATTACTCTACCCAGCAAAGCTATCATTTAGAATTGAAGGTCAGATAAAGAGCTTCACAGACAAGAAAAAGCTAAAGTAGTTCATCACCACCAAACCAGTATTATATGAAATGCTAAAGGGTATTCTTTAAGAAGAGAAGAAAAAGAAAAAGGTAAAAATAAAAAATTATGAACAACAAAGTGACAACAAATACATATCTATCAACAAGTGAATCTAAAAGTCAAATGAATAAAAAATCTGATGAACAGAATAAACTGGTGAATGGAATAGAATCAGGGGCATGGAAATGGAACAGACTGACAATTCTCAGAGGGAAGGTGGTGTGGGGAGGCACAGTAAGAGATTAGACAAAGATCTTATAAGTATGTATGCATTACCTAAGGACACAGACAATAGGGTGGTAAGGGCCTGGAGTGGGGTGGGAACCAGGTGGAGGGGAGCATGGGGGCGGGGAAAGCGGGACATCTGTAATAATCTCAACAATAAAGATTTAAAAAGAAAGAAATAATGACAGAAAACTTCCCCAACCTGGTGAAGGAAAATGTCACACAAGTTCAGGAGGCACAAAGAGTCCCAATCAAGATGAACCCAAAGAGACCCACATTGAAACACATCATAATTAAAATGACAAATGTTAAAGATAAAGAAAGAATCTTGAAGGCTGCAAGAAAGAGAGAAAATTATGTAAAAAGGAGTTCCTATTGGAATGTCAACTGACTGCTTAAGAGAAACATTTCAGGTCAGAAGGGAGTGGCATGAAGTACTCAAAAATAATGAAAAGCAAGAGCCTAAATCTAAGACTACTGTATCCAGCAAGGCTATCATTTAAAATTGAAGGTGAAATAAAAAGCTTTCCAGACAAAAGAAAGATAAAAGGTATACATTGCCCACCAAACAAGCAATGCAAGATATGTTAAAAGGACTGCTTAAAGATGAAGAAAAGGAGAGAGAGAGAGAAAGAGAGAGAGAGAGAGAGAGAGAGAGAGAGAGAGAGAGGATTATAGGCAGAAAGAAAATAAAAATGGCAATAAATAAATACCTATGAATAATAACCTTAAATGTAAATGGATTAAATTCTCCAGTCAAAAGACATAAGGTGACTGAAAGGATAAGAAAACATGACCCGCCCTAACCGGTTTGGCTCAGTGGATAGAGCGTCGGCCTGCGGACTGAAAGGTCCCAGGTTCGATTCTGATCAAGGGCATGTACCTTGGTTGCAGGCACATCCCCAGTAGGAGGTGTGCAGGAGGCAGCTGATCAATGTTTCTCTCTCATTGATGTTTCTAACTCTCTATCCCTCTCCCTTTCTCTCTGTAAAAAATCAATAAAAAATTATAAAAAAAAAAAAAAAAGAAAAGAAAACATGACCCATATATATGCTGTCCACAAGATACCCACCTCAGAACAAAAGATACACACAGACTGAGAGTGAAGGGATCGAAAAATATATTTCATGCAAATGGAAAGAAAAAAAATCTGGAGTAGCAATATTCATATTAGACAAAATAGACATCACAACAAAGGCCATAATAAGAGACAAATAGGCCACTTCATAATACTAAAGGGAAAATATAACCCTTGTTAACATATATATACCAAATATAGGAGCACCCAAGTACATTAAAAAAAACTCTAGATGGACTTTAAGGGAGAGATTGACAGCAATACAGTCATAGTGGGGAATTTTAACACCCTACTGACATCACTGGATAGATCTTCCAAACAAAAAATTAACAAGAAAATAGAGGCCTTAAATTACACACCAGATCAGATGGATCTAAGCAATATTTACAGAATATTTCACCTCAAAGCAAGATAATATATATTTTTCTCACATGCACATAAAATACTTTCAAAGATAGACCACATGTAGGGCACACACCAAGGTTATACAAATTTAAGAAGATTGATATAATAACAAGCAACTTCTTGGATCACAATGGCATGAGGTTAAAAATCAACTACAATAACAAAATCTCAAAAATACTCAAATATATGGAGGCTAACTAGAATATTATTAAACAATGACTAGGTTACCAATAAGATCAAGAAAGAAATAAGAAAGAAATTAAAAACTTTTTGGAAACAAATGAACACACAACCACCCCAAACCCATGGGACATAGTGAAAGCATTCCTGAGAGGGAAGTTCATAGCACTAAGGGCCTAACCCAAGAAACAAGAGATAGGAGTAATAAAATATCTAACCCAACAACTAAATGAATTAGAAAGAGAACAGCAAGAAAAGCTCAGAGGAAATAAAAGGAAGGAAATAATAAAGATCAGAGAGGAAATAAATGACAGAGATTTAAAAAAAAAAAACAGTACAAAAGATCAATAAAACCAAGAGCTAATTCTTTGAAAAGATAAACAAGATTGATGAACCCCTAGCCAGGCTCATCAAGAAAAATAGAGAGAGGGCCCAAATAAAATCAGAAATGAAAGAGGCGATATAACAACAGACACCAAAAAAACACAAAGGATTGTAAGTAAATACTATGAACAACTATATGCCAACAAACTGGACAACCTGCATGAAATGGATAAATTTCTAGAAACATACAACCTTCCAAAACTCAATCAGGGAGAATCAGAAAACATGAGTAGGTCAATAATAACTGATGAAATTGAAGCACTTAATTAAAAAAAACTTCCAGAAAACAAAATTCCTGGACTAAATGGCTTTACAGATGAATTTTACCAAACATTCAAAGAAGAAATAACACCCATCCTCCTCAAACTATTCCAAAAAATTCAAGAGGAAGGAACACTTCATAGGTCTTTTTATGAAGCCAGCATTATCCTAATTCTAAAACCAGATAAAAACACTACAAAGAAAGAAAATTACAGGCCAATATCCCTGACAATCACAGATGATAAAATCCTCAACAAAATATTAGCAAATCAGATCCAGCAATATATTAAAAAGATCATACACCATGATCAAGTGGGATTTATCCCAGGCATGCAAGGCTGGTACAATATTCACAAATCAATAAATGTGACACATCAGATAAAAAAAATGGGAAGATTAAAACCACATGATCATATTAATAGATGCAGAAAAAGCATTTGACCCAATCCAGCACCCTTTTTAAATAAAAACTCTCAGGAAAGTGGGAATAGAGGGATCATACCTCAACATAATAAAGGCCAAATATGACAAACCTATACCCAACATAATACTCAATGGGCAAAAACTAACCACATTTCCCTTAAGCACAGGAACAAGACAAGGATGTCTGCTTTCATTACGCTTATTTAACACAGTACTGGAAGCCCTAGTTACAGCAATCAGAAAAGAAGAAGGAATAGAAAGCATCCAAATTGGAAAGGAGAAAGTAAAACTCTCTTTTGCAGATGGCATGATATTGTACATAGAAAACCCTAAAGACTCCACCAAAACACTACTATATTTAATAAATGCATTTGGCAATGTAACAGGATACAAAATCAATACCCAAAAATTGATGGCTTATTTATACACCAATAATGAATTCTCAGGAAGAGAAAGGAAACAATCCCATTTACCATTACAACAAAAAATAAGATATTTATGAATAAACTTAACCAAGGAGGTAAAATACTTGTACTCAGAAAATTTCAGGAATTTGGAAAAAAAGATAGAGAAAGTTATAAACAAGTGGAAGAATATACTATGTTCATGGATTGGTAGAATACAATCCCTATTAAAATACCAACATATTTCACAGATCTAAAACAAATAATTCAAAAATGTATGTGGAACCAAAAAAGAACCTGAATAGCTGCAGCAATCTTGTTAAGAAGAACAAAGTCAGAGGGATCACAATACCATGTATAAACTCATACTACAAAGCCACCATAATCAAAACAAGCTGGTACTGGAACAAGAACAGGCATATAGATTAATGGAACAGAACCAAGACTCCAGCAATTTAATAGGCCATTACGTTTAATTAATATTTGACAAATGAGGCAAGAGCATCCGATGGAGTTTCTTCAATAAATTGCGTTGGGAAATTTGGAGAGATACATGCAAAACAATTAATCTAGACCACTAACTTATACCATACAAAAGAATAAACTCATCATGGATAAAAGCCTTAAATGTAAGACGTGAAATCATAAAAATCCTAGAAGAAACCCTAGGCAGCAAAATATCAGACTTCTCTCATGTTTAAAGATACATCTCCTAGGGCAAAGGAAACTAAGAAGAAAAATAAACAAATGGAACTACATCAAAATAAAACGCTCCTGTTCAGCAAAAGAAACCATCAACAAAATGAATAGGGAGGCCAGTGTTTGGGAGAACATCTAATAAATGGTTAATATCCAAAATATATAAGGAACTCCTACAACTTAACAAAAGGAAGACAAACAATCTAATAAAAACGTGGGAAAGGACCTAAACAGACTCTTCTCCAAAGGTGACATACAGATGGCCAAGAGACATATGGAAAAATGCTCAAAGTCACTGATCATCAGAGAGATGCAAATTTAAACAACAATGTGGTATCACCTCACACCTGTCAGAATGGCTACCATCAACAAATCAACAAATGATAAGTACTGGCAAGGATGTGAAGAAAAGGAAACCCTAGTACATTGCTGGTGGGAATGCAGACTGATTCAGCCATTATTTAATCAAAAAATTAAATATGAAACTGCCATTTGACCCAGTTTTCCCATTTTTAGGAATATATCATAAGAAAACCAAAACACCAATCATAAAGAATATATGCACCTTATGTTCATAGCAGCACAATTTACAATAGCTAAGATCTAGAAACAGCCCAACTGCCCATCTGTAGATGAGTGGATAAAAAAGCTGTGGTACATTTATACCATGGAATACTATGCAGCAATAAAAAAGGATCTCTTACCCTTTGAGACAGCATGGAGGAACCTGGAGAGTATTATGCTAAGTGAAATAAGCCAGTCAGAGAAAGACAAATATCACATCATCTCACTCATATATGGAATCAAATGAACAAAATAAACTGATGAACAGAGTGGATCCAGAGACAGGGAAGCATGGAACAGACTGTGGAATCTCAAAAGGAAGGCTGGTGTGGGTGGGTCAGTGGGAAGTGATCAAAGAATTTGCATGCATTTATACATAACCCATGGACACAGACAATTGGATGGTGTAAGAAGCCTGGGGTGGTGGGCAGGGGTGGGATAGCCGGGGTCAGTGGTGGGGGGGGGGGGAGGGGACATATGTAATAATTTTAACAATAAATATTTACAAATTAGACTGCATCGAAAGCCCTATGTTTATAAATAGGTCTCTGGATACTCTATCAACATCATTCACGTTTCTATCATGGCCTGATCAGAGTTAGGCAAAAAAATCTTGATAAAATATAAACAGATTTTAAAAATGAGCAGAGGATTTGAATAAACATTTTTTTCCAAGAAGGCTTCCAGATGGCCAGCAGGTACATGAAAAGATTCTCAGCATCACTAGTCACCAGGTAAATTCAAATCTAAACTACAAGGATATATGACCTCATATATGACCTGTTAGAATGTTTGTTATAAAACAGATCAGAGGGACAAAATGGCGGCAGAATAGGTGGACATTTCCCGGGCCTTGTCCTGGAGCAGATAGAATGAGCAACTAAATTGAATAACTTCCACCATGAATTGGCGAAGTATACACAGCTGGTGAGACAATTTGCAGCCAGGAAGGGCAGAGGACACATGAAGAATGGTAAAACAGAGATCTGGGATGGAGAGAACTGTGAGTCCTCCAAGCTCAGAGGGTTAGAAGTAAGCTGCACGGCACCAATGCCGCATTCCTTGGGACAGGTGTAACATCTGACTGTTGAAAGGAGATCTGCAGGACTGCTGGCAGCAGGGTATTCTAGATCTAAGTCCACAGCCATGAGAGACTGAACCCAGAAGGGGCAGCCTGGATAGCTGCCCTAACTGCACTGTGGGGGGGGGGGACGGGGGGTATTAGTTTTCCATTGCAGTTTAGCAAGATACCACACATTTAGTGACTCACACTACACTCATTTATTAGCCCACAGTTCTAAAGGTCAGAAGCCCAGCATGGAAGGCTGGGTTCTCTGCTCAGGGGCATCAAGAGGCTGAAACGGGGCTGAGTACTCATCTGGAAACTGAAAGCCAAAACCCTTTCTCACGCTC
>NW_005871067.1:10886624-10936656 GCF_000147115.1 Myotis lucifugus | reverse complement strand
CTCTTCTAATCTTTTTTTCTTTTTTTTAAAAATTAAATCTTTTATTGTTCAGATTATTACAGTTGTTCCTCTTTTTCCCCCCATAGCTCCCCTCCACCCCGTTTCCCACCCCACCCTCCGCCCTCACCCCCCCCACTGTCCTCATCCATAGGTGCAAGATTTTTGTTCAGTCTCTTCCCGCATCCCCCACACCCCTTTCCCCCCCAAGAATAGGCAGTCCACTCCCTTTCTATGCCCATTATTCTATTATAATCACCAGTTTATTCTGTTCATCAGATTATTTATTCACTTGATTCTTAGATTTACTTGTTGATAGATGTGTATTTGTTATTCATAGTTTGTATCTTTACCTTTTTCTTCTTCTTCCTCTTCTTAAAGGATACCTTTCAGCATTTCATATAATACTGGTTTAGTGGTGATGAACTCCTTTAGCTTTTTCTTATCTGTGAAGCTCTTTATCTGGCCTTCACTTCTGAATGATAGCATTGCTGGATAAAGTAATCTTGGTTGTAGGTTCATGGCATTCATCACTTTGAATATTTCTTGCCACTCCCTTCTGGCCTGCAAAGTTTCTGTTGAGAAATCAGATGACAGTCGTATGGGTACTCCCTTGTAGGTAACTGACTGTCTTTCTCTTGCTGTTTTTAAGATTCTCTCTTTGTCTTTTGCTCTTGGCATTTTAATTATGATGTGTCTTGGTGTGGTCCTCATTGGATTCCTTTTGTTTGGGGTTCTCTGCACTTCCTGGACTTGGAAGTCTATTTCTTTCACCAGGTAGGGGAAGTTTTCTGTCATTATTTCTTCAAATAGGTTTTCAATATCTTGCTCTCTCTCTTCTTCTGGCACCCCTATAATTCGGATGTTGGTACTCTTGAAGCTGTCCCAGAGGCTCCTTACACTATCTTCGTATTTTTGGATTCTTTTTTCATTTTGCTTTTCCAGTTGGGTGTTTTTTGCTTCTTTATATTTCAAATCTTTGACTTGATTCTTGAGACCTTCTAGTCTGCTGTTGGCAGTCTGTATAATATTCTTTATTTCAGTCAGTATATGCTTAATTTCTAGTTGGTCCTTTATCACAACCTCGAGGGTCTCATTAGATTTCTTGAGGGTCTCATTAAATTTATCGGCGGTTTCTAGAAAATTCTTGAAAAACCTTAAAAGTGTGGTTTTGAACTCTATATCCAGTAGTTTGCTTTCCTCCATTTCTGTCATTTGTGTCCTGTTTCTTTATCTCCGCATTTTTTATGCTTCGCTGTGTTGATAGAGTGGCTTTCTGTGCTAGGTGTCCTATAGGGCCCAGTGGCTCAGCCTCCCCAATTACCTGAGGTAGACTCTTGGTACACCCCTTTGTGGGCTTTGTGCACAGTCTTGTTGTAGTTAAGCCTTGATTGTTGTAGTTATCACTGGGAGGAATTGACCTCCAGGCCAATTGGCTGTGAGAATCAGCTGTGTCTGCAGTGGGAGAACTTCTGTGCTGGAGACACCCTTCTGGGGCAAGACTTGCTTCAATGGGGCTTTGGTGCTTACTGAGTCTGCCCCCTGAGTGTGTCCTTTATTGATCCGAGGAGCTGCAATCTGGATGGTGCCACTCTGACCAATGGGCACACTGGCTCCTGGATCTCTAAGGAGGTGCTAATCTAGCCTTTTTCTGAGGCTACCCAGCAGGATCCAGCTGTGACGCAATGCAAGTTGCCCTGGGGCCTTGGGCCAGCTGCAGTTTGTTAGGTAATTATCAGATTGCAAAGGGCCAGGCCTTTCATATTCAAAAGCCTCTGTGCACAGCTTGGGCGGGGCGGGGTCCCAGGGGATCAACAGGGCGGAGCAAGCAGTTATGGCTGCTCTCAGTCCTGCCCTCAGAGGCCCTGCTTCTCAGTGTCCTGGCAATCGCTGCAAGCCCCTCCGAGAGAAAGCTGCCCTCGAGTTCCGACCGATGCCAGAAAGTCCAGTTTCTCCCCGTATGAGTCTGGGTCCCCAGAGACTCGCCTGGAACTGGAGCTCAGAGCCTGAGACTCCCTCCCGATTGAAAAAGTCAACCATGTCCTCAGCCGCCAGCCCTCTCCGCATGTGCCTCTGTACCTCTGTATTTTACTCCCGAACCGCACCTCCTCTGAGTCGCGGTATGCTTTTCTCTTTCCTTCTAGTTGTAGAATTTCCACTCAGCCAGCCTTCCTGTGGTTCTGGATGATGTTCGTTCCGTCTTTTAGTTGTATTTTTGAAGTTGTTGTGAGAGGCAGCAATTTCCGGTGTTTACCTATGCCGCCATCTTGGTTTCTCTTTCTAATTCATTACGTTGTAGAGTTAGATGATTTATTACCATTCTTTTCTTGGTTTGTGTTTTTGTTTTTTGTTTTTTGAGGTAGGCCTGTAGAGCCATAAAGTCCCTTCTCAGGACTGCTTTTACTGTATCCCATAGATTTTGGATTGTTATGCTTTCATTATCATTCATTTCCAGGATGCTTTTAATTTCTTCTTTGATCTCTTTGGTAACACAATCATTGTTTAATAGCATGCTATTCAGCTTCCAGGTGTTTGAATTTTTTTTATTGGTTTTATTGTAGTTTATTTCTAATATTATGCCCTTGTGGTCTGAGAAGATGCTTGATATGATTTCAATCTTCTTGAATTTAAAGAGACTTTGCCTGTGACCCAATATGTGGTCTATATTTGAAAATATCCCATGTGCACTTGAGAAGATCATATATTCTGTGGCTCTGGGTTGAAATGTTCTGAAGATGTCAATTAGGTCCAACTGATCTAGTGAGTCATTTTTTAATTGCTGTTTATTTACTGATTTTTTGTCTAGAGGATGTATCCAGTGATGTCAGTGGGGTATTAAATTCCCCTACTATGATTGTATTTTTGTTGATCTCTCCCTTGATATCTTCCAGGAGTTTTTTTATGTATTTGGGTTCTTCTGCATTGGATGCATATATGTTTACCAGGGTTATATCCTCTTGTTGTATTGATCCCTTTAGAGTTATGAAGTGGCCTTCCTTATCTCTTGTTATGGCCTTCATTTTGAGGTCTATTTTGTCAGATATAAGTATTGCTACCCCAAGCTTTTTTTTTTTCATTTCCATTTGCCTGGAAGATATTTTTCCATCCCTTCACTTTCAGTCTGTGTGAGTCCCTCATTCTGAGGTGGGTCTCTTATAGACAGCATATATATGGGTCATTTTTTTTATCCATTCAGCCACTGAATATCTTTTGATTGGAGCATTTAGTCCATTTGCATTTAAAGTTATTATTGATAGATACTTGTTTGTAGCCATTTTTATTTTTTGTGCCTGTGTTCCTTCTTCCCTCTCTATTTCTTCTTTTTACACCAGTGCTTTTAGCATTTCTTGCATTTCTGGTTGGTAGTGATAAACTCTCTTAGCCTTTTTTTTGTCTGTGAAACTCCTGATTTCCCCTTCAGTTTTGAATGATAGCCTTGCTGGATAGAGCATTCTTGGATTCAGTCCCTTGCTTTGCATCACTTTGTAAATTTCCTTCCATTCATTTCCGGCCTGTTGTGTTTCTGTTGAGAAATCATTTGATAATCCAATGGGGGATCCTTTGTACATAATTATTGTCTCTGTCTTGCAGCCTTTAAAATTTTCTCTTTGTCCTCAACATTTGCCATCGTAATTATGACGTGTCTTGGTGTGGGTCTTTTCAGGTTCATGTTGTTTGGGACTCTCTGTGTTTGGCTGTTTTCATGGCTGCTGCTAATCAGATGGGGGCAGGCTGCTTGTGAGGCTGCTGCTCCTTGGACAGGTGTGGGCTTCACATGAGGCTCAATTAATACTTGAAAAAGGTGGAAAGAACATACAATGAAGTAAAGACAGTCTTTTCAATTAATGGTGTTGGGAAAATTAGACAGATACATGCCAAAAAATGAAACTAGACTACCATCTTACACCATACACGAAAATAAACTCAAAATGGGTAAAGGACTTAAACGTAAGTTGGGAAACCATAAAAATCCTAGAGGAATCCACGGGTAGGAAAATCTCAGACATATGTCAAAGCAATAACTTCACCAATACATCTCCTAGGGCAATGGAAACTAAAGAGAAAATAAACAAATGAGACTACATCAAAATAAAAAGCTTCTGCACAGCAAAAGAAGCCATCAACAAAACAAGAAAGCCCACTGCATGGGAGAACATATTTGCCAATGTGATCACGGATAAGGGTTTAATCTCCAACATTTACAGGGAACTCATAGAACTTTACACAAGAAAGATAAACAACCCAATCAAAAAATGGGCAATGGGCCTAAATAGATACTTTTCAAAAGAGGACATACAGAAGGCCAAGAGACATATGAAGACATCCTCAAAGTCACTAATCATCTGAGAGATGCAAATCAAAATGACAATGTGATACCATTTCACACCTGTCAGAATGGCTATCATCAACAAATCAACAAATGACAATTGCTGATGAGGATGCAGAAAAAAAGGAACCCTCTTGTACTGCGGTAGGAATGCAGACTGATGCAGCCACTGTGGAGAACAGTATGGGGTTTCCTCAAAAAACTAAAAATGGAACTCCCATTTGACCCAATAATCCCACTTCTAGGAATATATCCCAAAAAACTAGAAACACCAATCAGAAAGGATATATGCACCCCTATGTTCATAGCAGCACAATTTACCATAGGTAAAATTTTGAAACAGCCTAAGTGCCCATCAGCAGATGAGTGCATTAAAAAACCGTGGTACATCTACACAATGGAATACTTCGCTGCTGTAAAAAAGAAGGAATTCTCACCATTTGCAATAGCATGGATGGAACTGGAGAGCATTATGCTAAGCAAAATAAGCCAGTCAGAGAAAGATAAATATCACATGTTCTCACTAATTTGTGGAATATAATGAACAACATAAACTGATGAACAAAAACAGATCCAGAGACAGAGAAGCATGGATCAGCTCATCAACCCTCAGAGGGAAGGTAGGGGAGGGTGTATGCATGCATATAAGCCTAACCAATGGACAAAGACACCAGGAGGGTGAGGACATGAGTGGGGGGCATTGGGGGGATAAGGACGCATATGTAATACCTTAATCAATAAAGAAAATACATTAAATAAATAAATAAATAAATAAATAAATAAATAAATAAAGCAGATAAGAAATTTCAAGTTTTGGTGAAGCTGTGGAGAAAACTTAACCTATGTTCATTACAAATTGGTATTGCCACTATGAAAAAGATTATGGAGGTTCCTAAAGAAGTTGAAAATAGAACTGCCACATGATCCAGCAATTCCTGTTCTGGACATTTATCTGGAAAACTCTCACAAAAAAACACTAATTTGAAAAGTTACATGTACCCTCATATTTATTGAAGCATTATTTACAATAGTCAAGACATGAAGACAACCTCAATGTCCATCAATAGATGAATGGTTAAAGACGTAGTGATATATATGAAGTGAGAGAATTATGCTAAACAAGTGAAGTATATCAGACAGAAAAAGATAAATATATTATCTCACTTATATGTGGAATCTAAAAACAAACAGAAAAAAGAGCTCATAGATTTAGAGAACAGTTTGGTAGTTGCCTAAAATGGGGGCTGGGGGATAGGTGAAATGAATGAAGGGATCAAAAGGTACAACTTTTTAGTTATATAATAAATGAATCATGAGGATTTAATGAATAGCATGATTACTATAGTTAATAAGCTTGTACTGTGTATTTGAAAATAGCTAGGAGAATGAACCTTGAAAGTTCTCATCACACAACAAAATAGTGTAATACTTATGGTGATGGATGTTAACTAGACTTATTGTGGTGATCATTTTGCAATATATATAATATTGAATCATTATATTATGCACCTGAAATGAATATAATGTATGTCAACTATACCTCAAATTCTACCCCCTCAAAAAAGTAAGGAAATCTTTTTATTCCATGCTTAATATATGATATGGTAATTATTTTATATATATATATAAAATATAAAATGCCCATGGCCGTCACACTGTAATGCCGTCACAACCAAATGAGCAGCAGCTCTTGCGGAGGGCAGGGAGGGGCATGAGCTACTAGCAATGGAGGGCTAAGAGTGGTGGAGGGCTATGAGTGGAGGATTGCTACAAGCAGCAAAGGGCGGGGCATGAGCTAAGAGCAGCGATGGGCAGGGCAGCCAGCTGAGGCAAGCTGAAGCAAGCTACTCGCACATGATTTCGTGTGCTCTGGGCCTCTAGTGTATGTGTGTATGTATATATATATATATATACACACACACACACATATTTACATATATATATATATCACATGATAATTATTTTACATATATTGTCTCATTCAATCTTCATAATAACTTAATTCAATGATATTGTTATTATTCCAATTTTAGATGATGAAAGTAAGGGAGAGAACTGTTAAGTCAGTTTTCCAAGATTATAGGGCTAGCAAATTGAGGAACTAGAATAGTGATTCTGGTAGTGTTATTTGTGGAAATGGGGTACCCCTTTCCCCACTGAGTGCTGGGGGTGGTGTCCTTAAAATATCTTGGGACAAAGAATTTTCTGAGACTTGCACAGCAGGATGAGTGATTTTTATTTGCATGGAATTTCATTTCTGTGTTTCCAAAGTTCCATTTCCTTTAATCCAGTCCTGGAAGAAGTATAACTGGGGATTCAGTAGAGCTAAAATCAAAGCCAGCATCCAGAATTTCTGCTCCATGTTGCAGTTGGGTCCAGATCAGTATCAGGCTAGTTGCAGTTTATTAGTCCATTGTGTGTGGGATCCAGATGGCCATGAGCCATGTGGGTGAATTCCGGGGAGCCAAGAGAGTGTGTCCCCTGCAACAAGAGTCCCAAGAGAAGCAAGAGAGGCCAAGGGTGTGAATTTCTTTATTTAGGTGGTTAAATATATCAAATGTTCATGTACTTGTAGTAGCCTTGCCCATTCTGGCCAATGACCTGTTCCCAGGTATGATTGAGAGTTAAGTACCTTTTCCATACCACCCCAGCTTTACTGGACATGCATCTATTCTCCTCCTTGTCCCTCCAGTCCCCCAGTGATCTTCAGGTAATAAACTGGTGGCTTCCTGGGGAGTATAAAGCCTAAATGACATGCCTATAATATTTGACCTTCCCTTTGCTCCTTTCCTGTTATTAGTAACTAGGTTAATTACAGCAGTATCAGTAGGATGTGACCCTAACATAATGTGTTGTACTGTTTTACTCTCCATTTAAAATTCTATATTTCCCGATCCTGGTAATGAGGGTGAAGCAGAGAGAGATGTATTATTTATTTTATTGTCTCATTGCCCTCAGTACAGCAACACAGAGAATGAGAAGGAATGCTTATTTGAAAGTTTTTTTTTTCCACCTTAGGCATATATAATTTATCTGTCAAAAAAAAAAGATGTTTTACAATAAGCATGAATATTTGTTTTTTCATATTGTGGTTTCTTCATTTTTCACTGGAAATTTTTGTTAAAATCAAGAAATATGTAACATAATGCCAAAAAGTGCCAGGGAAGAACACTAAACATATGAAATGGGATAAAACTGTTAAGGACAGACTGAAACATTAGGCTTATTTATTTGTGAAGAATAAATGCTAATAAATCCTTAAAGTTTATAAAATCACAAAGGTTGTTTTTTAATGAATAAATGAAACAGAATATATGAAATGAAAATGTTGGTAATACTTGAACTGTTTAAAGGAGTGGGTGGAATCACAGATTTTCCTTAGGAAAATTGAGAACCAGTGAGTTCTCTACATGAAAAAAAAGTTGTTTTCACAGAAATTTAAAATTGGAAAGAGTGGAAAATATGATGATTGTGATAGTTTCTGTTTTGGTTTTGGTTTTTTGCTTATGAGAAGAGAGGAGAGAGTGCAGGGACATCTTTATTTCATATACATTTATGGAGATAGTGTCCTGAGGATAACTTGGAACTTAACAACAACAGATAAAATGATTGGCCACATGATTTGGGTGTTGCAACTAGAAAAAGGTGTTTCTTTTGGTTTGTTTGTTATCCAAACAGGGATGGTGCATACTTTCATAATACTGCTGCTCATAAGTCTAGGCTTTTCAGGAGAATAGGTTTTAAGGGAAGATTAAATTTGGACTGCTTAAAGTGGTATAACACTGGGAATTAATTAAATCAAATGATGGTCAATAGCAGATCATCAGGTTAGTGAGGAGGAACAGAAAACCCTACTGGGGAGTTGTATCTTCTAAATTTTTTTTATTCTGTATTGGACATTAGTGCAAGTTTTGTAATAATAATAATATGTCAAAAGAAAGTTTTGGAATTTCACTTAATGAAATTTATTGACAGCACATATTTCTATTCAACATAACTTTGTAATTTTTTCCCAGAGGGCAATATGAAAGTAAAGCATTACAGAATAATAGAGAGGAAAGAAGGGAGCATATAGATGTAAGCAATTAATAATCTTCCTGTCAATATAGTTACTTAGAACAGAGCTATGCCATTTTAAAAGTTATTTCATTTCAATAGTCATTTAATCCCATAGATAGAACAAACATCCTTATTTTTTAGTCATTGCTTTAAATCTTTTAATTGTAACAGCACTTTCCAGGTGATCTGCATTCCTTCATGCTCAAATCTGATCTACTTATATAAAAACCATGGGTGGTGTTCATCACATCCAGAAGAACAGCCGTGACCAACCAGAAGGAAGTCAGTCCTACAGGGGTTGTCTTGGCAACGGCTGCGCCCTCCCCCAAGCTGTTTCCTGTAAGGGCGGGGTTTGAGGCAGGAACCTGCCCTCGGAGTGTGGACCCACTGAATCCTAGGTCGCTTTGCCAAGGGCTGTGCCCTCTCCAGCTGTTTCCTGGAGCTGTTTCCGGCAAGGGCGGGGTTTGAGGCAGGAACCCGCCCTGGGAGCGTGGTTCCCTGGGAGTGTGCCATGCTAGCAGGGCCAGGGTTGAACCTGAGTGGGGGCGGCTGAAAGGCTTAGAAAAGACAGACAAGAGAATTAAAGCTGGGTCTCGGTGGGACGCTGCTTCTTTGAGAGACAGCAACAACGACCACAGCCATGCCTTTATTTTATAGCAGATGCTATGAGGCAAAGTAAGGGCGTGACCAAGTTGTTTACAACATTCTCCTGGGTTTCAATCCTACTCAACTACATGCACCTGAACTCTATCAAGCCTACATCACTCAGGCATGTGGGGCCACATGTTCAGACCATAGGTTCAAGCTTACAACTATAGCTGTTGGCTATAATTGTGCTGGGAGGGTCCTGCCCTCCAAGCTGGGACTTTCACGTGGCAATGAGAGGACTGTGCCCTCTCCTCAGTCCAAGGCTTGAACCTGTCCAAAACACTGTAGTGGCTCCCCACAATAATGTTTTAATTCTGTTTCTTTGTTACTAATGTTGTGGCCCCACCCCATAACAAAGAAACAATTTCCAGAGGATGAGGCCCAGGAATCAGGATTTTAAAAAGATTCCCAGGTGATTCTGATGTGCAGCCAAGGTTGAGAACCACTGCTATAGATAATATTAAAAATATATCTTGCCAAAACCGGTTTGGCTCAGTGGATAGAGCGTCGGCCTGCGGACTGAAAGGTCCCAGGTTCGATTCCGGTCAAGGGCATGTACCTGGGTTGCGGGCACATCCCCGGTAGGAGATGTGCAGGAGGCAGCTGGTCGATGTTTCTCTCTCATCGATGTTTCTAACTCTCTATCTCTCTCCCTTCCTCTCTGTAAAAAATCAATAAAAAATATATTTAAAAAATATATATATATCTAAACGTGCAATTCTTTGTCCAAAAAATGAGCATGTTCAAAAATTAAATGAAGAAAATTTAATATACTCGATGGAGATTTTCACACATATTTGAGTGATGATTCCATTGATTCCACAGATGATGCCAAAAAGGAAAATTTTCCCATCGAATTTCTTAATAGTATTACTCCTTCAGGAATGCCTTGTCATAAATTAAAATTGAAAGTGGGTGCAATCATCATGCTATTGAGAAATCTCAATAGTAAATGGGGTTTTTGTAATGGTACCAGATTTATTATCAAAAGATTACGACCTAACATTATAGAAGCTGAAGTATTAACAGGATCTGCAGAGGGAGAGGTTGTTCTAATTCCAAGAATTAATTTGTCCCCATCTGACACTGGCCTCCCATCTAAATTGATTTGACGATGGTTACCCGTGATGCCAGCATTTGTGATGACTATTAATAAATCACAAGAACAAACTCCAGACAAAGTAGACATATTCCTACCTGAACCCGTTTTTGCACATGGTCAGTTATATGTTGCTTTCTCTCGAGTTTGAAGAGCATGTGATGTTACAGTTAAAGTTCTAAGTACTTCATCCAAGGGAAATTAGTCAAGTACTCTGAAAGTGTTTTCACTCTTAATGTGGTGTACAGGGAGATATTAGAATAAGTTTAATCACTTTATCAGTCATTGTTTGCATCACTGTTGTTTTTATATCATGTTTTTGTTGTTTTCATATCATGTTTTTGTTGTTTTCATATTATGTTTTTGTCATTTTTATATCATGCCTCTGTTGTTGTTATATCCTTTTGTTACTGTTTATTTATCAATAAATTTATATATGATTTTCATATATATTTTACTGATTTCCTTTCATCTCTCACACTTCTATTATACAGAAAGGGCAAATAGCAATATTAAAATATCTCTGCTAATTAATTTCCTTTTTAAAAAATATATATTTTATTGATTTTTTACAGAGAGGAAGGGAGAGGGATAGAGAGTTAGAAACATCGATGAGAGAGAAACATTGATCATCTGCCTCCTGCAAACTTCCCACTGGGGATGTGCCCACAACCAAGGTACATGCCCTTGACCAGAATCGAACCTGGGACCCTTGAGTCCACAGGCCGATGCTCTATCCACTGAGCCAAACCAGTTAGGGCAATTAATTCCCTTTTAATGTGCACGAATTTTGTGCACTGGGCTACTAGTATTAATATAATATGAATTAAATTTGTTAGTCTTCCTCTGTCTTTAGAACATGATCTATTTACTATAGGTATTACACTTTATTTGAATTATTTTATTAATAATTTTATTTTTTCTAAATTATTAATAATTCTAGTGATTTAGTAGTTTGCTTACTTTCACTTTTAAACTATATATTTAAGATATTTAACAGCACAAACTGAAAACATTGAAATATTCTATTCTCCATAACACTAGATTTTAATGTAAGGACTCAGAAATGTGAGTTACTATTCTTTAGAGGTACAGATTACACCCTCAGAATGCCTGCAATTAGGAGCACAGAAAAATTCATGATAGTCTAAAAATTCTAAAGACTATCCTGTGCTTTTCATCATGCTACAAAGTTATTTTACTCCCCATCACTCTCCTGATAGTCAACATCATGCTTTTATTTTGGGGTTTAACATGGAACATGTAGGAAGATGTTTAGAGATCAAGAGAGGTACTAATAAGGGAAAAATTAATCATTCCACTGCCTGGACTGACCAGCAGCCCCTGAATGACGCATGAACAGGTTACTCAGATACAGTTTGACTGTGAAAGAGAGGACTAAAGGGCTCCTGGCTCTAGCATCCAGAGCAGCCTCAATTGCCTGCCTCATTAGTCTTTTATTGCAGTTTTGTCTTTAGATACAATCAGTAGGGTGAGTAATATTGGGAGGACACATGTGTTGACATTGTCCTCTAGGGAAGGGCATCCAGGGACTAAGCATAAGGATTCCAGTAAACACCCGCGGGTCTGCACATGCACAGTCTTGTTTGGAAAGGTCAAGGAATAATTATGGGTGCCTCCTTTGACACTCCCCTAAGTCTCCCCTAAGTCAGAATTCTGATAAACAGGGAAGGCGGCCTTCCACACAGTTCCCTTTTCTCAGAATGTCTTCCTTACAACTTTCCAACCAAGTCTCTTGTTGTACCAACATCTCCCCCTTTTTTGTTTTGCTGAATGTAGAAGACAGAGGGAGGTGGTGAACTTTCTGCTTTGGAAAGTCACAGTCCATGAGGCACATTTCCTGCTGGAGTTCAGATTTTAGAGACTACAGACAGTTCTCGGGTTACGTTGGACTCGACCTACGTCATTTTGTGGTTATGTCACCATCTCCCATTTATTTATAAAAAAAAAAAATGTTCCGTCATTTTGATGTATGTACATATGTGCTTTATGTTTTTTATTTATTTACCACAAGTAAAGATCAGGAATTGTCATCTTTCTTTTAAATTTTTTTTACTGTTTAACTTCATTACTGCTGTGTATTTGCTCCATGTGAGTGACGTAGGTACTTATGTAGGTGGGTCCGAGGACCTATTGTATAAGAAAAAAAAAAAAGAGCAATGGTTAGTTATCTGGAGTGGGTGGAGTGTGAGTAGGTGCCAATAATTGCTCAGCCTCTGCTGTCAGCTTCATCATTCCCCAGGTTATTCCAGAGGCCATCTGGGTCAGAGGAAGGTGCCTCCTTCAGTGCTACAGAGTCCCCAGGCTCAGATTCTTCATTTCTGGAAGAGGATTGGTTCAGTGCCATGCCATGATAGGGTTTAATCCAGCAAGCTGGAATCCACAGCAGCCCTGTGGGGGTATAAACACACACATATCCTCTCCCCCATGTTAATACTTCATTGGGTCCCATCCAGTTATTAGTGTCCACATGTAGCCACAAGACTTGTGGTTTCTGAGATGGGGTTATTGAGGTAAAGTGCCATTCTACAGAGTATTGAAAATGATCATTCAGGATTTAAAAATAAGGGTAAAGAATGCTTTAGATAGTAGTATAGCAGGATCCTTGAGCCCCATATTCCCCCTTTTTTGTTTTACTAGCATACCCTTCAGGGTAGCATGGGCATGTTCAATGATGGCCTGCCCTTGTGGATTGTAAGGGATTCCCATGAAATGTTGGATGGACCAAGTTCTACAAAAGGTGGTGAAGCCAAGGCTGCTACAAGCAGGCCCATTATTAGTTTATCTTAGTTAATATAGCTACAATTGGAAACAGGTATTATTGAATTAATGCAAAGAAAGGTATTGACACTTAATAAGAATTGCCAAATTCTGGAGGGACAGGTGGGGAGAATGTATAATTTACCAAATTTTCATTAAAATTTTTAAATTATATCTGAGAAACAAAAAGTTTAAAAATCACCAATACTTGCAAATGACGTAGAATCTTGTCCTTTCTTCAAAACATAATATTTCAGAATAACAATTAGAGCTATAAATGAAAGCATAATATGGTTATTATTATTTGACAAAGCTTCCCATGTACCTTTGTTGCAGAAGACCAAAGAAATACCAAGCACGCTTCCTAGAGAAAGGGAGGGAGCCCATTTATTAACACTAGTGGACTCTGGCAATAATTTTCAAATCAGAGTAAAGAAACATGCAGAGGGCTTCATTTTTTATAAACTTCTGGGGTCTTTGTCTTGCAGATATGGTTCTGCCCCCTTTTGTGGGCTTACAGGAAGGCCCCCAGGTATTGGGGGTACCCAGGCCATATCCGATAATCTGTCCTGAGGCCAGCGATAACAACCGCCCCCCCCCAGGGCAGTGCAGTGTTCAGTTTTTATGGCCTGGCATGCCTTACAAGACCAGTTTCCTCCTCACCTTAAGCAGAAAAATTTCCTTCATGAGAGAGAAAACAAACACTTGAAGCATTCCAGGGCCTATTGGAGTGATCTAAAGCCAATTAATTCTAAGTCAAGAAAAAGTTTCTTAAAATTCAATTCCAATGTGTGAACTAGTCTACTGGGTGAATGTACAATAATTTAATGTCTCCTAGAATCATATCCCTGATTCTAGGAGGAAGAAGACAATACAGGCTTTCTCTTGTTATTTTTCTTTCTATTTTATTTATATATTTTTACTTCATTGGGTGACATCCTATATAATAAAAGGCTAACATGCAAATTGACTGAACAGTGGAACAACCGGTCGCTATGACACACACTGACCACCAGGGGGCAGACGCTCAACGCAGGAGCTGCCCCTTGGTGGTCAGTGTGCTCTCACAGGGGGAGTGCTGCTCAGCCAGAAGCCGGGCTTACAGCTGCTGAGCACAGTGGTAATGGTGGGAGCCTCTCCTGCCTCCGCAGCAGTGCTAAGGATGTTTGACTGAGGGCTTAGGCCCGCTCCCCAGAGGGAGCGGGCCTAAGTTATCAGTTGACATCCCCCGAGGGCTTCCCAGACTGTGAGAGGGCACATGCTGAGCTGAGGGACCCCCCTCCCCCAGTGCATGAATTTTGTGCACCGGTCTCTACTAGTTGTTTAATAAAATTATAGGATTCAGGTGTACAATTCTATAGTATACCATCTGTATATTGTATTGTGTGTTTACCACCCCAAGTCAAGTCTCATTTCATCAACATTTATCCCCCCTATACCCTATACCCTCTTCTACTTTCCCACCTCGCTTTCCCTCTGTGTGTGTTTCTGTTTTTTTGGTTTGTTTTTGCTTAATCCCTTCACCATTTTCACTCAGTCCTGCTACTTCCCTTCCCTCTGACAGCTGTCAGTCTGTTCTTTATGAGTCTCTTTCTATTTTGTTTGTTAGTTTATTTTATTCAATAGATTTCATATATGAGTGAAATAATCTGGTACTTATCTTTCTCAGACTGGTTTATTTCACTTAGCATAATGCTCTACCAGTCCATCTATGTTGTTGCAAATGGTAAGATTTCTTTCTTTCTTTTTTTTTTTTTTTTTTTTTACAGCAGAGTGGTATATCATTGTACCACAGCTTTTTTATTTTTTAATATTTTTAATGATTCCAGAGAGAAAGGAAAGGGGAGAGAGAGGTAGAAACATTAATGAAGAGAGAGAACCATTGATTGGCTGCCTCTCACACACCCGACACTGGAGATGGAGCCTGAAACTCAGGCATGTGCTTTGACTGGGTATTGAACCATGACCTCTTGGTTCATAGGTCTACACCCAACCACTGAGCTCCACCAGCCAGGCTGTACCACAGCTTTTTTATCTACTCATCTACCAATGGACACTTGGTCTGCTTCCAAATCTTGGCTATTCTATATAATAAAAGGCTAATATGCAAATCAACTGAACAACAGAACAACCTATCACTATGATGCACACTAACCACCAGGGGGCAGATGCTCAATGCAAAAGCTTCCCCCTGGTGGTCAGTGAGATCCCACAGGGAGGATGCCGCTCAGTAAGAAGCCAGGTTCAAGGCTGGCAAGCCCAGCAGAGGTGGCAGGAGCCTCTCCCACCTCTGTGGCAGCACAAAGGATGTCCGACTGTCAGCTTAGGCCCACTCCCCGCTGTCAGTCAGACATCCCTTGAGGGCTCCTGAACTGCAAGAGGGTGCAGGTGGGCCTGAGGGACAACCCCGAGTGCACAAATTTCGTGCACTGTGCCTCTAGTTATAAATAATGCTGAAATGAACATAGGGGTGCATATATTCTTTCAAATTAGTGTTTTGGATTTCTTCATATATAGTCCCAGAAGAGAAATTGCTGTGTCACAAGGCAGTTCCATTTTTAACTTTTTGGGGTAACCCCATAAAGCTTTCCACAGTGGCTGCACCAACCTGCCTTCCCAACAACAGTGCACGAGAGTTTCTTTTCTCCACATCCTTGCTAATACTTGTTTGTTAATTTATTGATGCTAGCCATTCTAACAGGTGTGTGGTAATATTTCATTGTGGTTTTAATTTGCATTTGTCTGATGGTTAGTGACATTGAGCACATTTTCATATGTCTATTGGCTATCAGGTCCTATGCCCAACTTTAATTGGATTGTTTGTTTGTTTTTGGATTTGTGTTTCATAAGTTCTTTATAAATTTTGGCTATTGATCCTTTACCAGAAGTATCATTGGTGAATATGATCTCCCATTCAGTGAATTGTCTTTTCATTTTATTGATGATTTCTTTTGCTGTAAAAAAAAAAAATTAGTTTGATGTAGTCCCATTTTTTATTTTTCCTTTGTTTCCCTTTCCCTTAGAGATATATCAGCAAAAATATTGCTATGAGAGGTGTCTGAGGTTTTACTGCCTATGTTTTCTTTTTTAAAGTATTTATTGATTAAAGTATTACATGTCTCCCTTTGCCCCCATTGACCTCTCCCCAGCCACTCTCACCCCTCAGCACACACCCTTACCTCCATAGTGTTTGTATCCATTGATAATGCTTATATGCATGCATACAAGTACTGTAGTTGATCTCTTACCCTCCCCTCCCCACTCCCTGCCTTCCCTGTTAGGTTTGACAGTCAGTTCGATGCTTCTCTGTTTCTGGATTTATTTTTGTTCATCAGTTTATTATGTTCTCTATATTCCACAAATGAGTGAGATCATGTGGTATTTATCTTTCTCCAACTGGCTTATTTCACTTAGCATAATGCTCTCCAGGTTAATCCATGCTATTGCCAATGGTAAGAGTTCCTTCTTTTTTTACAGCAGCATAGTATTCCATTGTGTAGATGTACCACAGTTTTTTAATGAAACGGAGGCATGCAATATGTCAGAAAAAGAATTCAGAGTAATGGACATACATAAGGCCAAGAGACCTATGAAAACATGCGGCCTATGGGCAATTAAGCTGTTCCAAATCATAGCTATTATAATTTGTGCTGCTATGAACATAGGGGTTCATATATCCTTTCTGATAGGTGTTTCTGATTTCTTGGGATATATTCCTAGAAGTGTGATTACTGGTCAAATGGGAGTTCAGTTCCATTTTTAACTTTTGAGGGAACTCCACACTGTTTTCCACAGTTGCTGCACCAATCTACATTCCCACCAGCAATGGACAATGGTTCCTTTTTATCCGCGTCCTTGCCAGCACTTGTCGTTTGTTGATTTGTTGATAATAGCCATTCTTACAGGTGTGAGAAGGTACCTCACTGTCATTTTGATTTGCACCTCTTAGATGATTAGTGACTTTGAGCATGTTTTCATAGGTCTCTTGGCCCTCTGTATGTCCATTACTCTGAATTCTTTTTCTGACATATTGCATGCCTCCGTTTCATTTAGTTCTTTTCTTGGCTATTCCTCCTTTTCTTTCCTTTGGAGATTTTTTTGTTGTCTCCCCATTTTTTTGCTATCACCAAAAGGTCCAAGTGCCGAGTTGCCTGGGCCTGAGCTGCTTGCAGCAGGAGTGGCTTAGGCACTTGAGATGCATGGCTGCTGTGCGTCGGTGGGAGCTGTGTGTGCTGAGAGTTGGCACGGTCAAGGGTCAGCCCAATTGGGGGCAGGTGGCATGGCTGCTGGGGGTCAACAGCAGCCCCCCCCTCGTGTGCACGTGTGCTGAGAATCAGAGTCACAGGAGCTCGGTGTGACTACTTCAAATCAGAGGGAAGGGAATGTGTTCTGTGATTTACAGGAATCTGTGGCTAGGATAGATGGAGTCAAGGTGTCCATGGGTCTGGGGCTGTGGTAGCAGGTCTTTGTCCAGAGTGACTGTAGGGTCTTAGTTTGTGTCTGAGGCCAGTCTGGGTTGTGGTGAGGCTGGGTTTCCAGTCACAGCAGTTCTTCTCTTCAAGATGGCATGGTTTCTGTGCCAGCACAAGTCACTGGGCATGATTGCAGTAGCAGCGGGGTCTCTCAGTCTTAGACAACCCAGTCTGCCAGCCCCAGAACGTGCTGCAGGATCTAACTCTCCCTCTATAACACACACACACACACACACACCACCATCACCACCACCACCACCACACACCACACACGTCCACACACTCCCCTTTCACTCCCTCACTCTCTCACACTCTCTCCCTCACTATTGTTCTGCCATTCGGCATCTTCCCAATGCAGGATTGCTGTTTCTTTGCTGATTTTTTGTCTCCAGGATTTATCCAGTGATGTCAATGGGTATTAAAATCCCCTAGTATGATTGCATTGCTGTCAATCTCTCCCTTGATATTTTCAGAAGTTTTTTTAAATGTATTTGGGTGCTTCTGTATTGAGTTTATATATGTTTACCAGAAGTATATCCTCTTTTTGCATTGATCCCTTTTGTATTATGAAGTGGCCCTCTTTATCTCTTGTTTTGGTCTTCACTTTGATGTCTATTTTATCAGATATAAGTATTGCTACCCCAGCTTTTTTTATCATTTCCATTTGCCTGAAATATATTTTCCCATACTTTCACTTTCAGTGTTGTGAGTTCCTTGTTCTGAGGTGGGTCTTTTGTAGACAGCTTATGTATGGGTCATGTTTTCCTATCCATTCAGCCACCTGATGTCTTTTGATTGGAGTATTTAGCCCATTTACATGGAAGGTTATTATTAATAGGTAATGGTTTGTAGCCATTTTTATTTTTTATGGAGACTTTCCCTTTCTATTTTTTTCTTTTTACAACTCTCCCTTTAGCACTTCTTGCATTGCTGGCTTGGTAGTGATAAACTCCTTTAGCCTCTTTTCGTCTGCAAAGCTGCTGATTTCTCCTTAAATTTTGAATGACAGCCTTGTTGGATAGATTATTCTTGGATTCAGTCCACTGCTTTGCATCACTTTGTATACTTCATTACATTCTCTTCTGGCCTGATGTGTTTCTGTTAAAATATCATTTGATGGTCTAATGGAGTTCCCTTGTAGCTAACTTTCTCTCTCTCTCACAGCCCTTAAGATTCTTTGTCATAAAATGTTGCCATTGTAATTAAGACATGTCTTGGTGTGGGTCTTTTTTGGTTCATTCTGTTTAGGACTCTCTGTGCTTGTGTGACTTTTTTCTTCCCCAAATCAGGAAGTTTTCTGTCATTTCTTCAAATAGGTTTTCTAATCCTTGCTCTTCTTCTTATCATTCTGGTACCCCTATTATATGTATGTTACTTGGTTTCATGTTGTCCCAAAGCTCCCTCATGCTCTCCTTCTACTTTCTAATTTTTTTCTCCAATTGCTGTTCAGGTTGGGTGTGTTTTTCTGCCCCGTCTTCTAATTCACTAATTTGGCCCCCTGCTTCTTCTAGTCTATTGTTGAAACCTTTCATTGTGCTCATTATTGTATCTATATGGCTTTTTATTTACTCTTGATTTTTACATAAATTGTTGATTTTCTCATCCAGCCAGTTTAGGAACTGTATGATCCTTACTCTTAATTCTTTTTCTGACATATTGCCTGCCTCTGTTTCATTTAGTTCCTTTTCTGATGACTCCTTTTCTTTCCTTTGAGGGTTGTTTCTTTGTTTCCCCATTTTTGCTCTCATGGATGGGTCCAGGCACTGAGATATGTGGGTCCGGTGCCAATGCCATGGGCTCAGAGGGCAGGGAGCACAGTCTGAGGCTTGTGGGCGGGACAGGCTGGGTCCAGGGCCCATGCCTCGGGCTTGGCAGGCAGGGAGCACATTCCGAGGCTTTGGGGCAAGACACATGGGGCCGACACTGTGGTCTTGGCAGGCAGGGAACACAGTCAGAGGCTTGACTGCAGTATACGTGGGGCCAGTGCCGACACCGCAGTCTTAGAAGGCAGGTAGTGCAGTCCCAGGCTTTCTGGTGAGACATGTTGGGCCCAGGACCTATGCCACAGGTTTGGCGGGTGGGAGCATTGTTAGAGGTTCACCTGCAGGATGCAAGGGGCCAGGGCAATGCTGTTGGCTTGGCAGACAGGGGGAACATTTTGAGAGTTGCCAGAAGGATGCATGGTGCCTAGGAATGATGCAGTGGGCTGGTGGGAGGGGGAGGCACTCCAGGATACACAGGAGCTCACATCTGGGAAGGCTGGAGTCCTTATGTCTGTGGGTCTGCAACTGAGGTAGCATTTCTTTGGCTGGAGTGGGTATAGGGTTGGGGTTGATGTCTGAGGCCAGCTGGGTGGTGGTGAGCCTGGGCTCCTAGTCACAGAAGCTCTCCCCTTCAATATGGTGTGGTTTCTGTCAGAGCCAGCTGCCCCAGGAGCGATTTCAGTGGTAGCATGTGTTTTCCATCTAGGAGCGCCTGGTCTGCCAGCCCCCAAAAGTCCTGCAGGATCTAACTGCCCCTTACTCACACACCTACACACACACACACACACACACACACACACACACACACACACATCACACACACATCACACACATCCACACACTCCCCTTTAACTTCTTCACTCTCTCCCTCACTGCAGTCCTGCTCGCTGCCATCTTCCATTCTCCTAATGCCTGTGTTTTCTACTAGGATTTTTAAGGTTTTGAGTTTAACTTTTAAGTATTTAACTCATTTTAAATTTATTTTTGTGAATGGTGTAAGAAGGTGGTCTGGTTTCATTTTTTTTTTTTTGCATGTATCTGTCCAATATTCCTAACACCATTTATTGAATAGACTATCTTCACCCCATTGTCAGTTTTGCTTCATTTGTCAAATATTAATTGACTACAATAGTATGGGGTTGTCTCTGGGCTCTCTATTCTGTTTCATTAATTTATATGTCTGTTTTTATGCCAATGTCATACTGTTTTGACTACTATGGCCTTGTAGTATAGTTTGATATTAGGTATTGTGATACCTCCAACTTTGTTCTTCTTTCTCAATATTGTTGTGACTATTTTCAGTTTATTGTGGTTCCATATAAATTTTTGGAATATTTGTTCTAGTTCTGTTAAATATACCATTGGTATATTCATAGGAATTGCATTGAATCTATAGATTGCTTTGAGTAGTATCAACATTTAAATGACTTTAATTCTTCCTATCCATGAAAATGTTATATGCTTCTACTTATTTGTGTTTTCTTCAATTCCTTCTTTTAGTGTCTTATAATTTTCTGAGTATAGGTCTTTTATCTCCTTGATTAAATTTATTCTTAGGTATTTTATTTTTTAAGCACTTATAAATGGGATTGTTTTCTTAGTTTCCCTTTCTGATAGTTCATTATTCTATCTAATAAAAGAGTGATATGCAAATTGACCACCACTCCAACACACAAGATGGCCGCCCCATGTGAACACAAGATGGCCGCCACAAGGTGGCTGGCAAGGGATGGCAGTTGTGGACAATCAGGCCAACAGGGGAGGGCAGTTGGGGGCGATCAGGCCTGCAAGGTAGGGCAGTTGGGGATGACCAGGCTGGCAGGGGAGGGAAGTTGGGGGGGACCTGGCCTGCAGAGGAGGACAGTTGGGGGAGACCGAGGCCTGCAGGGGAGGGCAGTTGAGGGGGACCAGCCCTGCAGGGGAGGGCAGTTTGGGGGAACCAGCCCTGAAGGGGAGGGCAGTTGGGGGGGGACCAGGCCTGTAGGGGAGGGCAGTTGGGGGCAATTTGGCCGGCAGGGGAGGGCAGTTAGGGGTGACCTGGCTGGCAAGGGAGGGAAGTTAGGGGTGATCGGGCCATCAGGGGATGGCAGTTGGGGCGACATGGCCTGCAGGGGAGGATAGTTAGGGGTGACCAGGCTGGCAGGGGAGGGAAGTTAGGGACAATCAGGCCAGCAGGGGAGCAGTTAGGCATCGATCAGACTGGCAGGGGAATGGTTAGGGGCAATCAGGCAAGCAGGCAGATGAATGGTTGGGAATCAGCAGTCCTGGATTGTGAGAGGGATGTCCCAGATTGGAGAGGGTGCAGGCTGGGCTGAGGGACACACACCACCCCTGTGCATGAATTTCGTGCACTGGGCCTGTAGTCCTATCTAATAAAAGAGTGATATGTAAATTAACCATCACTCCGTGACAAAGATGGCAGTGCCCATAGTGGCTGGGGTGGGACGCTAGCAGTGTTGCCCTGGCAACGCGAGCCCAGCGTCTGTGCAGGGGAAGGGAGGGGCTTTGGGCCAGAAGCAGAAGCCAAGAGCATGGGGAGCACCAGAAATGCTTGGAATTGTGGTTCTGGTGGCAGACGTGTTGTGAGATCTCCTAGGTACTCGAGAGAAGTGAGCCTGGAGCAAGTTACTGTTTTGGGTGGGGGATGGAGGGAAAACAAAGGTGAGAGACATAAGTCAGAGTGTCGAGGAAAAATTAAAGGAGATATCCTCCAACTTCTAGGAAATCTCCACCAATGGAGCAAAGAAAAAAAAAAAGACCTCTATTATTCTGTGAGCACCAATCCAGACTGGGCTGGGGTCTCACACAATTCGCTCATATGATTGCAAAGACAGACAGAAAATTCATTCTTTCATGTCCCCAGGCAGATACAATGCACAACATGCACGTTTTCATGGAAGAGGACTTAATAGCACCGTTTGCTATACACCCTTTGGTAAGTCACCTTTTTGGTGGCCATCTGTGTTAGTTAATTGCCATAATCAAGACTAAAAATTAAAACTTTTCTATCTCTATGACAAGCAAGTCCTTACAACTTGGAGCAAGGCAACTATCTATAATAATAAAAGTGTAATATGAGGGGCAATGAGGCAGGCAGGCAGAGGCAGTTAGGGGTGATCAGGCAGGCAGGTGAACAGTTGGGGCGATCAGGCAGGTGAGTGGTTAGGGGCAATCAGGCAGGCAGGCAGAGGTGGTTAGGTGTGATTAGGCAGGCAGGCACAGTGGTTAAGGGTGATCAGGCAGGCAGACTGAGGTGGTTAGAGACGAAGAGGCAGGCAAGCAAGTGGTTAGGGGCAATCTAGCAGGCCAGCAGGCAAGCAGTTAGGAGCCAGCGATCCTGGATTGTTAGAGGATGCAAGCAGGCTGAAGGACGCCCGCCCCCCTCCCCCCCCCCCCCCGTGCATGAATTTTGTGCACTGGGCCTCTAGTTGGTGTATAAAAATGCAACTGATTTCTGGATATTTATTTTGTATCCTGCTACTTTACTGAAGTTATCAGTTTTAGTAGTTTTTTGTTGAATAGGGTTTTCTATATACAGTATCATGTCATCTGTAAATAATTACAATCTTACATATTCTTTTTCAATTTGGATGCCTTTTATTTCTTCCTCTTGTCTGATTTCTGTGACTAGTATTTCCAGTACTATGTTGAAGAAGAGTGGTAAAAGCAGCCCTAGCCAGTTTGGTTGTGTGGATAGAACATTGGCCTGCCAACTGAAGAGTCCTGGGTTTGATCCCAGTCAAGGCATGTACCTTGATTGTAGGCTCGATCCCCAGCCCTGGTTGGTACACATGTGGGAGGCAACCAACTGATGTGTCTCTCTCACATCGATGTTATTCTCTCTCTCTGTCTTCCCCCTCCCTTCCACTGTCTCTAAAAATAAATGAAAAAATATTCTCAGGTGAGGATTAATAAAAAGAAAGAAAGAAAGAAAGGAAGGAAGAAAGAAAGAAAGAAAGAAAGAAAGAAAGAAAGAAAGAAAGAAAGAAAGAAAGAGCAGATATCCCTGTCTTGTTCTTAATCTTAAGGGAAATGCTTGTAGTTTTTGGCCATTCATATGTTGGCTATGACTTGTGTTTTCTGTTGTTAATAAGTATAAACTTTCAATTAATTTGTATCTCTTTAACTGATATAATCATTTAATTAACTTAGCTCAGTACATCATGTTGGTGTGTTAGTGATGACCCAATGACATTACATTAAAATATCATATTTTTAAAGTCCAAGATAACTTCAGAAGTTCTATAGTTAAATCTATGAAACTAAGGTAGGAGGTTACAGCATAGATAGCCATCTCACTTTCTGAAACACTTCCACATCATTCAATCTTGCATTTTGAACTATATTCCATGAATTAAAGTGACATACTAGTATGTCTCCTTATGTCTGTTACTCACATTACACAACTTCTGTTATGGCACTTTGCAAAATACATTTTAACTCTTTGTCATATAGAATCATTTTAAGTCCTGAATTCAGCTCATGTGAATCTAGGTAAATCACATTCTTCTAAGTTCCTTTTTTTATTTGACACAGTTATAAGGTTCAGTGTTAAATACCAAAATAATAGTAACTTTGTGTTTGTTTGTGTGTGTGTGTTTAACAGTCCTAAGATTCACATCTTATAGAGAAAAAAGATTAGACCATAGGTAATACTTTATACTAATTAGCATTCTCTTTCACTAAGCTAGTGGTTCTTAAACTTGAGCTAGCTTCAGAATCAGGTTGCTGGGTCCCAACCTATTTCTAATACAGTAGGTTTAGGCAGTGGTTCTCAACCTTCTGGCCCTTTAAATACAGTTCCTCATGTTGTGACCCAACCATAAAATTATTTTTGTTGCTACTTCATAACTGTAATGTTGCTACTGTTATGAATTGTAATGTAAATATCTGATTGCAGGATGGTCTTAGGCGACCCCTGTGAAAGGGTAGTTCGACCGCCAAAGGGGTCGTGACCCACAGGTTGAGAACCGATGGTTTAGAGTGAGGCAATAGGATTTGCATATCTTATAAGTTGCTAGATGATATTGTTACCTAACCCCCTTTCCCATCAGGGAACCATGGTTTGAGAATCACTCCACTAAACTGCATATTAAGCGGCTTTATCATTCTAGGTCCCAGAAACTAGGACTTCAAAGTTCTTTTTCTCTAGCTCCCATAAAAGGCAGGGAGTCTCTCCAGTTATTTATCCCCTTAAACCATTATTTAAATTTTCCTGATTATTCATTCATTTCAAGATCAGCTCCCTTTGCACCTCCCAATCCCCGCTCTCCACAGGACCTGGCTGTCTCCCATTCTCCTTAATTATCTATTTGCCCAGATTCGTTTCTTTAATGGGCAGATTTACAGGCGGCTGTTTTGAGGGACCTAAACATCACTGAAGTATGGTAAAAGGGCCTCAGGCTCAGTCATTTTACAGGCTTTGATAAGCAAGTTCCCAAGGTGTCTGGCTATCAAGCCCCCCGCCCCCCTTGGTTTCTGCTGGTAGATCTGCAGTCCCCTCACCCTGCTTTCTCTCTATGCCACTGTCTCTGGGGCTGCCCTTATCTACTTCTTGCAGCCTTCACAGGATACATTCTGGGCAGCTTGGCTCCTTCCACTGCAACTACCGCAACACTGATTCCTTTCTTTTTCTCCTGCATGTTTTTGAGCCCATACTTTGTTGGTGATTCTGGTTGCATTTTTTTTTTTAGGAGGGAGATAATCTACCAAGTTCTTCTTTATGCCCCTCCCTGTGCCTGCATGATAATCCTTTTCTTCCTTTCCAACTCCTTTGCAGAAGTTCATTTTGTGAAATGACATAAAGGCAGTACAGGAACCAATTCCCAAAACACTGCTTTGCCCAGAGAGGGTTAAGGATTGTGGGATAAAAACTGGGAGGGTATCTTAAAGCCAGAAGTAAAAGGAACAAGGAGATTTACTCTCTCATCAAAAAAGACTCAAACCCAGCCAAGTATCATGAGGCAGGATCAGAAGTTGACTTCCAGAAAAAGGTTACAGAGCTCAAAAAACAAATGGAGTGGACAATTGTTGGGAGACTGAGAGACAATTATAGAAAACATCTTAATGTGTCTTAGCCATCTCTGCTTTCACCCAGGATTCTCAGGAAGGCAGGCTGCCCTAGATAGATATTGTTTTCTATTAATCCACCAGTTATGGGGGCAGCAGGCTGAGGCCTGGCTCACCCCAGGGTCCAGTAAGCCATGGCTTGTCCCTGGAAATGAAACACTTTTGACTAAAGACTGGATGTGTAGCACTTGCTTCCTGCCTGCCTTTACTGCTAACACTGGGACCTATGGACTCCCTGGCAGGTAGACAGGGAGCTGGCATGTGCCCTTGAGAGGTTGTGCTGTAGGGGAGGCTGAACTGGAAGGCTTTGACAACTGAAAGTTAGGCAATCACAAACTGGGAGGCTAGATGGGAGCAGAAATAGGAGTAGCCATGATCTAATCCTGTAAGTCCTTTTGCCCGGGACTGCTTTCCCAGGCAGAGCTGCTTCTTGGAGGCAGGAACCTTCTACTGCCTTCTACCATGACCCATAAAAGAAGCTAGAGTGCTAGTTCCCCTAACAACCCACTCTCTCCCCAAATTTCCTTGAAGCTTGAAGCGATGTCTTCTGACCTGGCATCAGTGACTGAAACAGATGAAAAGCTGAATGATGGGATAGAAAGGGAGAAAAAAAAATAAAAGAAAAAAATAGTAACTTTGAAACTTAGAAAGTTATTACTTTCTTATTTAAAAGTTTGTAGGTAGATAGATCAAGTATGTTATGGTTGCTTTGCTTCACAAAACATTTAGGGCTCAAGACTTCTAGTTTATTATTTTCCTGTGATAGCCCCCATTCCAAAATATCATGGTCCAAAGTGCCTGCATCCCCTCTAGGCATCATGTTCTTCCTTCAACTATCATGTAAGAAAAGGACAAACAACCAAAGTGTCCTTCAATAGATGATTGGATAAAGATGTGTTACATATATGCAGTGAAATACTACACATCCACAAGAAGAGATAAAATACTGCCATTTGCAACACCATGGATGGATTTTGGGAATCGTATGTTAAGCAAAATAAATTAGACAGAAATGTCAAGAACCATATGATTTCATTCATATGTGGGTTATAAAAGTGAATGCAATAATGAGAAAACAAGAAAAAAAACCTTATAGACACAGTCAATAGTGTGGGTACCAGAGGAAAGAGGGGTGGGGGTTGGTAAAGGATAAAGAGAGTCAAATATATAGTGATAGAAGATTTGATTTAGTGGTGAACACACAATGCAATATACAGATGATGTATCATAGAATTGTACACTTGAAGCCTATATAATTTTATTAAACAATGTCACCCAAATAAATTTAATGAAAAAAGAAAAGGACAAAGGAGAAAAGGGTTCTGTATTGGCTAACTTTTAAGAAAAGTTTTCAGAGGAAACCAAGATGGCAGCATAGGTAAACACCGGAGATTGCTGCCTTGCACAACCACTTCAAAAATACAACTAAAAGACGGAATGGACATCTTCCAGAACCACAGGAAGGCTGGCTGAGTGGAAATTCTACAACTAGAAGGAAAGAGAAAAGCATACCGAGACTCAGAGGAGGCACAGTGCTGAAGTCAAATACTAAGGTGCGGAATGCATGCAGAGCGGGCTGGCGGCTGAGGGCGCGGTTGTCGTTTTCAATTGGGAGGGAGTCTCAGGCTCTGAGCTCCAGTTCCAGGCGAGTCTCTAGGGACCCAGACTCATACGGGAGAATCGGGACTGTCTGGCATCGGTCAGAACCCGAGGGCAGGTTTCTCTCCGAGGGGCTTGCAGCGATTACCAGGACACTGAGAAGCAGAGCCTCTGAGGGCAAGATTGAGAGCAGCCATAACTGCTAGCCCCGACCTGTTGATCCCGTGGGACCCGCCCCACCCTGCAGGGAGGCTTTTGCTGGATAGCCTCAGGCAAAGGCTAGATTAGCACCTTCCTAGAGATCCAGGAGCCAGGAAGCCCAGAGGTCAGAGTGGGACCATCCAGTTTGCAGCTCCATGGAACCATAAAAGACACACTCAGGGGGCAGATTCAGTGAGCACCAAAGCCCCATTGAAGCAAGTCTAGCCCCAGAGGGGTGTCTCCAGCACAGAAGTTCTCCCACTGCAGACACAGCTGATTCTCACAGCCAATTGGCCTGGAGGTCAATTCCTCCCAGTGTTACCTACAACAATCAAGGCTTAACTACAACAAGACTGTGCACAAAGCCCACAAGGGGGTGCACCAAGAGTGTCTACCTCAGGTAATTGGGACACTTAGCACTGAAAGGCACTCTATCGACACAGCAAAGCATAAAAAATGCCGAGACAAAGAAACAGGACACATACGACAGAAATGGAGGAAAGCAAACTGCTGGATATAGAGTTCAAAACCGCACTTTTAAAGTCTTTAAAGAACTGTCTAGAAGCTGCCGATAAATTTAATAAGGCCCTCGAAAAGACTGGTGAGACCGCCGATAAATGTAGTGAGATCCTCAAGAAATCTAGTGAAACCCTCGATGTTGTGATAAAGAACCAACTAGAAATTAAGCATACACTGACTGAAATAAAAAATATTATACAGACTCCCAACAGCAGACCAGAGGATCACAAGAATCAAGTCAAAGATTTGAAATACAAAGAAGCAAAAAACACTCAACTGGAAAAGCAAAATGAAAAAAGAATCCTAAAATACAAAGATAGTGTAAGGAGCCTCTGGGACAGCTTCAAGAGTACCAACATCCAAATTATAGGGGTGCCAGAAGAAGAGAGAGAGCAAGATATTGAAAACCTATTTGAAGAAATAATGACAGAAAACTTCCCCTACCTGGTGAAAGAATAGACTCCCAAGTCCAGGAAGCGCAGAGAACCCCAAACAAAAGGAATCCAAAGAGGACCACACCAAGACACATCATAATTAAAATGCCAAGAGCAAAAGACAAAGAAAGAATCCTAAAAGCAGCAAGAGAAAGAAAATCAGTTACCTACAAGGGAGTACCCATATGAATGTCAGCTGATTTCTCAACAGAAACTTTGCAGGCCAGAAGGGAGTGGCAAGAAATATTCAAAGTGATGAATACCAAGAACCTACAACCAAGACTACTTTATCCAGCAAAGCTATCATTCAGAAGTGAAGGCCAGATAAAGAGCTTCTCAGATAAGAAAAAGCTAAAGGAGTTCATCACCACCAAACCAGTATTATATGAAATGCTGAAAGGTATCCTTTAAGAAGAGGAAGAAGAAGAAAAAGGTAAAGATACAAATTATGAACAACAAATACACATCTATCAGCAAGTAAATCTAAAAATCAAGTGAATAAATAATCTGATGAACAGTATGAACTGGTGATTGTAATAGAATCAGGGACATAGAAAGGGAATGGACTGACTATTCTTGGTGGGGGGGGAAAGGGGTGTGGGGGGTGAGGGAAGAGATTGGACAATAATTGTGCACCTATGGATTAGGACAGTGGGTGGGGAGTGAGGGAGGAGGGTGGGGTGGGAACTGGGTGGAGGGGAGTTTTGGTGGGAAAAAAGAGGAACCAATGTAATAATCTGAACAATAAAGATTTAATTAAAAAAAAAAGAAAGGAAAAGTTTTCAAAAGTTGCCTCAAGAAACCTCTGCTTATGTTTTATTGAAGAACCAGGTCACTTAGCCAAATCTACTTGTAAGGAAGATCTTATTTTTGGTCATCAAATGTCCAGCTAAAATTCGGTGTTTTGTCACTGTGGGAGAACAGAATAATTTTTAGAGGAAAATCAGCATTTTCAGGTATATAGAGAGTTTCTAGACTCATCAATATTTTGATTATCCTTTTATAGGTGAATTTAGTTTTTAATTGCATTATTGGTCCTTCTAACAACGCAGTAATCTGGGCTGCATGGAAATGTTACATGACTTGATTTTAACACAGCCTAAGATAGTAGCTAATTGTTTGAGAATAAACATCTTATCATGAGTTACAGTGAAAGGTAGTTAAAAAGTTGTTCTCTGCCACTCTGGTCCCTCTTGTGTGAAGTGTAAGAAGTTCCAGGGTGCTTTCAAGTCACTTAAAATTTTTCAAATATTCTCTGCAACCATTTGAGTTGATTCTCTTAATGATTCCATGAGAAGCTAATGAAGGAATGTGATTTTTTTCCTAATTGATATTTTAAGGTAGATATTTGATCAATGGAATCATTGTTATAATTGTCCGCTATGTTACAGTCACTGTGTTAAGTACTTTTCACACATTGTATCTTTTAATACTTTCAACAATCCTACAAGGTATGTTATTTTTGTGTCCATGGTAGAGGTAGACATATTGATATTTAAGAAATTTACCCCAAATCTCAAAAGTGGTAGCAAAGTTGAGATCCAAATTCAATTCATAATCTGTGCTTTTAGTCACTATGTTATATTGATTTTACTCTTTTTCCCCTCTCTTCCTAAAATAAAGGAACATTGGTTAAAAAGAAAAATATTAGAGTTTTCCATTAGAGATAAAAATATTTTTTACTTGAAATTTTACTTACATATACAACCCCCCCACCTCGCCCCCGCGCGCACACACACACACACACACACACACACACATACACACACACATATAATATGTGTCATGGCAGTATAAAATGTTATTTATTCTGGACATTCAAATTATTGTCAAAACTGTCTTTGGATATGTTTATAAGGCCAGATTTATAAGTTTCAGAGGTAAAAAATCTTTTAGATCTCCAGTTATTACCCATGGATTTTAGGCTTTGTTAAAATGTACAATACAGAAAAAAGTTTTGCAAGTCAGCAGAAATCAACTTTATGGGAATAAACTTGGTTAGAAAAATTACTAGACAGTATAAAGCCACAGCAGACTCCTTGGGTTACTAGTAGATTTGAAAATAAACAGACATTTGCATGGATAGTAGTTTGCTTATACTTTGCTCTCTTCTCTGGTTACATTACATGATGTAACCCGATGAATCAGAAATTGATGTGTATGGAAAGATGTGGAAGACCATAATTCCCTACTGTTCACTGTTTCTGCAGATGAGATATTTCAACACCCCCTGGAATAATTTTGGAAATCAACCAGAACTCAAGATTTGTTAGGGAAGTTTGCTAAAATGCTTACATATAGAGTGAATAGTGCTGATGTGATGCCTGTTCCAGAGACATCTATATCTGACCTCCAAGTAACCTTCTGGATTGAAGCTGTTCTTACTTTAAAAATGCAGCATATCTCCATGATGTTACTCCTTAAGGATATCACTATCTTAAATTCTACTGTTTGTATGCTTCCAAGAACTGATCTTTATCTTTGTTGTCTGTTTTATGTGGGCTTGCATTTGTGAAACAGAACTAATCTAGTTGTTGGGATTTACTCATGAATGAGAGATTGGACTGATATTTCCACTCTCCCTATTGTTACAATGAATAGTATTTTAAAAATTTTAGAGGCACCTTCTGGAAAGATACAAACATGGCCTCTTCCCCACATCATTACTGGATCGGCCTTCTCCACTTCCCTGTTTGTAAATCCTTCCATCACGCCATGCCTGCAGATGCCACGGCACCAGGAGCTTGATGCCTCTCGGCTGCTGTACGACCCTCATTGTCACATTTTAAAAAATTAAAGTATAAAGGGCATGATTTAACTGATTCTGTGGAGTAGGATAACACCCATCTTCCCCCTTTTGTTTCTGTAACTGAATCTTTAAGCTTCAATTAGGTGTTTCTACAATTGCCTGTCCCGGGGGATTATAGGGAATTCCTGTTTTATGCATCATTTGGTATTGCTTGCAAAACTGCTGAAAGGAAGAGCTAGTATAAGCAGGTCCATTGTCTGTTTTTATCTCTAGGGGCCATCCCATGACTGAAAAAGCAGCTAGGCAGTGATTAATTACATGCTTTGCACTTTCCCCTGATTGGGGAGTAGTGAAAATGAAGCATGAGCATGTGTCTATAGAGACATGGATCCACCAAAATCTGCAAAATTCAAGTAAATGAGTGACATCCATCTGCCAGATTTGATTAGGTTTAAGTCCTCGGGGATTTATCCCTCATGCTGGCACAGGGAGGTGAATAACACACTGGAGGCAATGCTTAACAATTTGACGAGCTTGCTCTCGGGAAATATGAAATTCCTTGCACAAGGCAGAGGCACTTTGACGATGCAGGGCATGCGAGGCCTGTGCCATTTAATCAATTTCCTTTTAACATTTCTTTCTACAAACTTCCTATAACTTCCACAGACATTCTTACAACTTTCAGAAACATTCTTACGACTTTCAGAAATAACCACCTTTAGAAACCACCTTCTTTTTCCTTCAAAATGCATAACCATTCCTCAGACCTTCCATTAAGTATTTCTACTCTAATATTCTTTCTTTCTGTTATACTTTCAGCAACTGGTACAGATCTTTTCTTTCTTTTTTCTTTAAACTTTAATTTTTTCAATGATAACCCAAAAGTAAACAGCCAGCATTTCTTAGATTAACATTTATGAATACACTTTAAATGCACTTTTACTTTCAAGAAAATATACCTTCAACAAAGTAAAAGAGAACTTCTTTAATAAAAACTAAGAGGAGGTGAATTAAAACATGTCCAGCAATCAATGTTTCAGTATTTTATGTTATTTTAAAATATTTAGATGTTTATCATTTAACCCAGCAATGCTCCAAAGTCTTTAAGTTACTAAAGCCTTTGGAAAATTATGTATAGGCATATGAGGCTGGAGAAAAGGCAGGGGGAGGAGGGAGCAGGCCAGCAGCCTGTTCTTAGTCTCTAGCAGCTTGGATTTAAACTGCTACATTTTTCCTTAGAGATAACATCTAAGGTTACTGCTGTGTCTTCTCTACTTTTATAGGAAGAAGGGCAACTGGCCCCTTTCTCTAATAGAGAGCACAGTCAGTCTTCTCTTGAGTGACTGGACTTTTATTATTAACATATTTATAATTATTACTGAAAAGCTTTATCACAAATTTTTCATTTTAGTTACATCTATTTATTATATCTTAACAACTTTGAGATTTTAAAGCCAATTATTAGGTAAAGCATTTTCTTGACCAATTTTGTAACAGGGATAACTCAATGTGAGTATTATTTTATTTTAATTATGCTATTAATCATGGTTGCCCTTTCTGTTCAAAGAAAGGATACACTAATCTGGCTGGGAGTCATATGCCCCTGTGACCCGGGAGCCACCCTTATTCAAGAACCACCCATTATCATAGAAGCGTTAATCTTGTTGTCCAACCCTGCCTGTATAGCTTACTCCCTTATGTAATTCCAAGTATATTGTATTGGTCTAATTTAGTTCAAAAATATTTTTTTTAGGAAGAGAGTAGATCTTTGTGTCACCTCAGGGCCCTTGAGATGTCACAATGTTGTCTCTTAGCTAAATTCTTGAAATATTACATTTGGAAAAGCTGTCAAATATACCTAATTTAAAGATCATTAAAACTTAAACTGGTTTTAATATTAAAGATTTGGTCTTTACCACAGAATTAATTATTTTCAATTTGGCCATTAAAATTTTAGTAATGCCACAGAAGTACAGAATATACTTTGAATTATAGAGAAAATGCTGGGAGGATATGCCTACCACTTGCCTATTCCCATGCTTCGCATCCCCAGGGCTGGCCTGTGTGGGTTTGTGACGTCACAGGCAGGCTTGGAATTAGCTAGCCTTTGTTTAAACTTCCTTGGGTTGCAACTTTCACAAATTTTACACTTTCAAATTAATCTTAGAATCTTAAAAATTTAACCCAGCACAGCAAAATCATAAATCAGGTAAGAGCAAATTAAAGTCCCTAAAAGTGAGAGAGCTAAAATTGCATTACAGACATACAGACAGAAATCTTACTAGCTAAGAGTTTCTGGTGGCCTGGGAGGGAGAGAAAGAAGAATTCTTGGCAGCTGCTGGGAAATTCCTTCAATCTCTTCTACAAGGTTCAGCCTACTACAAGTAGCTTGAGCCTCCAGCAAAATGAAATATGAACTCACTTTCACTTTTGCCCCAGCACCTGCATCCAGCCATAAAGGCTGGGTGGCTGCGAACAAAACCTTTCTCATTATCTGAGTCATCCCGCTCACAGTGATGCTTGTCCTGCTCTGCCTCAAACAAACAACAAGTGCTGGAGAGGATGTGGAGAAAAAGGAACCCTCCTGCACTGCTGGTGGGAATGCAGACTGGTGCAGCCACTGTGGAGAACAGTATGGAGTTTCCTCAAAAAACTAAAAATGGAACTCCCATTTGACCCAGTGATCCCACTTCTAGGAATATATCCCAAGAAGCCAGAAACACCAATCAGAAAGGATATATGCACCCCTACGTTCATAGCAGCACAATTCACCATAGCTAAGATTTGGAAACAGCCTAAGTGCCCATCAGCAGATGAGTGGATTAAAAATCTGTGGTACATCTATACAATGGAATACTACGCTGCAGTAAAAAAGAAGGAACTCTTGCCATTTGCAATGGCATGGTTGGAACTGGAGAGCATTATGCTAAGTGAAATAAGCCAGTTGGAGAAAGATAAATACCACATGATCTCACTCATTTGTGGAATATAGAGAACAACATAGACTGATGAACAGGGACAGACCCAAAGACAGAGAAACAGGATCAGACTATCAATCCCCAGAGGGAAAGTAGGGGAGGTAGGGGGTAAGGGGGAGAGATCAACCAAAGGACTTGTATGCATGCATATAAGCCAAACCAATGGACACGGACAACAGGGGGATGAGAGTATGGGGGGGGGGGGTTAATGGGGGGATGAGGACACATTTGTAATACCTTAACCAATAAAGAAATTAAAAAAAAACTCTAACTCTTACTCATAATTAGGAGGTAAAACTTTATCAGGTGGTCTCTTGACTGCAGTCGCAGGAGCGACAGGCAGAGGAGGAGGCGGCGCAGAGGGGGGAGGTGGTGTTTTTGGATTCCCACCCCTCTACTGTAGGCTGTAAAGCCATAAGATACACCATGCTTAGACATTCTTAAACCCTCCTGTGCCAGATCAAGGCAATCATGAATTAGAGACCATAGTGTGAATGAAGGAATAGGAATTTTTTTCTGGACCTTCTGCTGTGTATCGGTCATTCAATTTTCTGACCTTTTCCTAGGTTTGAAAGTTGATGGTTCCCTCTTCAGGAAACCAAGGGCAAGTTTCATTAACAAAATTTAAGAAATCAAGAATTTGACTACGCTTAATAGAGTATCCTCTAGCTTTGAGCATTCTCTTAAGCATTTGAGAATAGAGGTCTCTCTCCTGAGACCCTGTATTTCCCATGTTTTACACCCAGCTGTATCAATCCGCTCCTTACCTTACTTCTTGAGTTCGTTGTGCATGCACCTCGGAGCCGTCCCCTCGTCTTATTGCTTAGAGTTCCCTTGTACTCGGGCCCCTGTCTGGGCACCAGATCTGGGGGTTCTCTAGCCACATCCAGCACAGCTAGAGAGCGAACGAGACCTGAGTAGGGGCGACTGGGGATTGAGAAAAAGAAAGGAACAGACACAGAGACAGTAAGTAAAGCTAGGACCAGGTGGGACTGTTCTCAGAGAGACAATGACCCAGAGCTAGTGCAGCGCGTTTATTATACTAGTATACAACATAATACCAGGAAGTTTTACTAGAGTTTAAGACCAAAGGAAATTATGTGAAATCATGCTTAAAGATTAAGCTGCAATTCTTCATTCTTATGGCTCCTTGTAATTGTCAGGCATGGCTGAGCCCAGATAATTGCGTCTGCCCCTGGTGCCTGGCTGAACTTAGATAATGACACCCACCCCCTGGCACCTGAGCTAAAGGTCTGGACTGACAACATTCCTGCCTTTGGCAAGGTATGTTTCCAGGACATGGCTTTGCTGACGCCGCTGGACTCAGCTGAAGACCTTTGCTCAGGTGCTCTCCCAGGCGCTCTCTACAGTAACCCATTGATTGTTTCTTAACATCCTATTTAGCCTCTATGTGTTTGAGTATTTTGAGCTTTTTTTTAATCATGCTGATTTATAGTTTCATGCCATTGTGATCAGAGAAGATGCTTGATATAATTTCAAACTTCTTGAATTTGTTAAGACTAATTTTGTGTCCTAAGATGTGGTCTATGTTTGAGAATGTTTCATATGCACTTGAGAAGAATGTATATTCTGTTGCTTTGGGATGAATGTTATGTTTAGTATCAGTTAAATCCATCTGATCTAGTGTGCTGTTTAAGGTCACTGTTTCTTTGTTTATTTTTTTGTCTGTAAGATTTATCCACTGATGACAATGGGGGTGTTAAAATCCACTACTATGACAGTATTACTGTTGATCTCTCCCTTAACTTCCACCAAAAGTGGTTTATTAAAATATATTTGGGTGCTCCTGTATTGGGTACATGTATGTTTGTAAGGGTTATATCCTCATATTGGATCAATATCTTTATTATTATATATGACCTTTTTGTCTCCTGTTATGGTCATTGTTTTGAAGTCTAATGTGTCAGATATAAGTATTGCTACTCCTGTTTATTTGTTTTTTCATTTCCATCTGCATGGGATATTTTTTTTTCTATCCCTTCACTTTCATCCTGGGTGTATCTTTTGTTCTGAGATTGTTCTCTTGTAAATAGCATATGTATATAGGTCATGTTCGCTTATGCATTTGGCTACCTTTTATCTTTTGACTGAAGCATTGGATCTATTTATATTTAAGGTTATTATTGTTAGGTACTTATTTATTACCATATTTTATGCCTGTGTTCTTTTCTATATTAATTTCTTCTTCTTCTTAAAGTAGTCCCTTTAACTTTTCTTGCAATACTGGTTTGGTGGTAATGAACTACAATAGTCTTCTTTTGTCTTGGAAGTTCTTCATTTTCCCTTTGATTTTAAATTATATCCTTGCTAGATACATAATGAGCTCTTGATTGCAGATTATTTCTTTTCATTACTTTGAATACGTCATGCCAATCCCTTCTATTGAGAAGTCAGCTGACAGCCTTATGGGAACTCCTTTGTAGGTAACTGACTGCTTATCTCTTACTGTCTTTAATATTATTATTTTTGTATTTATTTATTTATTTATTTATTTATTTATTTATTTTTTATATTTTTATTGATTTCAGAGAGGAAGGGAGAAGAAGGGAGAGATAGAAACATGAATGATGAGAGGGAATCATTGATTGGCTGCCTCCTGAATGCCCCCTACTGGAGACCGAGCCTGCAACCCGGGCATGTGCCCTTGACTGGAATCGAACCCAGGACCCTTCAATCCACAGGCCGATGCTCTATCCACTGAGCCAAACCAGCTAGGACTTTTTTTGTATTTAATCTTGGCCATTTTAATTAAGATATGTCTTTGTGTAGGTCTTACTGTGTTTATCATGCTTTGGACTCTCTGTGCTACCTGCATTTGTGTGACATTTCCCTTCATCTGGTTAGGGAAACTTTCTGTCATTATTTCTTTAAGCAGGTTATATATATATATATATATATATATATATATATATATATATATAATTGATTTTACAGAGAGGAAGGGAGAGAGATAGAGAGTTAGAAACATCGATGAGAGAGAAACATTGATCAGCTGCCTCCTGCACACTTCCTACCGGGGATGTGCCCGCAACCAAGGTACATGCCCTTGACCGGAATCGAACCTGGGACCCTTCAGTCAGAAGGCTGATGCTCTATCTACTGAGCCAAACCGGTTACGACTTTAAGCAGGTTTTCTATCTTTTGCTCTCTTTCTTCTCCTTCTGGTATCCCTATAATGTGGATGTTGTTACATTTTATTTTGTCCCAAGTTCCCTTAATCTATTCTCCTGCTTTTTAATTATTTTGTTTTATTTCTGTTCTGATTGAGTAATTTTTTTTCTATTTTGTCTTCTAATTCACTGATTCAATCCTCTGCCTTGTCCAGCCTACTGGCTATTCCTTCCAGTGTATTCTGTATTTCAGACATACATTCTTCATTTCCTATTGATTATTTTTTATGGTTTCTATATCCTTCTTCATGCTGTTTCTGTTCTCACTACGTTCCTCAAGAATCCTTATAACCATTACGTTGAACTCTTTATCTGATAAATTGCCTCTGTTTCATTTAGCTCTTTTTTTCTGGAGTTTCCTTTTGTTATTTCATTTTGGGCCTGCTTCTTTGCCTCCCTACTTTGGCTGTCTCTTTGTATCTGTATCTATGTTTTATATAGCACTGCTATGACTCCCATTCTTGGTGGGGTGGCCTTCCTTTATAAGTGTCCAGTGGTTCCCAATGGTGCAGTCTCTTTGATCTCTTGAGCTGGGTGCTCTAGAAATATGTCTTGTGTGTGTTGTTTGGAACCTCCTGTTGTAATTGGGACTTGATTGCTGATGGTCCTTTGGTGTTTGGGATTGACCCTCAGGCTGGTTGACTATAAGGCTCAAACTTGACCATCGGGTGCAAACTGCTGTGCAGGTGCAGCCTCGAGGTGTCTTGATGGACTCAGTGGCACAATCATTAACCTTTCAGACTGGGTGTTTATAGAGGTAAACCTTTATCATCATGTATGAGATACAATGTAATGGCTTCTCCCCAAGGTAGGGCTGTTCCCAGCAGGGTCTGGAACCTGCCAGGATCCACCTTTGAGTGTGTCATTGTGTGTCTCATTGGGTCAAGCTCTGGTGTGGTTTGGGGCCCACCACTAATTGTTTTGGTTCTGGGTCCTTTCAGGGGGTTTCAGATGCAGGTGGCTACAGACATTATTTGTAACTAGCCTTTGGGTACCTGTGTGTAGTTACCACTCTGTTCACTGGTTGTGTCTGCATCTGATAGATCTGTGTATTTGTAGGAGAGACCAATATGTGTAAATGGGTCAGCTTCTTTTAGCTTAAAGCTGGGGGCAAATCTGTGGTCAGATCCAGGCTCCCTGAGGTCTGCCTCCACCTGTCAGTTACTTTGCCTCTCCTCTGATGTTGCCTGGTCTTCCTCCAGAGCCTTACAAATATAGTATGTAGGATGGATCCATGTTAGCCTAGCTCAGGTTTGTGGGCACCCTGCTTGGAGATTATGCAGTCAGGCAGTCAATGAGGGGAAATTGGTGTCTTCTTCAAAACACCAATCCTCAGTCTCCACCAGAAACTCCACTCTAGTTCACCTTAAGGTTTCTTGCTGCAGGTTCAGGTTGGGTACAGCATATAATCATCTCTGCAGGAGCAGTTTCAGTTGACATTGGCTCAAGGTAAATTGATCAAAAGAGTATCCAGTTCAGGATGTTGTCACCCCAGTTCAAAGAAGGGTGCCAGGAACTTCGTTCCCAGTCCCAGACAATAGTCTCTGAGGGTCTCATACTTGGAATCTCCAGCTTTAAGCTGCTAAACCACACCCCACATAATTGTACCCATCAGGGGTCTCTAGGACTTCAAAGAGCTGAACCAAACAGTCTCCTGTTGAGGGTTGTATTTGCAGCCTGGGACTGCCTGGTGGAACTCACTTTTGGGGGGCTGCCTGGTGAAATTCACAGGGAGCTCAGGTTAGCCTCACCACAATGCAATCACAGAGCCCAGCACTCACCCATCTCTCTGAAGTCTCCCCAGGGGTTACAGTCCAAAAATCTGCATGGAGCTAGCAACTTTCTGGCAACAGTACAAGTAGGAGTGGTTATAAAATCACCCCAAATGCAGGACTCTGACCTCTCTATGCTGCTGGTCTCAGCAAAGTGGAAGCCAAAATTCCCAGCTCTGCTTGTGCTCCAAACTCTCTGCAGTGTGGGCCAAAAATCCCTGACCTATACAGCTCCCCTGTGTTACTAACCCAGCAAGATGTAGCAGTCTAAGAGGATCCATAGATGGGTCAAGGGGTTCTGACCCCGTGCTTGAGGTGAAGAATCTTCTCCCTTTTCCCCAAGCCAAACAGTTTAGTCACTGACTTGGGTTGCATACAATACCTTTCAAGAAAGAAGATGGTCTCTCAAAGTCAGTGCTGGGTGAAGCCCACAGATTCCACTGCTTTTTAGCCATCAGAGCCTGGGCAAACTTCTCAGGTTGGGGCTACTAACAATAGAGTGCTCTTTCACTGGGAAGGTTTGATCCCAGTCCTGCAGGCAGATAGAATTCCCTTAGTTCCCTCTGCCCAATGCTATGAGGGCCTTGCTTCTCATCTCTTGCTCTGGGTTTGGGATTACAGCTTGGGGTTGAGACACCACACTCTCAGGGAGAGGGAACTTTGTAGCTGATATCCCTCTGGCCTCTCAGCCACCACACTTGCTTGAGGGGGGCTACCCCTTTCCATGTCTCCCCTGCTCTTACAAGTCTCTATGTGGTTTCCTCAATCTCCTTAGATATAATATTTCCAATCAGCTATACTTCACTTGCTTTCTCAAGTTTATTGTCCAGGATTTTAGCTTTAAATCCTGTCCCTGGCTGGAAGCAAGGCACACAGTCTCTGGCTACTCTATAGCCATCTTGCCTCCTCCTGACCATGTCAGCTTTGAACAAAACATCACTAACTCAGCTATCTTCAAGATGACCAGCAGTATATTGAGACACATCAGACTGCAACTATATCTTCAAGAGTGAGGCATGCCAATCAACCATATAAGCCACCCGTTTTTAATTGAATTTATTGGGGTAATATTGGTTTGTAAAACCATGAAGGTTTCAAGAGTACAACACAATCAAACATCAACTGCACACTGTATCATGTATTCATTGCCCAATCAAAGTCTATTTCCATCCCATTTTCCACCCCTTTGCCCAACTCCACCTAGCTCCACCCCTTTTCCTCTATCACCACCCTATTGTCTATGTTTATGTGTTATGTATATTTGCTTTTTGGTTAATCCCTTCACCTTCTTTCATCCAGTCCCCCAACCCCACTCCCCACTGACAACTGTCAGTCTGTTCAATGTATCCATACCTCTGTTTTTATTTTGTTCATCAGTTTGTTTTGTTCACTAGATTCCACTTATAGTGGGATCATATGGTTTTATTTTTATTTTTGTGGGGGAGAGATACCCAGAGGGTTGGTAAAACATTGCTTCTAGGTGTTTCTTAGAGGGTGTTTCTGGAAGAAATTCTCATTTGAATTGGTAGACTGAGTAAAGAAGATGTGCCCCTTACCAATGTTGGTGGGTGTAATCCAATCTCTGAGGACTAAATAGAACAAAATGGTGGAGGAAGGGTGAATTTACTCTCCTTGTGAGCTGGAATGTCCATCCTTGACTACCCCTGGACTTTGGCACTCATGGCTTTTCTTCTCAGACTATAGGATGGACCTATACCATCCACTCCCCTGGTTCAGACTCAGACTGCATTTCTGCACTGGCTTTCACTGAACAACTGTGACTAATACAATGGCTTCATTACTACAGATGTCAGATAGTGAATATCCATTGTTATATTATACTAGAGGCCCGGTGCACAAAAATTTGTGCCCGGCCTGTGCCCTCTTACAGTCTGGGACTCCTCAGGGGATAACCACCTGCTGGCTTAGGCCTGCTCCCCGGGGGATTGGGCCTAAGCTGGCAGTCAGACATCCCTCTGGCAGCCCAGGAGCCCTCAGGGGATGCCCACTTGCCAGCGGGGAGCAGGCCTAAGCTGCAGTCGGACAACCTTAGTGCTGCTGAGGAGGCAGGAGAGGCTCCCACCACCACCGCTGTACTGGCAGCCATCAGCCTGGCTTGTGGCTGAGCAGAGCTCCCCCTGTGGGAGTGCACTGACCACCAGGGAGCAGCTCCTGCATTGAGCGTCTGCCCCCTGGTGGTCAGTGTGTGTCATAGTGACCAGTCATTCCCAGTCGTTCTGCTGTTAGGGTCAATTTGCATATTACTCTTTTATTATATAGGAGTGCCTGACAGCCTGGGTGAGGGGCTGATGGCTGTTTGCAGGCTGGCCACAGCCCCTTCAAGGTGGGACCCCCCCTGGGGTGCCTGGCCAGCCTGGGTGAGGGGCTAAGGGCATTTTTCAGGCTGGCTAAGGTCCCCAGCGGGGACCCTCACCCCATGAGGGTGTGGCCAGCCTGGGTGAGGGGCTGATGACTGTTTGCAGGCTGGTCACGGCCCCCAGTGGGAACCCTCACCCCATGAGTGTGTGGCTATCCTGGGTGAGGGGCTGATGGCTGTTTGCAGACTGGCCAAGCCCCCCAGTGGGAACCCTCACCCCATGAGTGTGTGGCTATCCTGGGTGAGGGGCTGATGGCTGTTTGCAGACTGGCCAAGCCCCCCAGCCACCCAAGCTCCCAGTGGAGGCTGGTTGGAAGCAGGTATCTGGGATTTATTTGTCTTCTATAATTGAAACTTTGTTGCCATGAGCGGAGGCTACAGCCGGCTCAGGGCAGGCGGGAAGCTTGGCTTCCTCCATCGCCCGGGCAACCAAACCTCCTGCTTGTTCCAGCTCCATGGCTGCCGGCCACCATCTTGGTTAGGTTAATTTGCATATAGTCACTCTGATTGGCTGTTGGGAGAAGGTATGGTCAATTAACATCTTTGTCTTTTATTAGTTTAGATTAGTTCTGTTTCACTGGACAACTGTGACTAATACAATTTGTTAAGTTTCCATGAAGGCTCAGGCACTATATTTTGTGTCAGAGATACAAAAATAAATAAATAGATGGAGAAATGTAGTGGTTCAAACCAGAGACATTGACATAGGGTAGACCTGAGTTCAAATCCCAGTTTTGCCATTTGTTTCCTGCATGACCTTGCATAATCATATTTTTCCATGGCCTCTTGTTTCTCTCTTCTCCAAAATGGTGATAATGACGGGGGTAATGGGCAAATTAAGTGAGAGCTTAATCTGTATGGCATTTAACAGCAGTGGCCATACTGCACAAGTGCAGTAAAAAGTAGCTGCAATGTTTTGTAGTGAACTATACTTTGTGTTTTAGTTTTTTTTCACCAGAAGCAGATCCTGGGGCAAATATTCAAGTAAAATGAATTGTTAAAAAGTAATGAGGGTTGGAAGGAGGGAAAGGGAGTAATTATGTTATAGGACATAAACTAAGGTTTGAACATGTCTGCCTCAGACTGTAGTGTGTGGGTTCTTAATTTCATGCAGGAAAGATTTCACAAAATGAATACAGGGGATTTTTAAAAATATATATATTTTATTGATTTTTTACAGAGTAGAAGGGAGAGGGATAGAGAGTTAGAAACATCGACGAGAGAGAAACATTGATCAGCTGCCTCTTGCACACTCCCCACTGGTTATGTGCCCGCAACCAAGGTACATGCCCTTGACCGGAATTGAACCTGGGACCCTTGAGTCCGCGGGCCGACGCTCTATCCACTGAGCCAAACCGGTTAGGGCAATACAGGGGATTTTGAGAGGAGTTTATTAAAGCTGGGAACAGTAAAACAAGGAAAGGCTTAGGATAGAAGAAGAACAGGAGAGAGCCTAGGAGGTGCTGTCTTGGCTCACTGAGAAATAAAAGTAACAGTGACAGAAGTAAGCCAAGGTGGAACTACTATTAGCTCAATGAAAAGTCAGAGAAAAAGAGGCCTTGGAGATAGGTTCAGGGGGTTGGCCTGGGATGAACTACTGCTGCCTATTGCTCCCTTGATAACAAGTCTCATGGGAACACTTAGAGTTTAGAAGTTGCATGGCTGAAGGAAAGAAAGGCATGGGTGTGCTCCTAAGAAAGAGAGCATACCGAAATCATGTGGTACTTGTCTTTCTCTTACTGGCTTATTTCACTTAGCATAAAAATTTCCAGATCTATCCACGTTATCACAAAAGGTAATATTTCCTTCTTTATTATGGCTGTAAAGTATTCCATTGTGTAAATGCACCATGGCTTTTATACCCACTAATCTACTGATGGGTACATAGGTTGTTTTCAGATCTTGGCTATTGCAAATAATGCTACAATAAACATAAAGGTACATACATTTTTTTCAAATTAGTGTTTCAGGGTTCTTAGAATATATCCCCAGAAGTGAGATTGCTGAGTCAAAAGGCAATTCCATTTTTAATTTTGAAAAGAAAATACATACTGTTTTCCACAGTGGTTGTACCGTCTATATTCCCACCAACAGTGCACTAGGGTTCCCTTTTCTCCACATCTTCACCTGAGGAAGCTAACCCCTATTTTGTAAAACTACTGTTTGGAATTCTTTGCTATTTTTTAGACAGCCTCTCATCCTAATAATAATAATAATAATAATAATAACTTTGCTTTCTAGCCTGCTTTAGCCTGCTTGAATAATAAGGAAGATAAACTTAGCTGTCTGACCTTGTAGGCCAGAGACTAGATACACCCATTCTCTCAATGCCATACCAGGTGTATTTTTTAATTGGATAGAACTGTGTTGTTTTCAAGGCCACCAGCAAGATAACCACTAAGCACACATAGGGCTGGCTCTTTAAAAAAAGGGAAGTTCTGCTTGTAGCTTTGCTTAGAATTTGAATTCATTTTTCTCTGAGCCCACCAGTGAATAAAGTGTGAATCCAAAGTCTCCAAGCATTGCTTTTTTATTCCGGTTTTCTGTAACACACCATCACTTGCTGTTTGTTGATGATAGAAATTTTGGTAGATGTGAGGTGATATCTCATTGTGGTTTTATTTGGCATCTCTCTGATGATTAGTGACAGTGAACATTTTCTCATCTGTCTATTTACCATCTGAATATCCTCTTTGAAGAAGTGTCTATTCAGTCCTTTGTCAATTTTTAATTGGATTGTTTGTATTCCTTGTGTTGAGTTGTATAAGTTCTTTATATATTTTGGAAGTTAACCCCTTATCAGATGTATCATTGGCAAATATGTTCTCCCTTTCAGTGGGTTCCCTTTTCATTTTGTTAATGGTTCCTTTTGCTGTGTAAAATTTTTCTAGTTTGACATACTCCCATTTGTTTATATTTCCTTGCCTTAGGAGATACGTCAGCAAAAATATTGCTATGAGAGATGTCCAAAATTTTACTGCTTACATTTTATTCTAGGGTTTTTATGGTTTTGTGACTACATTTAAGTCTTTAATTCATTTTGAGTTTATTCTTGTATAAGTTGGTGGTCTAGTTTCACTTTTTTGCATGTACCTGTCCAATTTCCCCAATACCATTTATTGAAGAGAATGTCTTTACTCTATTGAGTGCTTTTTCCTTCTTTGTCAAATGTTAATTGACCATAAAAGTGTGGGTCAATTTCTGGGCTCTCTGTTGTATTCCATTGGCCTGTATGCCTGTTCTTATGCCAGTAACAAGATGTTTTGATTACAATGGTCTTGTAGAATAGTTTGATATAATTGTGATACCTCTAACTTTGTTCTTTCTCAAGATTGCAAAGGCTATTTGGGGTCTTTTTTGGTTACCTACTAATTTTTTGAATATTTGTTCTAGATAAGTGAATTATGTCACTGGTATTTTAATAGGAATTGGGTATAATCTATAGATTATTTTGGGTAGTGTGGACATTTTAATGATGTTAATTCTACCAATCTATAAACACAGTATATTTTTCCACTTGTTTATATCTTCTTCTATCTCTTTTTTCAATGTCCTGTAGTTTTCTGAGTACAAGTCTTTTACCTCCTTGGTTAATCTTATTCCTAAGTATCTTAATTTTTTTATTGCAATGGTAAATGGAATTATCTTTTTAGTTTCTCTTTGTGAGAGTTCATTATTGGTATATAAAAATGCTTCCACTTATTTGTATCATCCTCAATTTCTTTCTTAAATGTATTAAAGTTTATTGAGTAGGGTCTTTCAGAGCCTTGGTTAAATTTATTTTTAGGTACCTTTTTTTGTAATTGTAAACGGGATTGCTTTCTTAATTTCTTTTTCTAATAGTTCATTATTGGTGTATAAATATGCCACCTAATTCTGAATATTAATTTTGTATCCTCTTACTTTGCCAAATTCACTTATTAGACCTAGTAGGTTTTTTTGTGGACTCTTTAGCATTTTCTATGTAAAATATCATGTCATCTGTGAATAATGAGAGTTTTACTTCCTCCTTGCCAATTTGGATGCCTTTTATTTCTCCTTTTGTTTGATTGCTGTGGCTAGAACTTCCAGTGCTATGTTGAATAAAAGTGGTGAAAGCATACACAATTGTCTTGTTCCTGATCATAAGGGAAACACTTTTCAATTTTGCCCATTGAGTATGATGTTGGCTGTAGGTTTGTCTTACATGACTTTTATTATGTTGTGGTATGGTCCCTCTATTCTGAACTTGCCTAGATTTTTTTCATAAATGGTGGCTAGATTTTATGGATTGCTTTTTCTGCATTTATAGATATGATTATGTGATTTTTATTCTTCATTTTAAAAATATTTTTTTATTGATTTTAGAGAGAAAGGAAAGGATGGAGAGAAACATCAATGTGAGAGAGAGAGACATGGATAGGATGCCTTCTGCATGCTCCCTAATGGGGACTGAGCCCACAACCGTGGCATGTGCCCTGATCAAGAATCAAATCAGCAATTTTGGTGCATGGGATGATGCTAAACCACCTGAGCCACACTGGCCTGGGTTTATCCTTTATTTTTAAAATGTTACCTATCACATTTATTGATTTGCAAATATTGTACCAACCTTGCATACCTAGAATAAATCCCACTTGATCATAGTGTATGATCTCTTTAATGCATTGTTGCATCCAGTTTGCTGATATTTTTTTAAAGGATTTTATAATCTATGTTCATCAGTGATATTGGCCTATAATTTTCTTTCTTCTTAGCTTTCTTTCTTTCTTTCTTTCTTCCTTTCTTTCTTTCTTTCTTTCTTCCTTCCTTCCTTCCTTCCTTCCTTCCTTCCTTCCTTCCTTTCTTTCTTTCTTTCTTTCTTTCTTTCTTTCTTTCTTTCTTTTTAAAATATATTTTATTGATCCTTTACAAAGAGGAAGGGAGAGGGATCGAGAGTTAGAAACATCGATGAGAGAGAAACATTGATCAGCTGCCTCCTGCACACTCCCCACTGGAGATGTGCCCGCAACCAAGGTACATGCCCTTGACCGGAATCAAACCTGGGACCCTTGAGTCCGCAGGCTGACGCTCTATCCACTGAGTCAAACCGGCCAGGGCTTCTTTCTTTCTTTATCTGGTTTCAGAATTGGGGTAATGTTAGCTTCATAAAAATGTTTCAAAATATTCCCTCTCTTGAAATTTTTGGAATAGTTTGAGAAGAATAGGTGTTAGTTCTTCTTTGACTGTATGGTAAAACTTGCCTGTTGGAGGCAACCCCATCCACAACTATTTTTGCTGGGAGTTTTTTTGTTTTATTACTACTTCAATTTAATTAGCTGCAATTGATCAATTGGGGTTTTCTGATTCTTCCATATTCAGTTTTGGAAGATTGTATGTTTTTAAGAATTTATCTTTTTCTCCCATGTTATCCAATTTGGTGGCATATAGTTGTTCATAGTATTTTCTCACAGTCTGTATTTCTGTGATGCCAGTTGTTACTTTGCTTCTTTTATTCTGATTTTATTTATTTGTGTCTTCTATCTACTTTTTCTTGATGAGTCTGATTAAAGATCATCTATCTTTTTATTTATTTATTTATTTATTTTAAATATATTTTATTGATTTTTTTTTTTACAAAGAGGAAGGGAGAGGGGTAGAGAGTTGGAAACATTGATGAGAGAGAAACATCGATCAGCTGCCTCCTGCACACCCCCTACTGGGGATATGCCCACAACCAAGGTACATGCCCTTGATCGGAATCGAACCTGGGACCCTTGAGTCCGCAGGCTGATGCTCTATCCACTGAGCCAAACCGGTTAGGGTGATCATCTATCTTTTTATATACCAGCTTTTGGTCACTGATCTTTTGCATTGATTTTTTATTCTCTATGCTATTTATTTCTTTTGTATTGATTTTTAATCTCTATGTTAATTATCTCTTTCCTTATAGTTTGTTGTGTTTTTTTTAAACTTATTTTAGATGCTTTGTAATCTTCAGTATATAGATCTTTCATTGAAACAGGAATTTTAGGGGTAAGATGGGACAGGTTTAGGAAATTTTGGAAATTAAGGGACCATGGAGAAAAGCACAGGGCTGCAGAGGAGCAGAAGGTATATTTCCATAAAAGGGGGAGCTGGAAAGCTGCAACAGGTACATTTCCATAGAATGAGGGAGCTGGAAACAGCAAAAGGTCTATATTTACAAAATAAAGAGAAGGAAGCCCTTCATCCAGAAGGAGAGGAAGAAAGCCCAAAGGGAATAGAAAAACAATAAGGAAGGAGGGAGGTGGGGAGAACCTCACATGTCCCAAGTGAAGTTCAACCTTTGAGCCCAGGAGTTACTATAGTAACCAGTCTAAGGGAATGGTGATCAATCAGAGGGGATGTCAAGGTGCCAGAATCTGCAGCCTTTATAAGCCATAGGGAAAGGGAACTCAGCAGGACCCTTTCCCCCTCCCCACGTGGGAATCCATTCCATGGGACTCTGTCCCTCTCCCCATGTGGGAGTCTGTACTTATTCGTCAATAAATTTCCACTTTGCTATACCACTTTCTGTCCGTGGATTCATTCTTCGATTCCGGGGGACAAAGAATCTGGGTTCCAGTCCAAAAATTCTATATCATCATGTTCTTTGTTAAATTTATTCTTAGGTATTTTACTCTTTTGGTTGCAATTGCAAAAGGAATTGTATTTTTCCATTTCCTTTTCTCAAGTTTTGTTGACTCTATACATCTTTTGATCTCATCTTTTATTTCTTCTTTGACCCAGTCATTTTTTAGTAGTAGGTTGTTTAATTTTTACATATTTGTAGGTTTCTTTACTTCCATTTTGCAGTTGATTTCTAATTTCAAGGCATCATGACCAGAGAATATACTTGGTATAATTTCAATCTTCTTGCATTTGTTGATGCTAGTTTTGTGACCCAACTGAAGAATGGACCTTGAAAGAACTGACTCCGTTCCATCCCCTTGCCCTCTATCTAAACCATAGGCATTCCATTTTATTGCCATAAATTTTGTTAGGATTGCCTTTCAGGCACAGATGGCCCATTGACCTGTGTTATAATAATGTTATGATCATAAGAAAACCCCTCTAATGTGTGGAAATAATTATTGTGTGAAATGATTAATGTGTCAAATGTTTGCTGTGTGAAGACTCCAATACTCTGTAACTTCCAAAATGTGGTGAATGCCCCACTATCTTGATGTGAGTGCCCTAAGCCCTAAAGCATAAACACCCTGCTCCTAGCATAAGGCACACCATCTGACCCACACAAGTTGTTGACCACCGGCTATATAAGCACCAGATTTTTCTTCAGTCGACGTCTCCTGCCTGATGAGAGGAGGACTCCACGTCGCTCCGTGAGACAAGCTTCTGATGACTGCTCTGCTGTGTGAGCCTGAACCAACTGTGGCCACCTGTCTGTCTCCATCTTCGTCGTCCGTCTTTCGGTGTGCATCGCTGAGTGGCCTTTGTCAGAGCCTAGGACCCACTAGGAATAGGTAAATAAACCTTGTGTGATTGCATACTAATTCTGTCTTGTGTATTCATGTGTTTCGGTTTGGCTCAGCTGTCTAGACATTGAAGCACCAGGGGATAGGCTGTTATTGCTGACTCCTGGTCACCTGCGTTTGTCCCACTAAGTCTAGACAGATAATTAATTAATTGGGGCATAATTGGGACAACCTGTTAATTCCATGGTATAACTAAACCCGATAAGTAACTATGCTATTTCTAGCTTCTATAAATATGCTTGCTTGAATAATGGGAAAGTAAAAGGGGCGGGGCAGGGGGGCTGGAAATCTGAGCCTATGACGGGAATCTGGTGTATGTTCTTATCAATTTATGGTCTGGTCACTGCTCTGTCTTAAATTGTTCATCTTGCAGAACCTGTTTGTTTATTGAAAAGGCCATAAATTAAAATTCTCCCAGACGGAGTTGTCAAGGCTGGCGCCAGGCCAGGCCAGGCCTTGAGATAGGGTCCCACGGCACCAATCCTAGAGTTCTTTTTCTTCTTTTTGCCTTTATAAGTTTACCCCTAACTTCATTTCGGGGCCACAAGGTTTGGAGTGGTGAAAAGTCCTTCGCAGTCCCGGTGCGTCGGTTTTGAAATATAAGCTCCAAAATTCGACCCTCTGGCTGTGGCATCTCACTGAATTTCAATACAACAAATGCTCTATCCTTGATACTGTCCCATGTGCACTAGAGAATGAAACAGGAATTTTAGGGGAATATAGGCAGGCTTAGGGAATTTTTAGAATTGGGGTCCATGGAAAAACAGGGCTACAGACAGGGAGAAGGTACATTTCCAAAACACAAGGAAGCCAGGTGCAGTTACATTTCCATAAGACAAGGGAGCAGCAACAGATACATTTCCATAAGACAAGGGAACTGGAAGTAGCCAAAAAAGGTCTATATTTACAAGGAGGAAGAAAGCCCAGAGGGAATAGGAGGATGATGAGGGAGGAGGGCCTCAGGAGTTACTATAGTAACCAATTCGAAAGGGAATATTGACCAATCAGAGGGAATATCAGGGCACAGGAACTGCGGCCTTTATAAACCGTGGAAACAGGAAGTCAGTGGGACTTTTTCTCCCTCCCCACGTGGGATTCTGTGCTGTGAGAATCTTTCCCTTTCCCCACGTGAGTCTGTACTTGTTCTTCAATAAATTTCCACCTTTGCTATACCACCCTCTGTTCGTGAATTCATTCTTCGACTGTGGCAGACAAAGAATCTGGGTTCCAGTCTAAAAATTCCATTTCAAGAAGAATCTATAATCTGATGTTCTGGGATGAAAGGTTCTGTAAATGTCAATTATATTCATTAAGTCTAGTGCTTCATTTAAGGCCAATATTTCTTTATTGATTTTCTGTTTGGTTGATCTGTTTAGAACAGTCAGTGGAGAATTAAGTTCCCCAAATAAGATCATGTTTTGCTCTGTTTCTCCCTTTAGTTCTGTGAGTAGTTGTTTTATATCTTTCGGTACTCCCTGGGTATGTATGTGTGTGTGTGTGTGTGTGTGTGTGTGCATGTATA
>NW_005871067.1:10878210-10886524 GCF_000147115.1 Myotis lucifugus | reverse complement strand
AGATAGATATAGTATGTTTTCTTGAGCTCAAAAGATATATAGAGACAAATGAGAATGATAATACAATGCAATATATCAAAGCTTCTGGGGTGTAGCTAAAGCAGTAATAAGAAGGAAGTTTATATCATTACAGGCCTATCTAAACAAACAAGAGAAATTACAAGTAAACAAACTAATATCACATCTTAAAGACCTAGAAAAGGAAGAACAAAAGCAACCCAGTTAGCAAAAGAAAGGAAATAATAGAATTTGAAGCAGAATTGAATGAAATAGAGAACAAAAGATGATTAAAAAAATTAATAAAACAAAGAGCTGGTTCTTTGAAAAGATTAATAAAATTGGCAAACCCCTGGCTAGACTCACTAAAGAAAAAAGGGAAAAGACCCATAAAAGCTGCTGGGGTCCAACCCCAGCAGGTCCAGGGATCCCCAAAGGTGTGGACGGAGTCGGCGAAGAAGGAATGACACGGAGGCAGCGTTCAGTTGACCAGCATGGTTGGGTTCTCTCGCTTGGTTCTATCCAGGATCTCCAGCCAGGTTCTGTCCAGGATCTCCAGCCATGTTCTGTCTAGGTTCTCCAGGCAAGTTCTGGCTAGGATCTCCAGCAAAGTTCTGGTCAGGTTCTCTTGCCATGTTCTCTCGCTAGGTTCTCCAGGCAGGTTCGGTCGCCAGGTTCTAGTCAGGTTCTCTTGCCAGGTTCTATCCAGGATCTCTAGCCATGTTCTGTCGCCAGGTTCTAGCCAGGTTCTCCAGCCAGGTTCTGTGTAGGTTCTCTCGCCATGTTCTGTCTAGGTTCTCCAGCCAAGTTCTGTAGCAAGGTTCTGTCCAGGGTCTTTTGCCATGTTCTCTCGCTAGGTTCTGTCTCTAGGTTCTGTCTCTCTCTAGGTTCTGTCCCTAGGTTCTGTCTAGGATCTCCAGCCAAGTTCTGTAGCCAGGTTCTGTCCAGGATCTTTTGCCGTGTTCTCTCGCTAGGTTCTGTCTCTAGGTTCTGTTTCTAGGTTCTGTCTCCTGTTGTCTTGTTACATCTGTATTTATACCAGTTGGTTAGGGCTTTTCTTATCTCCATTCCAGGGAGTAAAGATTATGTAGCTTAAGCGTGATTGTTCTTAAAGTGATTAACTACCCACCTGGCACTTAGTTAAGGGGTTTTATTCCCTCCCTAACTTCAGGGAAAAATTCCTACCTGGGGAAACAACCTTTCTCGGAGAGGTGACCTTGGTTAAAACACATAGCGCCAAGAAGGGGAGCAAACCTATTAAGAACAGTATGCCATATACGCCAGATCCCTTGAAACATATGCTGTGCAGATGTTTCTTCCCTGCAGCGACTGTGTCAAGCAGCAAGGATGTACCGGCTCCTGGCAAAAAGCAAAAGCAGAAATGAGAGATATCTCACCACAGATATCACAGTTATACAAAGGATCATACTAGATTATTATGAAAGACTATATGCCATCAAATTCAATAACTTAAAAGAAATGGATAAGTTCCTAAAAATATACAACCTTCCTAGACTAAATCATGAAGAACTGGGAAATCTTCACTTTGAGTTCTATTTTGAAAGATATAAGTATTGTTACCCCAGCTTTTTTATCATTTCCATTTGCCTGAAATATATTTTTCCATACCTTCACTTTCAGTTTGTGTGAGTCCCTTGTTCTGAGGTGGGTCTCTTGTAGACAGCATATATATGGGTCATGTTTTCTTAACCCTTCAGCCACTTGATGTCTCTTGATTGGAGCATTTAATCTATTTACGTTTAAGGTTATTATTGATAGGTACTTGTTTGTAGCCATTTTTATTCTTTGTGCCTATGTTCCTTCTTGCCTTTCTATTTCTTCTTTTTACAATATTCCCTTAAGCATTTCTTTCATTGCTGGCTTGGTAGTGATAAACTCAGCCTTATTTTTGTCTGCAAAACTCCTGATTTCCCCTTCAATTTTGAATGATAGTCTTGCTGGATAGAGTATTTTTAGATTCAGTCCCTTGCTTTGCATTGCTTTGCATACTTCATTCCATTCCCTTCTGGCTTGATGTGTTTCTGTTGAGAAATCAATTGATAGTCTAATTGGAGTTCCCTTGTAGGTAACTTCCTGTCTCTCTCTTGCACTCATTAAGATTCTTTGTCATTAATGTTTGCCATTATATTTACAACGTGTCTTGGTGAGGAGGCCTGGGGCAGGAGCTCACTCTGGTGGTGCATGCTCCCTGCAGTTGTCTGGGAGCCTGCCAGGGGGTACTGTGCCACTCACTGCCGGGGCACTGTGGTGGTTCCACAGGGGTTATGGCTGGCAAGCGGCACTCTCTAGGCATCCTCTGCCCTTTCTTATTGAAAATTGTCTCCTCAGCTGTGTCTAATTTGTTAATTCAGGGTATGTTCTCCAATTTAGTTGCTTTTCTGGCCTAGCCCTAGGAGGAGGTGCATGACACTGCTGCCTATTTGGCCACTATTTTTTCTTTCAAGTTGTCTGTCTTAGTGACTTTTTATGTTAATAGTTATCAGACTTCAGTGTGCAGAAGAACACCTGGAGAACATGTTAAAAGTTCAGATTTCCATGACCCAGTCAAAAGTTTTTTATTTTGGGCATGGCTGGCATAGCTCAGTAGTTAAGAGTGTAGCCCTGCAGACTGAAGGGTCATGGATTTGATTCCTGGTCAAGGACATGTACCTGGGTTTTAGGTTCATTCCCGGCCCATCAATGTGTCTTTCTCACATCTATGTTTCTCTCTCCCCCCTTCCTTCCTCTCTTCTACTCTCTCTTTAAAAAATTAATGAAAAAAATATCCTCAGGTGAATATTAACAACAACAAAAAAGTTTTTGTCTCAGAATATGATGAATGAGGTCTATAAATCTGCACTTAAACTTCCTACCTGACACCAGGGTGGGTAATTTGCATTGTTCTGTGAAGTAGCCACTGTGCTACGTCTGGTAATACATATGTAAATAAGAAACATTTCTCAAGCTCATAAGACTTAAATCATTACAATATAATGTGATAACAAAATCTTTCTAGCATTTCATGTGTCCCTAAGCAGAATACTTATTTTATTATTATTTTCTTTAAATTTTATTTTGTATCAGTTTCAGATGTACATCTTAGTGGTTAAACAATCATATACTTTACATAGTGTTTCCCTCAATATTTAGAGTACCCCAATTGTCCCCATACATACTTATCAACTATATTTCCTATACTAGACATAAAAAAGTATATTTCTAAGAACAAATTTGTGTTTCTTAGTCCCTTCACCTCTTTCACCCAGTCCCCTAAAATCTCTCCCCTTGGGCAACCACCAATTCTCTGTCTCTGTCAATGAGTATGTTTCAATTTTGTTCATTTGTTTATTTTGTTCTTTAGATTCCACATATAAGTTAAATCCTGGTATTTGTCTTTCCCTGACTGATTCATTTCATTGATCATAATACCCTCTATGTCAATCCATGCTGCTGCAAATGTTAAGATTTTATTCTTTTCTATGGCTGAGTAATATCCTATTTTATCTATGTACCACAACATTTTATCCACATGTCTATTGATGGCACTTAGGTTGCTGTCACAATGGCTTTTATTAATAAATCCACTAATGACAAGTGTTGGCGAAGATGTGGAGAAAAGGAAACCCTTGTGCACTTTTGGCAGGAATGCAGATTGGTATAGGCACTATGGAAAACAGTATGGTGATTTTTCAAAAAAATTTAAAATTAATCTGTCTTATTATCCAGTGATTCCACTTCTAGGATTATCTGAAGAAACCCAAAACACTAATTCAAAAGAATATATGCACCCCTATGTTCATTGCAGTATTATTTACAAAAGCCAGAAAATTTTAAATTAAATAGTTATAATACAATTTTTGCACCTGTATAAACTTTATTGCTACACCTTCATTTTAATATATTTTATTGATTTTTTACAGAGAGGAAGGGAGAGGGATAGAGAGTTAGAAACATCGATCAGCTGCCTCCTGCACACTCCCCACTGGGGATGTGCCCGCAACCAAGGTACATCCCTTGACCGGAATCGAACCTGGGACCCTTGAGTCTGCAGGCCGACGCTCTATCCACTGAGCCAAACCGGCTAGGGCTACACCTTCATTTTAAATGATTCTATCATTATTTTCAGTTGTTACTATCGTAACAACTGAAATAGTGATTTTTGAAGTTTGTGAATGTTAGTACTAAACAAATCTGGCATTCCACCTGTGATGACTATTCCATTATTGTGCCTTTTATTTTTATATTATTTAAAAGAATTTAAAAGTATTTTAAATCTAAGTTGACATGTAATATTATATTAGTTTCAGAGGTACAACATAGTGATTAGACATTTATATACCTTATGAAGTGATCAGCATTGATAAGTACAAATTGCCAGCTATAAAAATACTTATGGAGTAACATACAGCGATATTATGACTATGTATGTATGGTGTCACACAGTTGCTAGACATCTCATTTAGACCTGGCTATATTACAAAGACAGGTTGATGAAGATGCAGAGTAGTTTGAGAATTGATTTTCTTCTTCAATAAATTAATTAGTCTGCACTCAATAAAACATTTGACAAAACAAAACAAAAATTAGTAACCCTTAGCACCCAAAATATAAGTTATGTTCATTCTGAAGGAATTGTCTGAACATGTTTATGGAGGAAACATTTTTTTTTGTCATGACTTACCTAAATTAAAATGTTATAAGATGAGACATTTCAGACTAAATGTGGTTTTAAATTTTATCCCTTTAAAATTCCTTGGAAAAATAACTCTATCAATTAAATACAAATTATTATCTCATCATCAAGAAAAATGTCCTTACTGGGAAGAAAGGATCTAATTCAAGTTCTGAAGAATACTTTATTCAAGTGCCTCTAGAGAGGACCCCGCCAACTTATACTGTAGAAGTTGGACAAAATGAAGTTTGGTTAATGAGCCAAGGGAGGTGATAGAGAAAAATATCCAAACACCTGGATAAATGTTTCTGGGAAACATTAGATAAAATAATTGTTAAAATAAAATAATAATAATTCTACAAGTCTAAGAGAGATAATAGAAAGAGAGAACAACTGCTTTAAAACTGATTAATTTCATTTTGAATGACACTGTTGTATTACTTTCAGACATAGTAGGCTTTGTTTTCATTGGCATAGTTGTCCAGAGTCTAGAAGAGAGCATGGGAGCTACTGCAGGAAGAACTATGTCTTCCCCTTGTGCAGGGGTGGTCTGCAGCCTAATAAGCTGTTGGGTGAACATGTCTGATATTTAAGGACACACCTTATGTATATAATCTGGAGGTGATTAATAGCATGAACCAATAATACATAGTGTCAACTAAAGTTTATTGCAATGTTTCTAAGACATTTAATATATTGGAAAATTCACTATCCTATCTAATAATAGACAAACATGGTAATTGACCATACCTTCGCTATGCCTCCCATTGGCTAATCAGCACGATATGCAAATTAACCACCAACAAAGATGGCGGCTAATTTGAATACTGCAGGCAGGGCGGGACAGCGCAAGCCACCAGCACGAGCCACCATCCAGGCCCCCATGTGTGACCCCAGAAGCTGCCTGCCTGCCGCCCGTGATCAGATCCGATCCCGGGCCGCAGGCCGGCCCCAGAAGCCCCAGAAGCCCCAGCAGCCACCTGATATGGCAGTAACTCTATCAGTAAGCACTCTGAAAGTCAGTGGCATAAATGCATCAATTAAAAGACAGATAATGAGGGTGAATCAAAAACAAAACTCAATTTAAATATAAAGACACATATAGATTAAAAGTAAATGAATTAAGCTGCAGCCTGTTTTGCTCAGTGGATAGAGCATTAGCCTGTGGACTGAAGGGTCCCAGGTTTGATTCCAGTCAAGGGCATGTACCTCAGTTGCTGGCTTCATCCCCAGTTCCTATCAGAGCATGTGCAGGAGGCAACCAATCAATGTGTTTCTCCCTTTCCCTTCACTCTCTCTAAAATTCAATGGAAAAATATCCTTGGGTGAAGATTAACAAAAACAAAGTAAATGGATTAAGTAACATTAAAGAGATTATAAGAAAAATATATTCCAAATTTTGTTAGTGGTATAATGGTCATGTTTAAATTATTAACACCTAAGAAATTGGGTGAAGGGTACATATAATATGCTGTAGTATTTTATAGTTTTTTTTTACATGTATGAGATTATTTCAAATTAAAATATTAAAAAATTAAAAATTAATAAATATTAATTGAAATTTATCTGCATTACATGAAAAATCTCCTAATTGCTTCTAGCATAATTTATTAAATTGTGCTAAAATTTACAAGGGTTCAATTAAAAAATATCTTAATTCTAAATGATATAATAGGAAATATATAATAGTGCAGTTATAAGCACTTATCTGAAAATAAAAATTTAAAGAAGTGAATTTAAAGAAAGGATTAGCCAAAGAAAATATATGCACAACCCATGGACACAGACAACAGTATGGTGATGGCCAGAGAGAAGTGGGGGGCAAGAGCTGGGTAGAGGGGGCAAAAGGGGGGAAATAGGGACATCCTATATAATAATAATAAAAGGCTAATATGCACATTGACTGAATGGCAGAATGACCGGTTGCTATGATGCGCACTGGCCATCAGGGGGAGGACGCTCAATGCAGGAGCTGCCCCCTGGTGGTCAGTGCACTTCCATATGGGAAGTGCCACTCAGCCAGAAGCTGGCTTATGGCTGGCCAGCACAGTGGTGGTGGCAGGAGCCTCTCCCACCTCCATGGCAGCACTAAGAATGTCCAACTAATGGGTTAGACCCAATCCCTTGGGGGCCTAAGCCTTTAGTCGGACATCCCCCGAGGGCTCCCTGGCTGCCAGAAGGATGTCTGACTGCAAGCTTAGGCCTGATCCCCCAGGGAGTGAGCCTAATTAGACAGGTGGACATCCCCCAAGGGGTCCTGGACTGCGAATGGGTGCAGGCCGGGCTGAGGGACCCCCCGAGTGCACAAATTTTTGTGCACCGGGCCTCTAGTTCAATTACAAATCCTTTACTGTTTAATTTAAAAAATACTACCAAACATGAAATATTGTATTAGACTAATTAAACCTTAAACTTCTCTCTTCCACCTCTATCTCTGGTTCTAAGACTGATTAGCCACAGAGTAGAGATTTGTTACTGACTCTGTTTTGAGCTCCCTAACTGAACTTGTTGCTTGTTTCAGGGGTCAGTGAAAATGACTTAAGTCTGTGGGGATTAACTCTTCTGCAACATTATTATTAGGCTGGTTGTCTTATTTATTTATTTATTTTTTTACTTTACTTGAAGCTTGGCATCTTTTAAGTAATTCTAAGATAGAAACCTCTAATTATTTTTTAAATTCAAGAAAGATAAGTTAAAAATTCTAGATTGTTATAATTTACTTTGCATTTCACATCAATATGAGGTTATTTTTTTGAGCAATGGGCAAACTATATAACTTTCAATTCTATTTTAGTCATTTTTATGGTGTGATTTAATTATTTAAAAGATAGTACAAATTACAAAACTGTAAAACACACATGCAAAGCTAAGTACAAAAAGACATTACAAATTGCAATAGGGTATCTGACATATGGGATTTTTTATGCCACAGTTTTTCCCAGCAGTGTTTGAATGCTAGTCTTGGCCATAAATGTATATATGAAGACTTTATGTATTCATATTCTTTAATATATATTACAGTGGAAAATATAACAACAAATAATATATAATGTGCAGTTGTTACACAACCTTGCTCAAGTCACCTAACTCTTCTGTCAGAAATGTTTTTTAAAAATGTATAAATCATTTAGATATGTCTTCAAATTGTTTAATATTGCCTGTATTTGGCTCTTTGATATAACAGTGATTTTAAAATTATAAATTTAGTGTGGGCTTTGAGGGCTTTTCAAAAATTAAGTTATAAAAGGTAATGCTTTTATGAGATGATTCTAAGGCAGGGGTGGGCAAACTTTTTGACTCAAGGGCCACAATGGGTTCTTAAACTGGACCGGAGGGCCGGAACAAAAGCATGGATGGAGTGTTTGTGTGAACTAATATAAATTCAAAGTAAACATCATTACATAAAAGGGTACTGTCTTTTTTTTTTTTTGTTTTATTCTTTTCAACGGGCTGGATCGGGCCACGGGGGAGGTTTGCCCCCCGCTGTTCTAAGTAAAATGGAGGCTCCAGATATTAATTTACTAAAGTAAAAAAGTGACAGTTGAAGGTTTCAACCTCCTTTTTATTCTTATCCAAACGCGGAATTCTTTTTATATTCGTTTCTCCCAAACCCTCTTAAACGGCGGGGGGGAGTGGAGGGGGGGG
>NW_005871067.1:10807240-10878110 GCF_000147115.1 Myotis lucifugus | reverse complement strand
TTAAAATAAAAAGACCGTACCCTTTTATGTAATGATGTTTACTTTGAAATTTATATTAGTTCACACAAACACTCCATCCATGCTTTTGTTCCGACCCTCCGGTCCAGTTTTAAGAACCCATTGTGGCCCCTCGAGTCAAAAAGTTTGCCCACCCCTGCTCTAGAATTTTACAAGCAATCGAGTACCCAGTCAATACACATGACATGACTTTAGACTTAAATAAAAAAGCATATTGTTTTATAGGGAAACACATTCTTGATTATTTAGGTCACATTTCCAATTTTGTTCTTTACGCAAATTTTCTTCTAATAGTAGCTTACTATGGGTTTTGGAGGAAGACATATTTGGGGTTGGAACTTCTCAAACTTCATTTACTCTTTTATAAATGAAAATAAATAAAATGCACTTTGTACAGCTTTTGTATAACTTATGGATAGTATTTTTAAAGTTATCAAATCTAATATCACATTTTTTTTTCTCTATCACTGACTTCCAATTCACGGTTCCTTCTCAGAAGCTCATTGTTCCGCATAATAAGGCAAAGAAAAATTCACTGATCCTCAAGTGAATAATTTTTTGTGCTTTCAAGAATATTTGAATTTTAAAAGATGACAGAATGTAGAGGGCATTTTTAAAAAATGATAATGGTGAATACCAAAAACCAAGGAGATAAAAGAGAAAAAACTACAGTCATCTGCCATGTACCAAGTTTCTGTCACTGAAGGGCTGTGAATATAATGGTAGTCCCATAAGATTATAATGGATGCTACCCCCCCACTGCTGGCTCTGGGACTCAAGCATGAGCATGCCATAGGCTCTGGGACTTCACAGGGAGTCATGTGCAAGAGGGACCTTGCAAGCAACCCTCACTGCTGGCTCAGGGACCATGCAGTGAGTCACTCACAAACAGGCTCCGGGAACTCACAGGGAGTTGCATGCCAGAGAGACTGTTCATGCTCCGCTGAGGACCCCTAACACCTTCAACTTATACCTGCAGGACCATGCAACTCAGAACAGAGACAATCAAGGCATTAGACTCAAGGCAGACCCAGCCTCTGGGCCAAGGAGACCCTGACCACTGGACAATAAAGGGTGTCAACTTCTCAGACCTCAATCAGGTTGCCCAGGACCAGAAATGGACAGTGATTCACATTCATCTGAACTAGAGCAGCTTCCAGGAAACCCAGGATAGATACACCAAGGGATCAGATTCAACAACATCAGAGAAAAATCAAGTGAGCCCTAACTTCACAGGCAGCAAGTCAGAGGGGAGATGCTTTTCATGAATATCAACAATCAAGTCCCAATTTCAACAGGAGAGCCCAAAAGACACACACCAAAGGCATTCCTAGTGCATCCAGATCAGGTGAACAAAGAGACCGCACCACTAGACCCCTCAAGACACTTTCTATATAAGGCCAGCCCACAAAGACTGGGGGACATAACAGTTGTATCTAATACACAGAAGCAAACAAAAAGAGACAGCTAAAATGGGGAAACAAAAAGAAAACACCCACAAATGAGAGAAAATAAGGAATCTTCAGAATAAGAACTAAATGAAATGGAGACAAGCAACCAATGGGACATAGAGTTCAAAGAAATGGTTATTAAGATGCTTAAGGAACTTAGTGCAAATTACAATCATGTGAAAAAGGAAATCGAGGCCATGAATGAGAATCAGAAAGAAATGAAGAACAATATATCTGACATCAAGAATACACTGGAAGGTATTAAAAGTAGATTGGAAGAAGCAGGGGATCAAATTGGCAATTTGGAAGACAAGGTAGAAATAAATACACAGTTAGAGCAGCAAATTGAAAAAAAAGTATTAAAAAGCAGGGAGATAGCTTAAGAGAGTTCTGGGACAACATGAAATGTAACATCTGCATTATAGGAATACCAGAAGGGGAAGAGGGAGAGTAAGGAACAGAAAACCTGTTTAAAGAATAATGACAGAAACTTCCCAATCTGGTGAAGGAAAATGTCACACAAGTTCAGGTTACACAGAGAGTCCCAATCAAGAGGAACCCAAAGAGATCCACACCTAAACACATCATAATTAAAATGGCAAATGTTAAAGACAAAGAAAGAATCTTAAAGGCAGCAAGAGAGAAACAGAAAATTACCTACAAAGGAGTTCCCATTAAAATATCAACTGACTTCTCAATAGAAACACTTCAGGCCAAAAAGGAGTGGTATGAAGCACTTGAAATAATGAAAAGCAAGGGGCTAAATTAAAGACTACTGTATCCAGAGAGGCTATCATTTAAAATTGAAGGTAAAATAAAAAGCTTTCCAGACAAAAAAGTTCAAAGGAGTACATTACCACCAAACCAACAATGCAAAAAAATGTTAAAGGGACTTCTTTAAGAAGAAGAAGAAAAATAAAGAGGATCATTAGCATAATCAAAATGGAAAAGGCAATAAATAAATACCTATCCTATATAATAAAAGCATAGTATGCAAATTGTCCTCTTAACTGAGAGTTCTTCTGGGAGTTCAACCACAGTTCAGGGCTGGCCAGCAGTGGCAGGCAGCTGGGGAAGGGAGGGAGGCCGTGGTGGTGGCAGGCGGCCAGGGGAAGAAAGGGAGCACCTGGCCGGCCACAGCCAGCTGCTAGGGGCCCTACCAGTGCACAAATTTCGTGCACTGGGCCTCTAGTTAATAATAACCTTAAATGTAAATGAATTAAATGCTCCAGTCAAAAGACATAGGGTGATTGAATGGATAAGTAAACATGACCCATATATATGCTGTCTACAAGATACCCACCTCAGAACAAAAGATACACACAGACTGAGTGAGAGGATGGAAAATTATATTTTATGCAAATAGGAAGGGGAAAAAAAGCTGGGGTAGCAATACTCATAGACAAAATGAACTTCAGAACAAAGGCCACATCAAGAAACAAAAAAGACCACTTCATAATACTAAAGGGAATGTTTCAATAAGAAAGTATAACCTTTGTAAACATATATGCACCTAATAGGGGAGCACCCAATTACATTAAAAAAAATATTGACAGACTTTAAAAAAGAGATTAATGGTAACGCAGTCATAGTAGTGGACTTTAACACCACTCTGACATCACTGGATAGATCTTCCAGACAAAAAATTAACAAGGAAATTGAGGCATCAATTGACACACTAGATCAGATGGATCTAACTGATATTTACAGAACATTTCAAAGCAAGAGAATATACATTCTGCTCAAGTACACATGGAATATTTACAAAGATAGATAAGATGTTAAGGCAAAAAACAAGTTTATAAAAATTCAAGAAGATTGATATAATAGCAAGCATCTTCTCAGATCAAAATGGCATGAAGTTAGAAATCAACTACAATAAAAAAATCTCTAAAACCCTCAAATACATGGAGGCTAAATAGTATGTTATTAAATAATGAATGTGTTAACAATTAGATAAAGCAAGAAATTAAAAACTTTCAAGGAAACAAATAAAAATGAACACACAACCACACAAAACCTATGGAACACAGCAAAAGCAGTCCTGAGAGGAAAGTTCATAGCACTACAGGTTACCTTAAGAAACAAGAAAAAGGACTAATAAAATATGTAATTCTACAACTAAATAAATTCAAAAGAAAACAGCATGAAAAGCCCAGAGAAAGTAGAAGAAAGGAAATAATAAAGATCAGAGGGAAAATAAATGACATAGAGACTTAAAAAAAAATAGTACAAAACATCAGTAAATCCAATAGCTGGTTCTTTGAAAATATAATCAAGATTGATGAACCCCTAGCCAGACTCATCAAGAAACAAAGAGAGAGGACCCAAATAAGTAAAATCAGAAATGAAAGAGGCATTATAACAATAGAAACCATAAAAATACAAAGGATTGTTAGCAAATACTATGAACAACTATATGGCAATAAACTGGACAAACTGGGTGAAATGGACAAATTTCTAGAAATATATAATCTTCCAAAACACAATGAGGAAAAATCAGAAAACCTGAGTAGAACAATAACAACTGATGAAATTGAAGCAATAATTTAAAAACTTACAGCAAACGAAAGTCCTGGACTGGATGCATTTACAGCTGAATTTTATCAAACACTCAAAGAAGAACTAACCTTATCCTCAAACTATTCCTAAAAATTCAAGCGGAAGTAACACTTCCAGGCTATTTTTTATGAAGCCTGTATTGTTCTAATTAAAAAATCAGATAAAGACACTACCAAAAAAGAAAACTACAGGCCAATATCTCTGATGAACACAGATGCTGAAATCATGACTAAGTGGGATTTATTCCAGGAATGCAAGGCTGGTATACTATTCACAAAGCAATAAATGTGATATATCACATAAGCAAATTAAAAGATAAAAACCACATGATCATATATATAGATGCAGAAAAAAAAAATTTGACAAAATCCAGTGGCCTGTTTTGATAAAACCTCTAACTAAGAAGGAATAAAGGGATCATACCTCCATAAAATAAAATTCATTTATGCCAAACCTGCAGCCAACCTAATACTTAATGGGCAAAAACTAAAATTGTTTCATTTAAGAACAGGAACAAGACAAGGATATCTGCTTTCACCAATTTTGTTCATCACAGTACTGGAAGTCCCAGTCACAGCAATCAGACAAGAAGAATAGATTAAAGGCATCAAATTATAAAGGAGGAAGTAAAACAGTCATTATTAGCAAATGACATGACATTGTACATAGAATACCCTAAAGAGTCCACCAGGAAACTATTAGACTTAATAAATGAATTTGGGAAGGTAGCAGGATACAAAATCAACATCCAGAAATTGATGGCATTTTTACAAACCAATAATGACCTCTCAGAAAGAGAAAGAAAAAATAAAAATCTCATTTACCACTGCAACAAAAAAAGGAGATACTTAGGAATAAACTTAATCCAGGAGGTGAAAGACCTATATTTAGAAAACTATATGAGACTGAAAAAAGAATTAGAGAAATATTTTTAAAAAATGAAAATGTATACCATGTTCATGGATTAAAAGAATTAACATCATTAAAATGTCTATATTACCCCCAAGGAATCCATATATCCAATGTAATCCCATTATAATACCAAAGGCATATTTCACAGAACTAGAGCAAATACTCCAAAAATTTATATTGAACCATAAAGACCCCAAATAACTGCAGCAATCTTGAGGAAGAAAAATAAAGTGGGAGGGATCACTGTACTGGATATAAAACTATACTACAATGCCATTGTAACCAAAATAACCTGGTACTGGCAGAAAGAACAGGCATATAGATCAATGGAACAGTACAGAAAACCCAGAAACTGACCCACACCACTATGGTCAATTAATATTTGACAAAGACGGCAAGAACATACAATGGAGTAAAGACAGTCTCTTCAACAAATGGTGTTGGGAAAACTGGACAGACATGCAAAAAGATGAAACTAAACCACCAGTTTACACCATACACAAGAATAAACTCAAGATGGATAAAGGCCTTAAATGTAAGGCATGAAACCATAAAAATCTTAGAGGAGAACATAGGCAATAAAATATCAGACATCTCATGTAGGAATATGTTTACAGATACATCTCCCAAGGTACAGGAAACTAAGGAGAAAATAAATAAATGTAACTACATCAAAATAGAAAGCTGCACAGCAAGAGAAACCACCATCAAAATGAAAAGGGAGCCAAATATATGGGAGAACAAATTTGCCAATGAAACATGTGACAAGAGGTTAATATCAAAAATACATAAGCCACTCATACAACTCAACAAAAGAAATACAAACAATCAAATTAAAAAATGGGCAGAAGACCTGAATAGACAGTTCTCCAAAGAAGACTTATAAATGGCCAAGGGACATATAAAAAATGCTCAAAGTCACTAATCATCAGAGAAATGCAAATTAAAACCACAATACAATATCACCTCACACCTGTCAGAATCGCTATCATCAAAAAATCTACAAACAAATGCTGGTGAGGATGTGGAAAAGGGAACACTAGGTCACTGCTGGTGGGAATGCAGACTGGTACAGCCACTATGGAAAACAGTATAGAGTTTCCTCAAAAAATTAAATATGAAATTTACCTTTGACCAGTGATCCCACTTCTTGGAATATATCCTAAAAAACAAAACAAAACTCAAGAGGATTAAAAATGGTGGCTGAGTAAGTGAATTATGAACTCTCCCAATTATGCCCCAATTAATTAATTATCTGCCTAGATTTAGTGGGACATACGCAAGTGACCAGGGGTCAGCAATAACAGCCTATCCCCTGATACTTCAATGTCTAGACAGTTGAGCCGAACCGGAACACATGAACACACAAAACAGAATTAGTATGCAATCACACAAGGTTTATTTATCTATTTCTAGTGGGTCCTAGGCTCCTGCAAAGGCTACCTGGCGATGCACACCGAAAGACGGACAATGAAGATGGAGACAGACAGGCGGCCGCAAGTTGGTTCAGGCTCACACAGCAGAGCAGTCAGTCAGGGGCTCATCTCATGGAGTGACGTGGAGTCCTCCTCTTATCAGGCAGGAGACTTCCACTGAAGAAGGTCCGGTGCTTATATAGCTGGTAGTAAACAACTTGTATCTTTTTTTTTAAATATATTTTATTGATTTTTTACAGAGAGGAAGGGAGAGGGATAGAGAGTTAGAAACATCAATGAGAGAGAAACATCGATCAGCTGCCTCCTGCACACCCCCACTAGGGATGAGCCCGCAACCCAGGTACATGCCCCTGACCGGAATCGAACCCAGGACCCTTCAGTCCGCAGGCCGACGCTCTATCCACAGAGCCAAACCGGTTAGGGCGTAAACAACTTGTATCTTATCAGTGTGGGCCAGACAGTGTGCCTTATGCTAGGAGCAGGGTGTTTACATTTTAAGGGCTTAGGGCATTTACATCAAGATAGTGGGCCGTTCACCATGTTTATAACATTTTGGAAGTTACAGATTATTGGGGTCTCCACACAGCAAACATTTCACACATTAGAGGAGTTTCCTTATGACCATAACATTATAACACCATCTGAGATGGATATTTAGCTTGCCTGCATGCACCATCCATCTACCATGTTCACCTTTTATTTATCATATTATTTATAAGATTTCACTAATCAGAAAACATAGCTGAAATAAGATAAAACACTTGACTCTAATTAGTGGGAGGGGAAAGGATTCTATGACTTTTACTGGGAGCTATGTTTAAAGGTAAAATTTTAGGGAATCTAGATTGGACTACCTAGAAATCATCTAACTCAGAGAATAGAACTATCTATACTAATAAAAGGGTAATATGTTAATTAGACCAGACATCTTCCGGACCTTTAGGAGCAATCAGATCAGCAGGGGAGGGCAGTTAGGGGTGATCAGACCAGCAGGGGGAGAGCAGTTAGGGGTGATCAGGCTGGCAGGGGAGGGCAGTTAGGGGGCAATCATGCCAGCAGGGGAGCAGTTAGGGGCATCAGGCCATCAGGCAGAGGCAGTTAGGGGTGATCAGGCAGGCAGGCAGGCGAGCAGTTAGGAGCTAGCAGTCCTGGATTGCAAGAGGGATGTCTGAGGGGTCCGGATTGGAGAGGATGTATGCTAGGCTGAGGGACCCCCCCTCCATGCACAAATTTCATGCATTGAGCCTCTAGTAGTAGTGAAAGGAATTCTAGGGACAAAATAGGCATGTTTAGAGAATAAAGAGGTCCATGGGTGAAGAATGCATATGTGAAGGATAGCAGTATCTCTGGCCTGAGCAATTAAAGCAATTATAAGGTAGGTCAAAAGCAGCCCTGACCTGAGCAGCTTGGAGAGCCATAAGGGGTAGTAAAACATCTCTGGCCAGGACAACTGAGAGAGAGCCATAAAGGAGATCAAAAGAAACTCCAACCAGAACAGTTAATATGGATATGTGAAGGATAAAGAAATGCCACAGGATAAGGGGAGAAGAAGGCATACATTCACAGAGGATAAAGAAAAGTCACAGAGTACTGGGAAGAAGGAAACATACTTTCACAGAGGATAGAGCAGTGGTTCCCAACTGTTTTTTGGCCATGCCCCACCTAAGCATCTCTAAAATCCTGATGTCCTCCCTGTGACATATATTCTTATTATTCAAAAAGTGAACTATTCTTGTGGAGGAAGCCTAAAAGGACATTAACTTGGTCTAAACAAGCTTCCAAAGAACATGGCATCCATAAAAGAGAAAAATAAAAGAACTAAAGGACAGTTGAAGTTCTGAGGAAGAAATCACTAAGAAATTGTTAAAAAAAATAATAATAAGTGATATGAAAAAATAGCAAATAAAGTTTCAAAACACATAATAGACAACTGAAATGCATGACTATGTCACAATATGTATTTACATACTGTATATGAGGCTCCTAGAACCAAAAGAAATGCAAAAATTCACTGTTAATAACTCTTTCTTGAATTGCCCCCCTTAAAAATCAAATTGCCCCCCAGTGGGGCATGTGCCCCACTTTAGGAACCACTAGGATAGAGAAATGTTGACAGATGCCAGAAAAAGGGAAACATATTTTCACAGGAGATAGAGGAATGCTGCAAGATAAGAGGAAGAGAATGAGGGGGGCACCACGTGGGTTTTGGACTTTGAAAGAAAAAAGGAACCAATTAGGAGAGCACAGGGTCATAAAATGGGGAAGGGGTCCAATTAGAAGGGAGCATGAAGAGACAAAGAGCTACAACATATATAAAGCTAAGACAAAGGAACACGAAACAGATTTTTAGATTTTTTTGGATTTAGATTTTTTTTTTTCCATGAAAGCAGGCTATTCCCATTTGGGGCCTCTCTCTAGGGGACTCTCCCCTTTGGGGACTCCTGTGCCTAGATGGAGTTTGTATATGCTTCCAAGAAACTTCCACATTTTTTAATTAAAGAAGCCTTTTTGTCCATGAGTTTATTCTTCAAACTTCATCGGACAAGGACCCACAAGAAGAAGTCTGTACCACAAATCCCACGTTTCAATAGAAAGATTTTTTTTTTAAACAAATCTTTCAGCAAAAATGTTTCCTAAGTAAGCTCACATTTATTTGATCCAAAACAAGTATTTACTGTTATTTCCACTGGCCTTGGCTTTCAAATCCATTGTGTGCCTTCCTAACACGTAATGAGAATATGTGTAATATATGTACAAGTTTTTGGTAGGATGTTTGCAAAAATACTTTTGTAAACGTTTTTGGGGAAAAAAATGGCAACTCATATTTTTCAAAATGTTTCATGAAAAAAAATGCTTCTAGTTAAAATAAGCACTTCCGTCCTAGCCGGTTTGGCTCAGTGGATAGAGCGTCAGCCTGCTGACTCAAGGGTCCCGGGTTCGATTCTGGTCAAGGGCATGTACCTTGGTTGCGGGCACATTCCCAATATGGGGGTGTGCAGGAGGCAGCTGATCGATGTTTCTCTCTCATCGATGTTTCTAACTCTCTATCCCTCTCCCTTCCTCTCTGTAAAAAATCAATAAAATATATTTTTAAAAATAAAATAAAAATAAAATAAACACTTCCTCTCCATTAGGCACTGCCAAACAAACTCTTATATGATATAGTCATTAGTTTTAGAGCTTATTCTGGTTTATGGGTTTACTTGCTTTCATAAAAATTCCATGCATTTAATGTTTAGTTGAGATAAAGACAGTTTCCTTGCAGCCCAAGAAATCAGATCTATACCAAACTTTCATATTCCAACTCTAGTTGTGCCCCAAAATACTGAACTCCTTTTTATTAACAGTAAACCACACCACTAAATACAGAAAGAAACACCAAAAGTTTGAAAGAAAACTCAAAAAGCTAAAAGAATTTTTGAACAATCACTAACAGCCTATATGGTACACAAAGCTTAGCATCCAAAATAAATGCTGACATGAGAATAACGGGTTAGTACATATCAGAAATGTATCCCTGGTAAAAACCACCAGCAAGCCTCACAGACTCTGAACATGCCAATATTCACAGATGGGAAAGCAATGTAGGTTATTTCTCTATATTTCATAAGGTCACACAACCAAAATATTTTCTGAGAATATAGCTCCTGAAAAAAACACAGCAATATTGTTGATGTTTGTGGGCATTAATTTATGTAACTTAAAGAGTAATTTAAATGTATCATTTCCTTAAATTGAAGATATAGTGCTATTGACTTGTTGCTTTTCTGATCAGAATTATTACACCTTACACGGGCTGACTTGTGTACTGGCAGATGATTCATTTGTGGGCTTGGTGTTATTTGGAAAATGCTAGAAAGGAAAAACTTGCCTATTATAGTCAGGACCACTTTACTAAGAGTATCTTCAGAGAAGTGCATCCTTAGGCATTTTTGTCATTGTGCAAACATCATAGAGTGCACTTATACAGAACTAGGAGGTATAGCTTACTGCACGCCTAGGTTATATGGTATAGCCTGTTGCTCCTAGATTAAAAATCTGGACAGTATGTTACTGTGCTGAATACTGTAGGCAATTGTAACACAATGTTATTTGTGTATCTAAACATATCTAAATGTAGAAATAGTACAAAAATATGGTATTGCTGACAAAATAAATCACAAACTTAAAGAAAGATTTTAAAACTTTATTTGACCAAGATTTAAGAGCCAGTCAGGGAAATAAAATCTCAAGGGATTGAGAAAATGTTCTGAGAAATAATTGTTTTGAAGTTATTCTATACAGTGGAATCAAAGGAGAAGATGTAAAGAAGGTTACATAAAATTCAGTAGTGGTAGATTCAGGAGATGAAAGAAAGTAAAGCAAGAAAATCTCTATAATTAGATAAAAAGTAAAATGGAGCAATACATACTTTTTATATATTAGTGGATGCTAGATAGTTAATATTTAACATAAATGGTTTTCAGAGGTATGCAGGTGAAATATAATAATGAGAAATGTTGGGGTCCTCTTGGCCCAGTACCAGGAAATCACTTGGACATGTTAAATACATTATTCTAGATACATAAAAATAAGGAATGGGGCTTGCTCAGGTAAGTATTAGTCTATTATATAGGCCTTAGGGTGTGACTTATCATTAATATCCATTCAGTTAAAAAATTTTGTGATTAAAATACCCTATGTAGTTACTTTCAGCTATTGAGCTTGTCAGGCTTGCCAAGGTAGCCCATTTTTTGTTCACAGTAAAAATGATTTTTTAAAAAAATACACCTCTATAGGGCCCTTACCATGAATGTAGTTTGCAGGACTGGAAATTGCTATGGGTGATTCAATGAGTGTGTGGTGAATGAATGTGAAGGCCTAGGACATTACTGTGCACTACTGTAGACTTCTTAAACACTGTACTCTTAGGCTACACTAAATTTATGAAACAACACAAGATTAAATCAAACACAAGAAAAAGTGTGCAATAAAGAGATACAATAAAGACAAGATGAATAAGAAGCATAATACAGCCGAAACCGGTTTGGCTCAGTGGATAGAGCGTCGGCCTGCGGACTGAGGGGTCCCGGGTTCGATACCGGTCAAGGGCATGTACCTGGGTTGCGGGCACATCCCCAGTAGGAGGTGTGCAGGAGGCAGCTAATCGATGTTTCTCTCTCATCGATGTTTCTAACTCTCTATCTCTCTCCCTTCCTCTCTGTAAAAAAATCAATAAAATATATTATTAAAAAAAAAAGAAGCATAATACAGCATACTGTTTTACAGTAAACTATTTTTATAGGTACAAAGAATTTACTCTAAAATAATTATAAAAGTATAGTATGGTAAATACATAAACCAGTAATGTAGTCATTATTATCATAATCAAGTATTATGTATTGTACATAATTGTGTGTTATACTTTTATTTAACTGAGAGTATAGTAGGTTTGTTTACACTAGCATCACCACAAACATGGGAATAATGCATTTGCTATGATATTACAATTACTACAATGTCACTAGGCAACAGTAATTTATCAGCTCCATTATAATCTTTTTTATCTCCCATATTTTATTGCTTTATTTATTTTAATATTTTTTATTGATTTCAGAGAGGAAGGGGCAGGGAGAGAGATAGAAACATCAATGATGAGAGAGAATCATTGATTGGCTGCCTCCTGCACGCCCCTTACTGGGGACCAAGCCCACAACTGGGCATGTGCCCTTGACCGAAATCAAACGTGGGACCCTTCAGTCTGCAGGCTGACACTCTATCCATTGAGCCAAACCAGCTAGGGCATATTCTATTCCTTTAAAAAGAACATCTTCACTTTGTTATTCACAAGGAAAATTTGACAAAGCATTCTCTTAATGCAGAAAGTGTTGTGCTGATTGTCAAACAAACCAATTAGTTTAAAACATAGGGAAGCAAACAAAGTGTATGAAAGCAACAATGTGCATACCAGGCATGTCTTATAGGGAAATCATGGTGGAAAGTGAATTGTCTGATTCCTAATAGGATATATTCTGAAGCATAAAAAAGATGGCATATGCAAGATATAAAAGCTTCCAAATTATATTTCAAGGACCTTTTAATTTATAAACCAAACCAATCAATAAAGCATGTATTTAAAATTCTAAAAAAATTTTTTGGCAAGTATTTCTTAAGCTAAATGTAACTTCAATCCCCTCATAATAAAAATCTCCACGAACAAAAAGCAAAATATTTCATTAACATCCTAAGGGGCATATTAGATATGAAGTAAAAATGGCTTTGGAGAATAACTGACATTAAAGAGTTAATATTTGGTTAAATAAAAATATGAACTCCATTATAATTACCATATAAGGCATGAAATAAGTGAATGAATCTCCCCTCTTACATCCATTGAAGAAAATGTTCTAAGTCTTAGATGCTATTTGCTATTCTGTCTCAGCAAATAAAAACCCTTATGATTTAGTTAATAGTTTTCTTTAATTATTATTGATATCACTTGAAAAATACAGAATAATAATTTTATGTTTTTAAGTACTTTACATGCATTATCTTTATTTTTAAAATAAACTTTTTGTTGTTGATAGTATTACAGATATCTCCCCTCCCCACTCTTTTACCACTCCCTCCCCAGCCTCACTTTCCCTCCCCATGTCTTCACTACCCTATTGGCCATGGACACGGGCAATAGGGTATATAACAAAAGTGTAATATGCAAATCAACTGAATGGTGGAACAACTGGTCGCTATGATGCATACTGACCACCAAGGGGCAGACGCTCAATGCAGGAGCTGCCCCCTGGTGGTCAGTGTGCTCCCACAGTGGGAGCGCTGCTGAACCAGAAGCTGGGTTCATGGCTGGCAAGCGCAGTGGCAGTGGTGGGAGCCTCTCCTGCCTCCGCTGCAGGTGGGCAGTAAGGAGCAAGGGGTCCTGGACTACAAGAGCCCTGGACTGTGAGAGGGATATCTGACTGCCAGCTTAGGCCTGATCCCCCCCGAGTGGTCCCAGACTGTGAGAGGTGCAGGACAGGCTGAGGGACAGGCCCTCCCCCCCACCCCCCGGGGTACAAATCTCGTGCACTGGGCCTCTAGTCTATAATAATAAAAACCTAATATGCTAATTAGATCGAACAGCTGAACAACCTTCTGGTCATCATTCTGGACATCTTTCCAGATGAAGCCATGGCAGCGGGGGCTGAGGCAGAGGTGGTTAGGGGCAATCAGGCAGGCAGGAGAGCATTTAGGGGCATCAGGCAGGCAGGCAGAATGGTTAGAGGCAATCAGGCAGGCAGGCAGAGGCAGTTAGGGGCATCAGGCAGGCAGGCAAGCAGTTAGGGGCGATCAGGCAGGCAGGTGAGCAATTAGGGGCAATCAGGCAGGTAGGCAGAGTGGTTAGGGGCATCAAGCAGGCAGGCAAGCAGTTCGGGGCATCAGGCAGGCAGACAGAGTGGTTAGGGGCATTAGGCAGGCAGGCAGATGGTTAGGGGCAATCAGGCAGACAGACAGAGGTGGTTAGGGGCAATCAGGCAGGTAGGCGAGCAGTTAGGGGCAATCAGGCAGGCATGCAGAGTGGTTAGGGGCATCAGGCAGGTAGGCAAGCAGTTAGGAGCCAGCGTTCCCAGATTTTGAGAGGGATCCCGGATTGTGAGAGGGTGCAAGCCAGGCTGAGGGACACCCCTCCCCACCCCAGTGCACAAATGTTGTACACCGGGCCTCTAGTCCTATATAAGAAAAGCCTAATATGCTAAATGTCTGGTCGGCCAGTTGGCCGTTCAACCAATCAAAGTGTAATATGCTAATGATATGCTAAGGCCGCTCAACCACTTGCTATGATGTGCACTGACCACCAGGGGGCAGACGCTCTGATGGGTAGGTTAGCTTGCTGCTGGGGTCCGGCCAATCGGGACTGAGCTAGATAGGCCGGACATGCCCTGGAGCCCTCCTGCAATCCCTCCTCAGCTGGCCAACCTCCCACATCACTCCCCTGCCCCGATCGTGCACCGTTGGAGTCCCTCAGCCTGGCCTGCACCCTCTCGCAATCTGGGACCCCTCAGGGGATGTCAGAGAGCCGGTTTCAGCCTGATCCCGAAGGCCAAGCCAAAGGACCCCACTGATGTATGAATTTGTGCACTGGGCCTCTAGTAAGTATATAAGTTCTTTTCATTCTCCCAACCCCACATCGAGGGATGTCAGTATGTTCCATGCCTTCATACTTCGGGTTCCTTTTATTAGCCAATTCATTCTGCTCATTAGATTCCATAAATAAATGAGATCATGTTATATTTGTCTTTCTCAGATTGACTTATTTCACTTAGAATAATACTCTCCAGGTCCATCCATCCTGTCCCAAACGGTAAGATAGTCCTCTTTTTTACAACTGTATAGTATTCCATAGTGTAAACATCCCATAGCTTTTTTATCCATTCATCAACTGATGGGCACTGGGGTTGTTTCCAAATGTTAGCTATTGTAAATAGCACTGCTATGAACATAGGAGTGCATACATTCTTTTTTATTGGAAGTTTGGGGTTTGTTTGTTTGTGTTTTATCTTTATTTTTGAAAGTAATATATATGTCCCCTTATTTTCCCCACTACCCTCCTCCAGAACACCCTCGCCTCCCACCCCAGGCCCTCACCACCTCACTGTGTCCATGGGTTATGCATACAAGGTCTTAGGTTGATTGCCTACCACCATTCCACCCTCCCCCTCCTTCCCTCTGAGATTTTGCAATCTGTTCCATGCTTCCATGTCCTTAGATGGATTCCATTCATCAGTTTATTTTGTTAATTAGATTCTACATATGAGCCAGATTATGTGATCTTGTCTTTCTCTGACAGACTTATTTCACTTAGCCTGATATTCTCCAGGTCCCTCCATGTTGTCTCAAAGGGTAAAAGATTCTTCTTTTTAACTGATGCATAGTATTCCATGGTATGAATATACCACTGCTTTATTATCTACTCAGCTACTGATGGGCACTTGAGCTGTTTCCAGATCTTAGCTATTTTGAATTATGCTGCTATGAACATAAGAGTGCATACATTTTTCTGATTGGTGCTTTGGGTTTCTGAGGCTATATTCCTAGAAGTGAAATCACTGGGTCAAATGGCAGTTCCATATTTAATTTTTTGAGGAAACTCCATACTGTTTTTTATAATGGCTTCAACAGTCTGATTTACACCAGCAGTGTAATAAGGTTTCCTATTCTACACACCCTCTCCAGCACTTCTCATTTGCTAATTTGCTTATGGTAGCCATTCTGACAGGTGTGAGGTGATACCTCATTGTCCTTTTAATTTGCATCTCTCTGATGATCAGTGACTTAAAGCATTTTTCCATATTTCTCTTGGCCATCTGTATGTCCACTTTGGAGAAGTGCTTATTTAGGTCCTTTGCCCATTTTTTAATTGGACTGTCTGTATTCCTTTTGTATGAGTTCTTTATATATTTTGAATGTTAACCCTTTATCAGATGAATCTTTGACAAATAAGTTCTCCCATACAGTGGGCTCCCTTTTCGTTTTGTTGATGGTTTCTTTTGCTGTGCAGAAGCCTTTCATTTTGATGTAGTCCTTTGTTTATTTTCTCCTAAGTTTCTGTTGACCTAGGTCCTAGGAGATGTATCCATAAACATACTGCTATGAGAGATGTCTGAGACTTTACTGCCTATGGTTTCTTCTAGGATTTTTATGGTTTCCTGACTTACATTTAAGTCTTATGTCTATATTGAATTTATTCTTGTGTATGGTGTAAATTGGTGGTCCAGTTTAATTTATTTGCATGTATCTGTCCAATTTTCCCAACACCATTTATTGAAGAGACTGTCTTGACTCCATTGTATGCTCTTGCCTCCTTCGTCAAATATTACTGGAATGAAAAGGCTTGGGTCAATTTCTGGGTCTTTGTTCTGTTCCATTGATCTATATGCCTGTTCTTGTGCCAATACCAGGCTGTTTTGATTATGGTGGCTTTGTACTATAACTTGATATCTGGTATTGTGATTCCTCCAAATTTGTTTTTCTTTCTCAAGGTTGCTGTGGCTATTTGGGGTCCTTTTTGATTCCATATAAATTTTTGGAGTATTTTTTATTAATCTGTAAACTATACTGTTGATATTTTAATAGGGATTGCATAGAATCTGTAGATTGCCTTGAATAGTATGGACATTTTAATGATGTTCATTCTACCAACCCATGAACATGGTATAATCTTCCCCTTGTTTATTTCTTCTTCTGTCTCCTTTTTCAATGTCTTGTAGTTTTCTGAGTACAGATCTATTGCCTCCTTGGTTAAGTTTATTACTATGTATCTTAATTTTTTGTTGCAATGGTAATTGGGATTGTTTAGTTCCTCTTTCTGAGGATTAATTATTGGTGCATAAAAAGGCCATCGATTTTTGGGTGTTGATTTTGTATCCTGATACATTGACAAATTTGTTTATTAAACCTAGTAGTTTTTTGGTGGATTTTTTGGGGTTTTCTATGTATAATATATCATCTGAGAATAATGAGCGTTTTCCTTCCTTTCTAATTGGATGCCTTTTATTTCTTCTTGTCTTATTGCTGTGGCTAGCACTTTTTGTACTATGTTGAATAAGAGTTGTGAAAGTGGACATCCCTTTCTTGTTCCTGTTCTTAGGGGAAATGGTTGTAGCTTTTGTCCGTTGAGTATGATGTTTCTTTAGGTTTGTCATATATGGCCTTTATCATGCTGAGATATGCTGCCTCTATTCCCAATTTGCTGAGAGTTTTAATAAAAATGGGTGTTGGGTTTTTGTTGAATGGTTTTTCTGCATCTATTGATATGATCATGTGATTTTTGTCTTTCAGTTTGTATATGTGCTGTATCACACTTATCAATTTGTGAATATTGTACCAGCCTTGCATCCCTGGAATAAATCCCACTTGGTCATGGTGTGTTATCTTTTTTTATATATTGTTGGATCCAATTTGCTAATATTTGTTGAGGATTTTAGCATCTATGTTCATCAGCTATATTGGCCTATAGTTCTCTTTCTTTGTAGTGTATTTATCTGGTTTTGGAATTAGGATAATGTTGGCCTCATAAAAAGAGCTTGGAAGTGTTCCTTCCTCTTGCATTTTTTTTAAAAGTATATTTTTATTGATTTCATAGAGAAGGGAGAGGGAGGGAGAGAGAGATAGAAACATCATTAATGAGAAGGTATCATTGATTGGCTACCTCCTGCACTCCCCACTCTAGGAATCAAGCCTGCAACTCAGGCATGTGCCCTGACCAGGAATCACACTGTGTCTGGTTCACAGGTTGATGCTCAACTACTGGGTCATTTAATCTGAGCCTCCTTCTGGTATTTTTTAAAAATAGTTTGAGGTGTATAGGTGTTAGTTCTTCCTTGAATATTTGATAAAACTCCCCTGTGAAGCCATCCAGACCTGGACTTTTGTTTTCTGGGAATTTTTTTTTATTACTCTTCTGTTTCACTAGTTGTTATTGGCCTATTCAGGTTTTCTGATTCTTCCTGATTCTGTTTTGGGAGATTGTATTTTTCTAGGAATTTGTCCATTTTATCCACATTGTATAACTTGTTGGCATATAGCTTTTTGTAGTATTTTCTTACAATCCTTTGTATTTCTGTGATGTCAGAGGTTACTTCTCTGCTTTTGATTCTGATTTTATTTATTTGGGTCCTCAATTTGTTTCTTGATAAGTCTAACTAAGGATACATCAATCTTGTTTATCCTTTCAAAAAACCAGCTCTTGGTTTCATTGATTTTTTTCTTTTTTAGTCTCTATGTCATTTTTTTCTGCTTTAATGTTTATTATTTCCTTCCTTCTACTTAATCTGGGCTTTTCTTGTTGTTCTCTTTCTAGTTCTTTAAGTTGCAGGGTTAAGTAGTTTATTATTAATTTTTCTTCTGTTTTTGAGGTAGGCCTGTAGTGCTATGGATTTCCCTCTCAGGACTGCTTTTGCTGTGTCCCAGAGATGTGGGATGATTACTAGTATGTGTTCATTTTCATTTACTTCTAAGAAGCTTTTTATTTATTTATTGATATCATTGGTAACCAATTCACTGTTTAATAACATGCTATTTACCCTCCATGGGGTTGATTTACTGTAGTTGTTTTCTGATTTCATTCCACTGTGACCTGAGAATATGCTTGATATGATTTCAAACTTCTTTAAGTGGCAGAGACTTCTTTTGTGTCCTTACATGTGGTCTAACTTTGTGAATGTCCCATGTGCACTTGAGAAGAATGTATGTTCTGCAACTTTGTGGTGAAATGTTCTATAAATGTCAATTAAATCCATCTCATCCAGTGTTTCCTATAAAGTCACCATTTTCTTGTTAATTTTTTGTCCAGAAAATCTATCTAGTGAAGTCAGCAAGGTGTTAAAGTCCCCTATTATGAATGTATTGTTGCTGATCTCTCCTTTAAAGTCCTCCAGATTTTTTAAAAATATATTTAAGTGCTCCTATATTGGGTGCATATATGTTTACCAGGGTTATATACTCTTGTGGGATCAATCCCTTTACTATTATGTAGTGACCTTTGTTGTCTCTTGTGATGGCCTTCATTTTGAAGTCTATTTTGTCAGATATGAATATTGCTACCCCAGCTTTTTTTTCTTTTCCATTTGCATGAAAAAATATTTTTCCATCCCTTCACTCTCATCCTGTTGAGTCTTCAGTTCTTAGGTGGTCTTTTGTAGACAGCATATAATTGGGTCATGCTTTAGTATCCATTCAGCTACCCCATGCCTTTTGAATGGAGCATTTAATCCTTTTACATTTAAGTTTATTATTGGTAGGTACTTATTTATTGCCCTTTTAATTCTGTATACCTAGGTTTCTCTCTCTATTTTGGTTTCTCATTAAAACAATCCCTATAGCATTTTTTAAATGCTGGCTTATTGGTGATGCACTTCTTTAGCCTTTTTATGTCTTGGAGGCTCTTTATTTCACCATGTACTCTGATGGCCTTGCTGGATATAGTAATCTTGTTTGCAGATTCTTGTTATTCTTGCTTTCCTTTACCTTGGGTACATCATACCATTCCCTCTGACTTGTAGAGTTTCTGATGAGAAATCAGATGACAGCCTTATGGGAGCCCCTTTGTATGTAACAGTTTGTTTTTCTCTTCCTGCCTTTAAGATTTTCTTTGTCTTTAATTTTTGGCATTTTAATTATGATATTGAAGCAGGAATTTTAGGGGAATATAGGCAGGCGTAGGGATTTTTTAGAATTGGCGTCCATGGAAAAAACACAGGGAGAAGGTACATTTTCATAACACAAGGAAGCCAGGTGCACTTATATCTCCATAAGACAAGGGAGCAGCAACAGTTGCATTTACATAAGACAAGGAAGCAACAACAGGTATATTTCCATAAGACAAGGGAACTGGAAATAGCCAAGAAAGGTCTATATTTACAAAATAAAGAGAAGAAAGCCCAGAGGAATGGAAGGACTATGAGGGAGGAGGGCCTCAGGAATCACTATAGTAACCAATTCTGAGGGGAATATTGACCAATCAGAGGGGATATCAGGACACAGGAACTGCAGCCTTTATGAACCATGGAAAGAGGAACTCTGTGGGACCTTTCCCCTTTCCCTACTTGGGAGTGTGCTGGGCTGCATATCTGGTGCTTCGGCCAGGCGGGGCACGCTGTGCTCTCTGTTCCTAGAACACATAGATAGGAAGGTGGTCACTGTACTGATGCTGTACTGTGTCGGGAACAAATTGTGTAAACAAGGCTTTGTAACTAACTTTGTGGTTTTTGCAAGTAAAAATGCTGTAACTCCTGTAGTTGGCACTGCAGTTCAGCCTTTGCTTCGGCAGGGTGCTGTAACTGTAGTCGCTGTCCAGCTTAATAAAGGCTCCTAAATCTTGATCTGAGTCCCTGGTGGTCGTCTCAGCAGGTTGCCCCATTACAGGGAGTCCATTCTGTGGGACTCTTCCCTCTCCCCACGAGGGAGTCTGTACTTGTTCTTCAATAAATCTCCACCTTTGCTATGCCACTTTCTGTCCGTGGATTCATTCTTCAATTCCAGAGGACAAAGAATCTGGGTTCCAGTCCAAAAATTCAGTATCAATATGTCTGTGTGGGGGCCTGTTTGGGTTCTTCTTACTTGGGACTATCTGTGCCTCCTGAACTTATATGACTTTATTCTTCACCAGGTTAAGGAAGTTTTCTGCCATTATTTCTTCAAAAACTTTGTCTATCTCTTTCTCCCTTTCTGCCTATTCTGGCATACTTACTATTTGAATATTGTTACATTTCATGTTGTCCCACAGCTCCCTTAAGCTGTCCTGTTTTTTAATTGTTTTTTCTTTGTGGTTCTCTGATTGAGTGATTTTTTTTCAACCATGTTTTCTAATTCACTGTTACAGTCCTCAGCTTCCACTAATCTGCTGTGTATTCCTTCCAATGTGTCCTTTATTTGTGCTATGTCTTTCTTTATTTCTGTTTTCATAGTTACTATATCTTTTCTCATGCTCTTGAGCATCTTTACCATCATTATTTTGAACTCTGTATTAGATAAATTTCTTATCTCCATTCATTTGTCTCTTCTTCTGGATAATTTTCTTGTTTGTTTGTTTGTTTTAATTTATTTGGGGGTTGATTCTTTGTCTCCTCATCTTGGCTGCCTGTTTGCATTTGTGACTATGTATTAGATAGATCTGCTATGCCTCTCAATCTCTGGTGCAGATCAGTGTCAAATGCTGTTTCTGACTAATTAGATCAGGTAAAGTTTTAGAACCTCCAGAGATCACCTCTGCCTGCAGACTGATTGGCTTCAGTCTTGAATAGCCCTTAGGCAATCATCTACAGGTGTGGTGAGAATTTTTCCAACAGGGTGGGACAATTGCTTCTGCCAGGAGGCTAATTGTTATTCTCAATCTTTTAATGGGCTTCAGAAACTCCACACCATGGGGCAAGGGGTTTTCCTATAGGGTGGGTCAACTGTCTTCCCCACAGGCAATACTGCCTGGATAGCAAATGGCAACATGAGGGAATGACTCAGCACAGGAAACCAGGGTGTCTGCCTTCTGAGCTCTAATCCCAGAGCCCCAAACCTGGCTTCTGCTCACAGAGCTCCAGTCCACTCTGCCCTCCCTATGGTGGAACACAAGGTGAGTGGCTGCACAGGAAATTTTGTGCATTGGCCCTTTAAGATGTTGCCTGCATTTCCAGATGTCTCTCCCTGGCAGACAGTAACCCCACTGCTTATCACAGACAGATGTTATGTGAGTACTCTTCCCAGTTCTGGTGCTTTCTACTTGGGGGCCCAGCTTGGGGATTAGACCTCAGAGTTCTCAGAGGTAATCCCCCACAGATGAGATATTTTTCTGGAACTTTAGTTATTGTCTGTGGGAGCCTGGCTAGCCTTTTCTTACACTCCCCTTTCAGTCTCTATGTAGTCTCCACTTTCCATTCTCAGTTATCAGGGTTCTCTCTAGTTAGTCTGCAATTGATAATTCAGGATTTTTTTTTATAGTTGTAATTCCAGTTTGGCCCTGGGAATGTGTCCGTGCATGTTATAATGTTATGGTCATAAGGAAACCCCTCTAATGTGTGAAATGATTATTGTGTGAAATGTTTGCTGTGTGGAGACCCCAATAATCTGTAACTTCCAAAATGTTATAAACATAGTGAACAGCCCACTATCTTGATGTAAATGCCCTAAGCCCTTAAAATGTAAACGCCCTGCTCCTAGCATAAGGCACACTGTCTGGCCCACACTGATAAGATACAAGTTGTTTACTACCGGCTATATAAGCACCAGACCTTCTTCAGTGGACGTCTCCTGCCTGATAAGAGGAGGACTCCATGTCACTCCATGAGATGAGCCCCTGACTGACTGCTCTGCTGTGTGAGCCTGAACCAATTTATGGCTGCCTGTCTGTCTCCATCTTCGACGTCCATCTTTCAGTGTGCATGGCCGGGTGGCCTTTGCCAGAGCCTAGGACCCACTAGGAAGAGGTAAATAAACCTTGTGTGATTGCATACTAATTCTGTCTTGTGTGTTCATATGTTCCAGTTCAGCTCAACTGTCTAGACATTGAAGTATCAGGGGATAAGCTGTTATTGCTGACCCCTGGTCACCTGCATATGTCCCACTAAATCTAGGCAGATAATTAATTAATTGGGGCATAATTGGGGCATGATTGAAGAAAACTGAATTTAATTAAGGGAAGGGGGATGTGTAATGGGATATCCAAAGGGAAGGACTGTACAACACCAAGCCAAGGGAATATTTGGTTGATGATGGCAGCACCCAGGAGCTAGAGTTTGAAGCTTATATGCAGTCGCTGGCAGGAAACTTTTGTCTTCAGTGGGTCTGGGGGTTGACTGGTGAGCTTATAATGTGGATGGAATGCAGGTGTGCGGTCAGGTACCTTCAGGACAGTTTCCATTGTATGGTCTGACTTCTGGAGTCCAACAAGTGAGTTTTTCCTGGTCTTTTGTTCTCCAGTGGTAGAAAGCTTGCAAATGTTTAAGGATTATTTTGCCCTATAGGCCTAACAATAGAGACAGCATATCTATGGCTCAAGACCTTTGAAGTCAAGCAGATAAAGAGTGAATTTCAGCTCAGTCTCTGATAGCTGTGTTATTTGATCTTATCCAGTCTCATTTTGCTCATTGGCAAATAGAGATAATATTTTGTATCTCCTAGGGTTTTTGAGAGAAGTAAGTGAGATATTGCATGTAAAGTATGTAGTGATTGCTTCAGTATATGATGATAGTGGTGATAATAATCTCAATTAATATATTAACACAAAAGACTGATTTGAAGTTTGTGGGAGCCATATTTTATTACATTTTCTGATCTCTGGATGAAAAGGGGCTACATGCTAACCTGGCAAACTCAAGGCCTGTGTGGCAGCCTTGCAGACTCAGAGAACTAAAGTAACCACAAAGGATGGTCTGAAATTAAAATGTTTTAGTTAAAAATCTGTCTAAGGTGGGTAGTCATGTCCTAGGCCTTCACAAAGATCAACTGTGACCATAACTGCACCTATTATCTTTTTGCATCTATGATAACATACCTTTGGAATGTCAGGGTGACTTACCTTTTTTTGGACCCCTCAGGGCACAACCAGTGCACCAGGGCAGAGACCACAAATTCCCTCATTGTTATTGTTATTTGTTCATTGTTGACTGCTCCTTAGCAGCTAGCTTTGCCACTGCTTCTGTGCCACAGTTCCCTTCTGACACTGAGTCTTCTCCCCCCCCCCGCCCCCCCCCTCCTGCTGATGTTCTTTACAATGGATGACTGCTACTTCCTTGGGCTCCCAGACTGCTTCTAGTAACTTCATGTACCCACCTATGTAAAAGAAAAACGTGTCTATCATTTTATTTTTATCCAATCTCAGAGCTTCTCCTGATTTGTTTTCTCCTGCTTCCCTAACCTATCACCAATAAATTTCATGTAACTCACTTACATCTCCTCTTTTGATTGTAATTTATAAAACAAGGTGAAAAACTGCCATTCTCCAGAGCATTATCCCAATCCATTGAGATTCGGCTTCCTGGCATTTGTCTACAGTTTGGTTCAAATAAACTCACAAAAATTCTTTACAGGTTTGAATGTTTCTTAGGTTAACATCTCCTAAAACATATAATTTATTTTGAATGTTAATAGTAAATGATTTGCAAATGAAAGGTTACATGTGGTAAAGTATACCATAATCAAAATTTTATATTGTTATCCTATCTAATAAAAGAGAAACATGGTAATTAGCCATAACTTCGCTACCCTTCCCATTGGCTAATCAGGGTGATATGCAAATTAACTGCCAACCAAGATAGCGGCTGGCAGCCAGGCAGCTTGAAGCGAACAGGAGGCTTGCTTGCTTCAGTGACGGAGGAAGCCAACGTTCCCTGCCTGCCGCTGCTGGGCTCTGAGCTTGCAGTTTAAGAAACATTGTTGCAATTATAGAAGCTAAAAAAACAAGAAACCTGCTTTCAGCCAGCCGGGCCTCAGAGCTGGACTTGAAACAGTGTTTCAATTATAGAACCCAAACAAACCAGATACCTGCTTTCAGCAGCCGAGGTCTCAGAGCTGGAGCCGAGCCTCAGAGTGAAAGCTGGCTCTCAGTTCCAGTGACAGCCATAGAAGGTAAATAAATCCCAGAATAAAAGAAAAAAGAAAAAAAGGAGAGGTTGGGAGCTTCAGTTGCCCGCCAGCCTGAAAACGGCCCTCAGCCCCTCACCCAGACTGGCCAGGCACCCCAGTGAGGACCCCCACTCTGAAGGGGGTGTGGCCAGCTGCAAACAGCCATCATCCCCTCATCTAGGCTGGCCAGGCACCCCAGTGGGGACCCCCACCCTGAAGGGGGTATGACCAGCTGCAAACAGCCATCATCCCCTCACCCAGGCTGGCCAGGCACCCAAGCGGGACCCCCACCCTGATCCAGGACACCCTTCAGGGCAAACCAGCTGGCCCCCACCCATGCACCAGGCCTCTATCCTATATAGTAAAAGGGTTATATGCCTCCCAGCACCGGGATCAGCGGAGCCACGAGGCCTCACTGCCCCTGTGTCAAGCAGAGCCGCGAGGCCTCCCAGCACCGGGATCAGAGGAGCCGCGAGGCCTCCCAGCACTGGGATCAGCGGAGCCACGAGGCCTCCTGGCCCCTGGAGCAGCGTGATAGGGGGCAGAGCCCAAACCCCCTGATCGCCCTGCGGCTCTGTGTGTGACAGGGCGTGGGGCCAAAACCTCCCTATCCGCCCTGCTCTGTTTGTGACAGGGGAAGGCGCCCCAACCCCCTGATCGGCCCTGCTCTGTGCCTGATAGGGGGGAGCTCCCCAACCCCCTGATCAGCCCTGCTCTGTGTGTGACAGGGTGTGGCGCCCCAACCCCCTGATCAGCCCTGCTCTGTGTGTGACAGGGTACAGAGCCCCAACCCCCTGATGGGCCCTGCTCTGTGTGTGACAGGGGGCAGTGCCCCAACCCCCCAATTGGCCCTGCTCTGAGCCCAACCAGGGGCTGCACCTAGGGATTGGGCCTGCCCTCTGCCACCTGGGAGCGGGCCTAAGCCAGCACGTCGTTATCTCCCGAGGGGTATCAGACTGTGAGAGGGCACAAGTGGGGCTGAGGGACACCCCCCCCACCAGTGCACAAATTTTTGTGCACCGGGCCTCTAGTATTTATAATAAAGGGCCAAATCTTAGATATTATTTAGAAATTTTTAATATTCAGGCTTCTAATAAGAAACCAGCATTATTAATATATATTATTTCCTTTATAGATGAAAAAAGGTTTTATGGGATGTAACCTTACAAGGTGATATAATCATAAATTCCTAACTGGGCATGGTGAATAAGTATGACCCAAGCATATAACCTTTTAGTAAAAGGTTTATCTTTCCCTTAAGCAAGCTCTATCCATTGTTTTTGTGCATCTAGTTTAACACACCTTTGAGAGCAGCCATAGTCACCCTCAAAAAAGTGTTAGGGGCAAAAAGAATATTAGGAACTAGTTATGGTTATGTTCTGGCAAATGATGCAGGAGAATGACAGCCAGCACCCAGAGGAATCAGGAAAGTAAAACCTTTATTATGCAGCGCTGCTAGTCCAAGAGACTTTGATCCAAAGCCTGAACTGCCAATGTGGGGAGGTTTTGATATATATATTCTTGTGGTGGGCCCCTCAGGGTGGGCTTTGCAGCTCCCCCCAAGTCAGGTAGGATGGGGAAGTAAGATTACTGTTTAACTAGAAACTGAACTAGGCTATAAGCCCCAAAAGTTGCCCCTCTATTTTCCTTCTCATTCCCCCCTCTTGTTCCACAAGCTAGCTTTAGCCTTGGGGATTATAGAAGACTCGGGAATTGGGGATAAGGTCACCAACTGCTCTAGGTATTTCCTGCTGAAGGGGGGGTGACAAAAAGGGATCGACGAAAAGGGGGGTGTAGCATGCCGAGTCTTCATCATCTTCCCCAAGGGGGTCATTAATAATAGTTCGGAGTAGCAAGGGCAGAGAAGTTCTCCTCCCGGTACCAGTCTGGGGATCCGGTGACACTCGTATCAGGAAATACCAAAGTCAGGTCCTGGATTCACTGTCTTCTTTTTTGTTTGTTTGTTTGTTTTATTGCTTAAAGGATTACAAAGAGTATTACATATATCTTCTTTTTATTTTTTTTCTCCGTCTTCTTGAAGATGATCCGCAGGGGGTGGTTCAGGTCAGAGGTCACCTTCCATTCTGGATGCTGATTGTCCAGCTGGTGGGCTGCTTTTACCCTGGAGTGTTGGATCCAGGTGTTAAACCCTGCAACTTAGAGAGCTGAGGGGGTGGTTAGTATGACTGGATAAGGTCCCTTCAGGTTGGCTTAAGGGGTTCCTTTTTCCAATCTTTTATCCAAACCTGGTTCCAAGGATTGTGAGGGTGCACAGCTATTCCTAGAGAGATGGGCAATTGATCAGTAACCCTTCTGTGGACTTCAAGGATAGTTTTCCCAAGTCCTTGTAGCTGTTTCTGAATTTCTAAGTTCTCTAGTTCCCCCAAATCTCCCTTTGGCCGAATTAAGGGAGGGGGTCTGCCATAGAGAATTTCAAATGGAGAGAACCCTATCCTGGCCCTCAGGGCACAGTGTACCTGCAGGATCACAAGTGGTAAGATATCTGTCCAGGGTAAGTTTGTCTCCTGGCATAGTTTAGCCATAGCCTGCTTGAGAGTCTGGTTCATGCGTTCTACTTTCCCTGAACTCTAGGGCCTGTAGGCTGCATGTAAGTTCCACTTACCAGTAATTCCTAAGGCCTTAGCTACCTCCTGTACTACTTCAGCTACAAAGTCTAGGCCATTATCTGACCCTGTGGTTAATGGCATTCCATACCGTGGAATTATGTCCCTCAGTTATACCTTGGTGACTTTTCTTGACTTCTCCTTGTGGGTAGGATATGCCTCAACCCAGCCTGAAAAGGTGCCCTAATTCTGTACAGTCTACCTCTAGATCTTCAAAGAGAGCCTGCCCACAGTGCTGAATTCCTATGGGTCCTACAGGACCCTGCCTTGCATTGTTCTGTGCACAGAGGAGGCAGCGCTGAGAGACTGAGGTGCACAAGGAGGGGAGATGGGCAATTAGTATCTGCTTAACAAAGCTTTCAGAGCCATTTTCCCTAAATGGGTAAGTTCATGCTGCTGGAGAACTACTCTATGAGCTAACTGTTCTGGAACATAGACCCTATGATCTGGGTCTATGTTCCACCAACCTTCCTTTGTCCTCTTACCCCCTTTTTGCTGGGCCCATTCTTCTTCTTGAGGGGTGTATTTTGGAGGTTCAGGTAATTCAGGAACCAGCATGATCTGCAATAGTGCTGCCTGCTCCTTGGCAGCTAGCTTTGCCGCTGCGTCTGCGCAATGGTTTCCTTCTGACACTGATGTCCCTTATCTCTCCAAACAGACATCCCTGCTGATGTCCTCTACAATGGATGACTGCTACTTCCTTGGGCTCCCAGACTGCTTCTAGTAACTTCAAGATCTCATTCTGATTTTTGATTCCTTTTCCTCTGGCCATCAGGAGCCCCCTTTCCTTGTATATGGCCCCATGGATATGCAGGGTAGCGAAGGCATAGCGCGAGTCAGTGTAGATCAGGGGTCCTAAAACTACGGCCTTCGGGCCACATGAAAATACAAATATTGTATTTGTTCCAGTTTTGTTTTTTTACTTCAAAATAAGATATGTGCAGTGTGCATAGGAATTTGTTCATAGTTTTTTTTTAAACTATAGTCCGGCCCTCCAACGGTCTGAGGGACAGTGAACTGGCCCCCTCTTTAAAAAGTTTGAGGACCCCTGAGTAGATGTTAGCACACTTATCCTTACTGAGTTCTAAGTCTCTGACTAGGGCCCAAAGTTCTGCCCTCTGCACTGACCATCCTTCAGGCAGGGCCTGTGCCTCTATTAGCTCAAAGTTTGATACCACTACATACTCAGCTCGTCTTTTTCCTTCATCTAGGAAGCTACTGCCTTCCATGAACAATACTAAGTCTAGATTCTGTACAGGCCTGTCTGTTAGATCTGGATGACTGGAGTAAACCTCCTCTAGGACTTCTAGGCAATCATGCTCAGGGGTTCCCTCTGATTGAGTCATCTGAGCATGGGTCAGCCAATGTTGCCCCTTAGCTTCCATTAGGGTGACAACAGCATGAGGCACTTCAACATTTAAGTTCTGTCCTAGAGTGAGCTTGTCTGACTCTTTGACTAATAAGGTTGTGGCTGCAAGGGCCCTGAAGCTTGGGGGTCAACCAGAGGCAACTGGGTCAATCTGTTTGGAGAGATAAGCTGCTGGCCTCTGCCAGGGTCCCAACTCCTGAGTCAGAACTCCTAGGGCTACCTCATGGTTCTCGTGAATGAAAAGGTTAAAGTCCCGTATCACATCTTGGAGCCCTAGGGCCAGTGTCTTGGTGAGCTTTGCCTTTATGGTCACAAAAGATTTTTCCTGCTCAGGACTCCAGTTAATGGGTACCTTTTTCTCTGCTTTTAAGGCTTCATAGAGGAGCTTAGCTAGATCTGAAAATCCTGGGATCCAAATTCAACAGAACCCTGCTGCCCCTAGGAATTCCCGAATCTGTTGCCAGGTGCTGGGGACTGGTATGGCGAATACTGCCTGCTTCCTTTCAGTCCCTAGTCTTCGTTTCCCTTGGGTGATTTGGAAAGCTAGGTATTAGACTTCCCTCTGACAGATTTGAGCCTTCCTTTTGGACACCCAGTAATCTGTTTCACTTAAGAGTCTTAGAAGGACTCGTGTTCCTTCCCAACACTGAGCTCACGTGGGGATCGTCTACATATTGGAGTAGAATGCACCCCAAGTCCTGTCCTGGAAATTTGGACATATCTGCTGCTAGTGCTCCACTAAAATAGTTGGAGAGTTCTTGAACCCTTGTGGCAATCTGGTCCAGGTGAACTGTTCTTTAGCCCCTGTGGTTGGGTTTTCCTACTCAAAGCAAACATGGACTGACTGGAGGGTGCCACCTGAAGGCAGAAAAAAGCCTTCTGCCCATTTCAGTGGTAATTCCTTCTATAATTCAGGCTCTAATGGTGAGTCCTTTGACTGGGAGGTAGAAAGTCTCCTTTCTTTCTCCCTAGGCACTGCTAAAGACAGGATCATTGGAAAGGTCTCATCACCTAAGCGCAGTTGTGCTGAGCTGTCTTCGGCTAAGGTGATTTCTGCTTCCATTTTGGCTAAAACGTCTCTGCCCATTAGAGGGACCTGGCAGTCTGGCAAATACAGGAATTTCGGAACCACCTGGTGGCTGCCTAGCTGACATCGGCGGGGGCAGCAGAATGGTCTGCAGGTGTGGTCCCCAGAAGCTCTGATAATGGTGACCTCCCGTCCTAAGAGGTGGACTACTTTCTGAGTAACTACTGAGTGCTCCATCCCTGTATCAACCATAAAGTTCAGTCTGGCCCCTGATTTTCATTTTGACCATGGGCTCATGGGGGCCCAGCTGGAAAGAGCCCGGTCTGTCCTAGTTAGAGTCAGCTGCGGCTAATCCGATGAGGTCTGCCTCAGGCGGCTCTGGCCCATAGCGGATGGGTGGTTTGGATGGCCTTGCCTGATTTTTCTGGCAGCTCAGACATTCATTCTTCCAGTGTCCTAATCCTTTACAATAGGCACACTTGTCCCGTTTAAGATCCATCCTTCCTTTTCCTGATTTGACTCCCTGCTGTCTCCCTTTCCTTCCTGCCTGAGGGTTCTGGGAGTTAGCTTCTATGATAGCTGCAGTGATCAGGGTTGCTTGCAATTGACCCAGGTGGGTTTATGGGTCTGAAAAATTGACTCCAGGAAGTCAACAATGGCCTGAGATTTTTCAGAATAAGCAGGAGTGTGATGCTTCTAATTTAAGAGATTGGTCGTAGTGAAAGTCTGGTAGTAAAAGACCAATCCCCACTCTTGTAGGGTCCCGCCTTCTCCCAATACTGGGGGACCCCGAGTTTCTCAGAGAGACATCTGGAAAGCCTGGGGTGGCCTGGGTCCCTGATCAGCTGAGTACAAACATCGTCCAACTATCTCTGGAGAGTCCAGTTAGGAGGAGATGGAAGGAAGTGGTGTATCTAAGCTTCCCTGACCAGGCAAAGGAGCACTGGGTGCCACTTGAGGCACATATGGAAGTGGTAAAACTGGTGGCACTTCCTCAGCGGGTTCCTGTAGAACAGGGAGCTGAGCTTCCTTCTGAGGGAACTGCTTCTTTTCTTCTGCCTGCTTCTGTTCTCCTGCCACTAAAACCTTACTCTGTCCCTTCTTACACACACAGAGCAGGATCCAAGGAGGCCTGTGCTGAACTATTTTTAGCCATTGATCTATGTAAGAAAACTGATCAGGATGACCAGGGTCACTCGTGATGACCTCAAAGAGGGCCCTGACAGTTGGGACATCTAGGATTCCCTCTGAGGGCTAACCCACACCATAGGCTGGCCATTCTAATTCACAGAATTTTCTTAACTTTCAGGGAACTAGTTTCACACTATAACCCCCTGCAAATTCTTTCTGTAAAACCCAATATTCTATAATATAATAACTAATAACTATTACTTGTAACTGTATTTGACAAAGGCTCCTATGTACCTTTAGTATGAAATTTTCCTTCATGAGAAAGAAAACAAACATTTGAGGCATTTCAGAGCCTATTGGGATGATCTAAAGCCAATTCTAGGTCAAGAGAAATTTTCTTAAAATTTAAACTCTTGAAGGATTGTCAAACTTGATTTTACCAAAAGATTATATATCAAAGTGTATTAGACACAAACATTCTTATAACTTTCAGAAATAACCAGCTTTAGAAACTACCTTCTCTATGACTATGTTTTTTCTATTGCACCAAAGCCATACTTTCCTTCTAATTAGTTAGAATTCTTAACCTTAATTTTTAGGTGACATGTAAGTAATTAACATTCTTAAGATTAGCAATACATTTATATTTTAAGGGAGATTTCAAATAAAATACAAGACTTATTTATTAACAGATTCTGAGGAGGAAACTGGTCTTGCAAGGCATGTCAGGCCATAAAAACTGTGAACAATGCACTGCCCTGGGAGCGGGAGAAGGTCCTTATTGCTGGCCCCAGGACAGATCATCGGATATGGCCTGGGGACCCCCAACACCCGGGGGCCTTCCTGAAAACCCACAAAAGGGGGCGGAACTATATCTGCAAGACAAAGACCCCAGAAGGTTATAAAAAGTGCAGCCCTCTGTGTGTTTCTTCACTCTGATTTGGAAATTATTCCCAGAGTCCACTAGTGTTAATAAACGGGGTCCCTTCCTTTCTCTAGGAAGCATGCTTGGTATTTCTTTGGTCTTCTGCAACAATTTAACTTTATCCTCTAGATTTTCCAGAGAAGGTAAACTCAGATTAATTAATGTTTCAGTATCATTTAACACAGCAATGCTCCAAAGCCTTTAAGTTACCAAAGACTTTGGAAAATTACGTATAGGCCTATATTTATAAACCAGGGAAGAGTAAACTAAAGTCCCTAAAAGATTACATTACAGATATACAGACAGAAATCTCAGAAGCTTAAACTAGACTTTCTGGTGGCTGAAACGCTTACAGGGAGAGCAGAGAGAGTCCCTAAGAACAAGCATTCTTGGCAGCTGCTGGAACTTTCCTGCAGTCTCTGTCATGAGTTCAGCCTTACTGCACATAACTGGGTTTCCCAAAGTGGAACTTTCCCCATCTTCAAATGAATTAAACAAACAACAAAAAGACATACAATTTCAACAGAAACACTCCGTCCATCTGGCCAATCTCCCAGTGGAGACGAAGGTGCTTCTTGGCATTAATGGCCGTGAAGCACGGACTTTTACATTCACATTCACACACCAGTCAGTCCAAATTTGACTTCCTCCTCAGGAAGTCCCAAAACAGAGGCAGATAAACTACCTAAGAACTCCACAGTCAGTCAGTCCGAGCAAACAGAGGCAGATAAATTGCCTAGGAGGTGATCAGCCAGCCTCTTCTGTTGTTGCAGAAGACCAAAGAAATACCAAGCATGCTTCCTAGAAAAAAAAAGGGACCCCGTTTATTTTTATTTATTTATTTATTTTTAAATTAAATCTTTATTGTTCAGATTATTACAGTTGTTCCTCTTTTTTCCCCCCATAGCTTCCCTCCACCCGGTTCCCACCCCACCCTCTGCCCTTACCCCCCCCACCCCAATGTCCTCATCCATAGGTGTACGCTTTTTGTCCAGTCTCTTCCCGCACCCCCCACACTCCTTTCCCCCCTGAGAATAGTCAGTCCACTCCCTTTCCATGCCTCTGATTCTATTATAATCACCAGTTTATTCTGTTCATCAGATTATTTATTCACTTGATTTTTAGTTTCACTTGTTGATAGATGTGTATTTGTTGTTCATAATTTGTATCTTTACCTTTTTCTTCTTCTTCCTCTTCTTAAAGGATACCTTTCAGCATTTCATATAATACTGGTTTAGTGGTGATGAACTCCTTTAGCTTTTTCTTATCTGTGAAGCTCTTTATCTGACCTTCTATTCTGAATGATAGCTTTGCTGGGTAAAGTAATCTTGGTTGTAGGTTCTTGCTATTCATCACTTTGAATATTTCTTGCCACTCTCTTCTGGCCTGCATAGTTTCTGTTGAGAAATCAGCTGACAGTCGTATGGGTACCCTTGTAGGTAAATGACTGTTTTTCTCTTGCTGCTTTTAAGAATCTCTCCTTGTCTTTTGCTCTTGGCATTTTAATTATGATGTGTCTTGGTGTGGTCCTCTTTGGATTACTTTTGTTTGGGGTTCTCTGCGTTTCCTGGACTTGTAAGTCTATTTCTTTCACCAGGAAGGGGAAGTTTTCTGTCATTATTTCTTCAAATAGGTTTTCAATATCTTGCTCTCTCTCTTCTTCTGGCACCCCCATAATTCGGATATTGGTACGTTTGAAGTTGTCCCAGAGGCTCCTTACACTATCTTCATATTTTTGGATTCTTTTTTCTTTTTGTTTTTTTCGGTTGGGTGTTTTTTGCTTCTTCATATTTCAAATCTTTGACTTGATTCTTGTGATCTTCTAGTCTGCTGTTGGAAGTCTGTATAATATTCTTTATTTCAGTCAGTGTATGCTTAATTTCTAGTTGGTCCTTTTTCATAATCTCGAGGGTCTCACTAGATTTCTTGAGGGTCTCACTAAGTTTCTAGAGAACTCTTCAAAAACCTTAAAAGTGTAATTTTGAACTCTATATCCAGTAGTTTGCTTTCCTCCATTACTGTCATTTGTGACCTGTTTCTTTGTCTCTGCATTTTTTATACTTCCCTGTGTTGATAGAGTGGCTTTCTGTGCTAGGTGTCCTATAGGGCCCAGTGGCTCAGCCTCCCCAATTACCTGAGGTGGACACTCTTGATGCACCCCTTTGTGGGCTTTGTGCACAGTCTTGTTGTAGTTAAGCCTTGATTGTTGTAGGTATCACTGGGAGGAATTGACCTCCAGGCCAATTGGCTGTGAGAATCAGCTGTGTGTGCAGTGGGAGAACTTCTGTGCTGGAGACACCCTTATGAGGCAAGACTTGCTTTAGTGGGGCTTTGGTGCTCACTGAGTCTGCCCCCTGAGTGTGTCCCTTATGGATCTGAGGAGTTGTAATCTGGATGGTCCCACTCTGATCACTGGGTACACTGGCTCTTGAATCTCTAAGGAGGTGCTAATTTAGCCTCTGCCTGAGGCTGCCCAGAAGGAGCACAGCTGTGAAGCAATGCAAGCTGCTATGGGGCCTTGGGCCTTCTTTTGGAAGTTCTGGGTTTCTCTGACCCAGCTGCAGTTTGTTAGGTAATTTTCAGATTGCAAAGGGCCAGGCCTTTCATATTCAAAAGCCTCTGGGCACAGCTTGGGTGGGGCAGGGTCTCTGGGGATCAACAGGGCAGAGCAAGCAGCTATGGCTGCTCCTCAGTCCTACCCTAAGAGGCCCCACTTCTCAGTGTCCGGGTAATCGCTGCAAGTACCTCTGAGAGAAAGCCACCCTCAAGTTCCGACCGATGCCAGACAGTCCAGTTTCTCCTGTATGAGTCTGGGTCCCCAGAGACTCACCCAGAACTGGAGTTCAGAGCAGTCAGGAGCTTGAGACTCCCTCCCAATTGAAAGAGACAACTGTGTCCTCAGCTGCCAGCCCTTTCCACATGCGTCGTGTCCTCAGCTGCCAGCCCTTTCCACATGCGTCGCGTCCTCAGCTGCCAGCCCTTTCGGCGTGCGCCTCCATACCTCTGCACTTTACTTCCACACCGCACCTCCTCTGAGTCTCAGTGTGCTTTTCTCTTTCCGTCTAGTTGTAGAATTTCCACTCAGCCAGCCTTCCTGTGGTTCTGGATGATGTCCGTTTTGTCTTTTAGTTGTATTTTTGAAGTGGTTGTGCGAGGCTGCAATCTCTGGTGTTTACCTATGCCGCCATCTTGGTTTTTTTCGGGACCCCGTTTATTAACACTAGTGGACTCTGGGAATAATTTCCAAATCAGAGTGAAGAAACACACAGAGGGCTGCACTTTTTATAACCTTCTGGGGTCTTTGTCTTGCAGATATAGTTCTGTCCCCTTTTGTGGGTTTACAGGAAGGCCCCCCAGGTGTTGGGGGTCCCCATGCCATATCCGATGATCTGTCCTGGGGCCAGCAATAACGACCTTCCCCCGCCCCCAGGGCAGTGCATTGTTCACAGTTTTTATGGCCTGACATGCCTGGCAAGATCAGTTTCCTCCTCATCCCCCACACCCTCTTGTCCCACAAGCTTCTTTTAGCCTTGTGGAGCAACGACCACGGGATGTTATGGTGAGCAGGGGTGACAACTGCTCTTAGCTACTTCCTGCTGGAAAGGAATGATGACCAAGGGTTTAGCATCCCACTTCTTCCTCTCAGAGGGGTTTGTAGGGAATTCTGGTTTCAGGCAGGAAGAGGTAAACAGTGGTCCCACAAATGTAGAATGTTCCTACAGGGGGCACCAGGGGTAGGTGGTGTTTTCAGCCTTGGGGGTAGAGTTTCATAGTTCATCTGGGAGGTGACCTGTTGGATGTTGGCCCTGTGTACTGCTGAAACAAATAGGAGCAACATTAGTTAGCTGCACATTGGCCGTGACAGGTCCTCTCCAATACAATCCCTCCCCCCCACATGCATTTGGTAGTAGAGTCGTAACATGCCACAGGCTGATAAGTATAGCTAACAAAAATCTGGCTTGATTGGGTTTTCTCATGGACTACCCAGTCTAGCATATTTGGGTAGTGAGTTTCTAAGCAAGGAGCAAAAGATGGCATGACAAGGTGTAATCCAACAATTTATGATAAGGCCTTTGTGCTTCTGTGTGGGGAGCAGTAATTTTATGGAGCTTCTGTGTCCCAGCAAGAGCAGTTGAGTTCTCCTCCTGGTACAAGTCTCAGATTCTGCTGGCACTCATAAAAAGATAAAATAAGAATTATTAGATAAAACCAGTGATTATCCAGAAATACTAGAGCATGTTACGTTAGGAGGAGATAAGAAAGAAAGATTAGTGTTATGGAGAATTCAGCAGGGTGTTTGTTATCTGAATTCCTTGGAGCAGGTTGCTTGGCCAGGTCTGCTGTCTTCTTGAGGGTGATCTGAAGGGGGTGTTTCTGGTCAGAGGTCACCTTCCACTCAGACTGGATGTCACTTGGCTGGTGGGCTGCCTTCACCGGGAGTGATGGATCCAGGTGTTTAGTCCTGCAACCTTAAGAGCTGTGGGGGTGGTTAATATGACTGGATAGGGTCCTTTCCAGGTAGGCTTGAGGGGCTCCTTTTTCCAATCCTTTACCCAAACCTGGTCTCCAGGTTTATAAGGATGTACAGCTGTTCCTACAGAGATGGGTAGTCAGTCAATAACCCACCTGTTGACTTCAAAGACAGTTTTTCCAAGTCCTTGTAGTTGTTTCTGGATTTCTAAGTTCCCCATTTCCCCCAAATCTCCCTTTGGCCGAATTAAGGGAAGGGGTCTACCATATAGAATTTCAAAGGGAGAGAAATCTACCCTAGGCCTCGGGGCACAGTGTACCTGCAGGAGTACAAGAGGCAAGATATCTGTCCAGGGTAAGGTTGTCTCTTGGCATAGCTTAGCCATAGCCTGCTTTAGAGTCTGGTTCATGCACTACACTTTCCCTGAACTCTGAGGCCTGTAAGCTGTATGTACATTCCATTTAATTCCTAAAGCGTTTGGCTACCTGTTGTACTATTTCTGCTACAAAGGCTGGGCCATTATTGGAGTCTATGGTCAGAGGCATTCCATACCGTGGAATTATATCCTTCAGCAATGCCTTAGTGACTTCTCTCGCCTTTTCAGTGCGAGTGGAATATGCCTCTACCCAACCTGAAAAGGTGCAAACAGACACTAGCAGGTATTTATTCCCTCTGCTAGGCCCTATTTCTGTAAAATCTACTTCTAAGTCCTCAAAAGGAGCTTGGCCATAGCGCTGAACTCCTATCGGTCTTACAGGACCCTGTTTAGCATTGTTCTGAGCACAGAGGAGGCAACGCTGAGAGACTGAGGCACACAAGGAGGGTAGACAGGCAATTAGGTAGAACCTGCCTAACAAAGCTTCTAGGGCAGCCTTTCCTAAATGAGTGAGTTCATGCTGCTGGAGGACTACCTTATGGGCTAACTGTTCTGGGACATAGACCCTATGATCTGGGAGTATTCAATAGCCTTCCATTGTTCTCTTGCCCCCTTCTTTCTGGGCCCATTTCTTTTCCTGAGGAGTGTATTTTGGAGGTTCAGGTAATTTGGGGGCCAACATGATCCGTGCCAGTGCTGCTTGTTCTTTAGCAGCCAGCTTGGCTGATACTGAGTCTTTTCCTTTCTGGTGACCTTTGCAATGGATGATGGCTATTTCCTTAGGCTCCCAGACTGCTTCTAGTAACTTTAAAATCTCATTCTGATTTTTGATTCCTTTTCCTCCTGCTGTCAAGAGCCCCCTTTCCTTATATATGGCCCCATGGACATGCAGGGTAGGAAAGGCATAGCGCAAGTCAGTGTAGATGTTGGCACGCTTATTCTTACTGAGTTCTAGGGCTCTTACTAAGGCCCAAAGTTCTGCCCTCTGCGTTGACCATCCTTCAGGAAGGGCCTGTGCTTCAATTGTCTAAAAGTTTGATACCACTGCATATCTGGCTCCTCTTTTTCTTCATCTAAGAAGCTGCTGCTGTCTGTGAACAATACCAAGTCCAAGTTTTGCAGGGACCTATCCCTTAGGTCTGCCCGGCTGGAATAAACCTCCTCTAGGACTTCCATGCAATCATGCTCAGGGGCCCCCTCAGCGATGAGTAGAAAGGTGGCAGGATTAAGTGTTCTCACTGCTTCTAATTGTACCCGCGGATTCTCACATAACACTCCTTGATGCTGAGTCATTCGAGCATGAGTCAGCTAGTGCTGCCCCCTTGCTTCCATCAGGGTGACAACAGCATGAGGTACTTTTACATTTAATTTTTGTCCTAAGGTAAGCTTATCCAATTCCTTGACTAATAATGCCATGGCTGCAAGGGCCCTGAGGCACGGGGGCCACCCGGAGGTAACTGGGTCAATCCGCTTAAAGAGATAGGCTACTGGTCTTTGCCAGGGTCCAAACTTCTGGGTCAGAACTCCTAGGGCTACCCCGCTGCTCTGGTGAACAAAAAGATTAAAGTCTCGCATCAAATATGGTAGCCCTAGTGCCGGGGCCTCAGTGACCTTTGCCTTTATGCTGATGAAGGCTTTCTCCTGCTCAGGACCCCATTCAATGGGTGCCTTCTCTTCCCCTTTTAATGCTTCATAGAGAGGCTTGGCCAGGTCTGAAAACCCTGGGATTCAGATTCCACAGAATCCTGCCGCTCCCAGGAATTCCCGAATCTGCTGCCAGGTGCTAGTGACTGGGATGGCACATACTGCCTGCTTCCTTTCAGTCCCTAGCCTTCTTTTCCCTTAGGTGATTCGGAAGCCTAGATACTTGACTTCTTTCTGACAAATCTGTGCCTTTTTCTTAGACACCCGATAACCTGTTTCAGTTAGTAGTCTCAGAAGGGCTCGTGTTCCCTCCCAGCACTGAGCTCGTGTGGAGTTGGCCAGTAGGAGGTCATCTACATATTGGAGTAGAACACACCCAAAGTCCTCTCCTAGGAACTTAGACAGCTCAGATGCTAGTCCTCCACTAAAAAGAGTAGGAGAGTTCTTGAACCCTTGTGGCAGTTCGTCCAGGTGAACCGCTCCTTGGCCCCTGTAGTTGGGCTTTCCCATTCGAAAGCGAGGAGAGGCTGACTGGAAGGCGCTAATCGAAGACAGAAAAAGGCATCTTTCAGGTCTATCCTCTGATGGGATGAGTGCCAGAAGAGTGTAGGGCAGTGATGGCCACCTTTTGCGCTCGGCGTGTCAGCATTTTGAAAAACCCTAACTTAACTCTGGTGCCATGTCACATATAGAAATTTTTTGATATTTGCAACCATAGTAAAACAAAGACTTATATTTTTGATATTTATTTTGTATATTTAAATGCCATTTAACAAAGAAAAATCAACCAAAAAAATGAGTTCCCGTGTCACCTCTGACACGCGTGTCATAGGTTCGCCATCACTGGTGTAGGTGTTCGGCAGTGCTGAATGCAGGGTTATAACAGCCTCATTATCAGCCCGTAGATCCTGCACCGGGCGGTAGTCGTTATTCCCAGGCTTTTTGACAGGCAAGAGAGGCGTGTTCCATGGAGACCTGCATCATTTAACAAGTCCACACTGAAGCAGCCGGTCTAAGTGGACCTGGATTCCTAGGCGTGCTTCCCTTGGAATTGGATATTGGCAGATTTTAACAGGCTGTGCCCCAGGCTTTAACTCGATTAGCACCAGGGTGTGGTCCTTAGCCAGACCTGGAGGGTTCCCTTCTGCCCAGACCAGCGGGAATTCCTTCTCTAATTCAGGTTCTAATGGTGAGGCCTTTGTTTGGAGGGTATAAAGTCTCCATTCTTCCTCCCTCAGCACTGCTAAAGACAGGATCATTGGGGAGGTCTCCTCACCTAGGCGAAGCTGTGCTGAGCCATCTAGAGCAAAAGTGATTTCTGCCCCCATTTTGGCTAAAAGGTCTCTACCCATTAGAGGCACTGGACAGTCTGGCAAGTACAGGAATTCATGAATTACTTGATGATAGCCAAATTGGCATCGGTGAGGGTGGCAGAATGGTCTATGGGTCTGGTCCCCAGTAGCTCCAATAATGGTGACCTCCTTTCCTGAGAGAGGCACTACTTTCTGAGTGACTACTGAGTGCTCAGCTCCCGTATCAACCATAAAGTTCACAGTCTGGCCCCCAATTTTCATTCTGACCATGGGATCGTGGAGGCCTAGCTGAAGTGAGCCTGGTTTGTCCTAGTCGGAATCAGCCATTGCTAGCCCAATGAAATCTGTTTCAGGTGGCTCTGGTTGATAGCAACTGGGCAGAAAAGGGGGCCCAGTCTTTTTACTTTGCTGTTTGGGACATTCATTCTTCCAGTGTCCAGTTTCCTTACAATAGGCACACTGGTCTCATCTCAGGCTCACTCTTCCTTTTCCCCCTGGTCTGTATCCTTGCTGATCTGTCTGGGAGCCTGAGCCTCTAAAAGCTGCTGCTATTATATTGGCCCTTCTCCGTATTCTCTTTTCTTCCTCCTTCCTTGCTGCACTGTCTCGATTGATGAAAACCTTGTTAGCTATCTCTAGCAGTTCAGTAGCATTCTTTCCTGCAAACCCTTCCAGTTTCTGTAATTTTCTCCTGATGTCAGGCTGGGCTTGGCCTACAAAAATGGCATTTACCATGGTTTGATTTTCTGGAGCCTCAGTTCTAAAGGGGGTGTAGATCCAGTATGCCTCACATAAGCTCTCATAGATAGTGGCTGGACTTTCATCAGGCTTCTGGAAAACCTCAGAGATTTTAGCCATGTTGGTGGGCTTCTTGGCTCCGGCCTTGACACCCTGGAGGAAGGCTAGCTGATATCTTTCTAGCCTGGTCCTTCCATCTTCTGAGTTTGAGTTCCAATCGGGTTCCTCATCTGGGAAGGCCTTCCTGGGCCATCTGTCTGTATTTAATATTCCTGCCAGGGCCTGGGCCTGGAGCTACTTCTGAGCCTCTTGTTACTACTCTCATGCGCTCCTCAGTGTTAAAGAACCTGAAAAGGAGCTGCTTGCAGACCATGCAGGTGGGCTTCTGGGACTGGAAGATCATTTCTAGGAGGTTTATCATGGCCTGAGGTTTTTCAGAATAAGCTGGGGTGTGATGTTTCCAATTCAAGATGTCAGTGGTGGTAAAGGGCTGATAATAATAGACTGGCCCTCCCTCCTGCAAGGTCCCATCTTCACCAACTACTTTGGCACCCCGAATCTACCTTAGAGGCATCTGATGTGCTGGTTGTGGCCTGGGCCCTTGATAGGCTGAATGCAAGCGCCACCCAACTGGTTCTGGAGAGCCTGTTTGAGGAGAAACGGAAGCAGGCGGTGTTTCTGGACCTTTCAGACCAGCTGGGGAAGCACTTGGTGCTGCCTGTGGCACATATGGAAATGGTAAAACCAGCAGGACTTCCTCAGGTTATCCTGGCAGAACAAGGGGTTGGGTTCCCTTCTGAGAGACCTGTGTCTTTTCTCCTACTACTAAAACCTTACAGAACCGGACCCAAGGTGGCAAGGTTTGAGCAATTCCTAACCAGCTGTCTATGTAGGGGAACTGATCTGGGTGCCTGGGGTCTGTTGTGACTACATTCTAGACCACCTTGACCAGTCCTACATCTAAAAAGCCTTCCAGGGGCCAACTGACCCCAAAGGCTGGCCATTCTAATTCACAGAATTTCCTCAGTGTTTTGGGGTTCATTTTAATACCATAGTCTTCAATAAAACCCTTTTAAAATTTTTCCAACATGCAATTGAGAACAGTGGGTTTACTTTGTCCCAACCCCATGATGATTGGTGGTGAGAGACAGACAAGGGTGCAGGGAAATTTACTAAAAGCCTGGAGGGTCTCCTTAAAGAAAAGATCCTTAATCAGCACAGGCAGGGGCAGGGCGGGTAAAATCTCTCTGCCTTGTGGAGCTGTGAGCCCCGCCCCTGAAAGTCCCAGCCAGCCAAAAGAGACAAGAAAAGCCACAAATACTTTTAAATCTACCCCAGAATTCCAAAATTTCAACTTAACACAGCAAAATCACAGAGCAAACCAAAGCCCTAGTACACAAACATAGATAGAAATTTTTATCAACTGTCCCTCTGTGATAGAGAGCAAACGTCTCTGAGAAAACTAACTCAACAGCGCTGCTTGAGACTTTTGCAGACCATCACGGGTTCAGCCTTCAGTAAATCAAAGGTTTTAACCAGATGAGCAAACAGAAAATCAAAGTGGCTTTCGCTTTCACACAGACCGGTTAATCAGCAGATAATTATGCCAAGACAGACAAACATCCATACTCACACTCTCTCAGTAGCCTAGCTCAGACTGGAGCTGAGCAGATAATGCCCAACTCCCCAGATGGGCATGGGTGCACTCCTGGCACCCACGCCCCAGACCAGAATTCTTGACCGACATCTCAGTGAGAACCTACTGGAGGAGTTAAGGCTGCATCCAGCCCCCCTTCTCGGTAGCAAATTGGCTAGTCCCACACACAAACAAACAGAAGAGTGAACTCATAAGTCCTTAATCGAATCTGAATTCACTCACCTCCGGAGTCCTGATTCCTGATTTACCTGACAAAGTCCTATGACTTCTGGAGAGGTGATCAAGCTCCCCTTCCACTCACTTGGAGTGGGCCTGACTGACTGGGGCCCCTACCTTACTGATTCTGTTGACAGGTCCAGAGGTGTCCGTCCACTTTCTCCAGATGCCAGCTGGGTCCTGAGCTGAGGTCCGGCAGTGCCTGGAGTTCCCTCTGGTTCAATTCTGCTAAAATCAGCAGCGCACACCTTCCGAGGCCTGTCCAGCCCCCCTGGCCCCAAACCCCATCCACTCACCAGAGGCAAGAGCCAAACACAGTTAGCTTCACGGTCAGGGAACCAAATGTTGCAGAAGACCAAAGAAATACCAAGCATGCTTCCTAGAGAAAGGGAGGGACCCCGTTTATTAACACTAGTGGACTCTGGGAATAATTTCCAAATCAGAGTGAAGAAACACGCAGAGGGCTTCACTTTTTATAACCTTCTGTGGTCTTTGTCTTGCAGATATGGTTCTGCCCCCTTTTGTGGGCTTAAAGGAAGGCCCCCAGGTGTTGGGGGTCCCCAGGCCATATCCGATGATCTGTCCTAGGGCCAGCGATAACGACCTTCCCCCCCCCCCCCCCCCGCCCAGGGCAGTGCATTGTTCACAGTTTTTATGGCCTGACACACCTTGCAAGACCAGTTTCCTCCTCAATATCTTTTAACATAATTATAAAAAGTATATAATATAATCTTTGGGATATATATATATGTCTTTCCAAGTTAAAGTTTACGACTTTAACGGAGCGATAACTTTGAAGCATTTCATGGGCCCTGGGGTAATTCAAAGAATTTATTCTCTTTTCTTAAAAGAAATATTTTTGAATTAAGCCGATCTAATTCACTTAAAATCGCACGGAAAGCTTTACCAAATAAAGATTAATAAATATATTATATATATAAATATTAAATATTATAAAGTTTTAACCTCTAAGGGAGAGCAGGCAAAGTTGCTAAAATATTTCTTAAGTAAAGCTGAATTTTTCAGCAGCGGAATTTTAAAAAACAAAAAGCAATGAAATTTTGAAAGACGAAAAGCCCTCTAGCAGCCTGCATTTTAAATGGGCTGTGGGTGAGGTGGCATTTGTGCCTCATGGATCAAATATATAAATTTGCTTACTTTGCTTTTTTAATAAAGATACTTACTTTAATTACTTAGTAAATTAGCTTTTTAAAATATAATCAGGGTCTCATATAAATTAAGTTACATGAGAAGCCAATATTTTTATAAGCAATTGGACTCTAATAAATTCCTCTGAAAGTTACTAAGACCTCCCATAATCCCTCTGTATATAAAAATGAGCCAAAAAGTATGCTATGTTAAAGTAAATTTTAAGGTTAATAAAAAAAAAGAAATTTAAAAATTTTGAAATCTCTTCTGCTAATATTTACAGGATAAACTGAAGGCTATTATTCAAACATTAAACCTAATTAATAGTAATCACCATAACTACAAAGAGAGTCACTTAAATATAGACATAAGGGTATAGGTCAGCATCTCAAAAGCAATCATGATTGTTATGTTTGTTGCTTGGTGTAGAACAGTGGTGGGCAAACCTTGGCTCGCGAGCCACATACGGCTCTTTCGCCCCTTGAGTGTGGCTCTTCCTCAAAATACCACAGGCGTGCACGTACAGTGTGATTGGAACTTGGTGGCCCATGCGCAGAAGTCAGTTTCTGGCCTGGGCGAGTCTATTTTGAAGAAGTGGCATTATAAGAAGTGGGGGGTGTCTGTTGGTCGGTCATGCGACGGGAGACACGGCGTGCCGCGGGATACGCAGAGCTGGGGAGGTACATTGTTTTGGGGTACGTTAGCTGAGGTCGACCCCTTACAACTCTCCTGTCCACACTCGTCTATCTGAAACAAGTATACAAGACGAGTGTGGATGGGAGAGTTGGAAGGGGTCAACCTCAGCGAACATACCTCAATCAGATTGAAGACGTTTTTCGCAAAGTCCAGTTTAGGAGTACCCTAATTAAGTTAATAACAATGTACCTACCTATATAGTTTAAGTTTAAAAAATTTGGCTCTCAAAAAAAATTTCAATCGTTGTACTGTTGATATTTGGCTCTGTTGACTAATGAGTTTGCCGACCACTGGTGTAGAAGAAAGAAAAAGTTTTTTAAAAGAAACTCTCTAAAGGTGGCCTAGAAATTACTCTGGAAGGAAATAAAGAGAGGTTTCCTTCAAATATCTGGAAAACTGTAATTTAAAAAGTTAATATATTAGGTTTCAAAAAGAAAAGTAATTTGTGTTTTTGCCTCCTTAAACAAAGCTTAGGTAGGTATACTCAAAGACTGATAGCAGAAATTCAATTCGTATCATTTACTGTCCACAACCAAGGACAAGTAAAATTAAAAAATAAACCTTATTTCAGACTAATTTAAATTGGCAAATTGAAATAAGTGAATATTCAAGGGAACTTAGTTGTACTAGGCAGGAACCTATTCCTGGAGCATTAACTAATTTTTTGCTGATGATTCATCTCATAGTAAAAGCTGCTTAACATGAAATGAATCCAAAGCAGTCATATTTCTGTGCAGAAAATTAAAAGTTATCAAGACTGCATTGCAAAATTTCCAAAAGCCTCTTAAATTTATTTAAATCAAAAAAGGGGGGATAGTGGACAAATATCCTGTAAGTAAATTACATCAAGCCTTAATTACTTAAAATGTTTACTTTAAAATTTTTTCACTTGTAATGCTGATGGCAAGACACCCATGAAATTACACATGTTGTCAGAATAAGCCAAAGGAAAATGGTTTGGGCAAAATGAAAAGATCCCAAGTCTAGTTTATAGAAAGATTTCTTTATTAACCTTTGGTCGAGAATATGCTTATATATTTTCAGAAAACTCCTCCAAGCCTGTGTGGATTCCTGCAACAATGGATCCAAGAGAGGAACTAACCAGACTACTCCAGCCACAGATGGCAGTGGCCCCAACCAACACACTGATGAGAAAAAGGAGAAACAGTCCAGAGATGGAGGATGGTGAAGACGCCTTGCCATGCTAGCAGTGTGCGTCACTGCAGGTTGCCCAGGACCAAGCCACAGAAGGTCGGACCTGCATTGCCACCATGTGCCCACCATCCAGAACTGGAATATCATTGCTGTCATGTCACAGGGGATAGTAATGGAAAGAAGACTCACATAACTCTGAGCCCAGAAAGGAGCTTACCGCAGACTGATTCCTTTGATGCCTGGCAACAATTGAAAGGGACATAATAGAACTCTATCCTTTCCATTGAATTTAAAAATCTAATAAGGACTCGAGCTCTGCAAATGACATACATTCTTATTAAATTTATTAAAACAAAGAAGGGGGATATGTTGGGGGCTAATTACAACAGGTCATAAATGCAAGAAGTTCATCAAAATGTTGGTGGACCTTGAGGCTTCAGCAGGGCTCAAGCTACATACATTACCTGCTGCTGGAATAGCTGAAAGCATTTCCCCAAACCTAAAGATTTGCATATATTATTGTCTGCTGCCTGACAGCGAAGGCAGTTCCCCCAACCTGACAATGCCTACTGTATACCAAACCTTACCTTTGATATGTATATCTGCTTTGCTTTAGGGCAATTTGTGTTAGTAAAAAGCTAGGGGTCCAGAGATTTAGAGAATTTGATTACTGAAGCTAGGTCTCCTCTGGCTCCCCAAAATGCCTTCCAAATTTATAGTTCATGTCTAGTCTCTTTATTAATTTACTCACAGCCATTCTCCAGATTCCTGAACCCTTCTAGATGCTGAGAAACACCCCGGCAGGACTATATCACAATAAAAAGCTTCTTCAGAGCAAAAGAAACCATCAACAAAATAATAAGAGACCCCACTGCATGGGAGAACATATTTTCCAATGTTACATCTGATAAGGATTTAATCTCCAAATTTTATAAGGAACTCATACAACTGAACAAAAGGAAGACAAACAATCCAATAAAAAAAATGGGCAGCCGAAACCGGTTTGGCTCAGTGGATAGAGCGTCGGCCTGCGGACTGAAAGGTCCCAGGTTCGATTCCGGTCAAGGGCATGTACCTGGGTTGCGGGCACATCCCCAGTAGAAGATGTGCAGGAGGCAGCTGATCGATGTTTCTCTCTCATCGATGTTTCTAACTCTCTATCTCTCTCCCTTCCTCTCTGTAAAAAATCAATAAAATATATTTTAAAAAAATGGGCAAAGGACCTAAATAGACACTCTTGAAAGCAGACAAACAGAAGGCAAAGAGGCATATGAAAAAATGCTCAAAATCACTAATCATCTGAGAGATGCAAATAAAAATGACATTGAGGTACAATCTCACACCTGCCAGAATGTTTATCATCAACAAATCAACAAACTACAAGTGCTGGCGATGACGTGGCGAAAAGGGAACCCTCGTGCACTGCTGGTGGGAATGCAGACTGGTGCAGCCACTGTGAAAACAGTATGGTGTTTCCTCAAAAAATTAAAAAATGGAACTTCCATTTGACCCAGTAATCTCACTTCTAGGAATATATCCCAAGAAATCAGAAACATCAATCAGAAAGGACATATGCACCCTTATATTCGTAGCAGCACAATTTACAATAGCTAAGATCTCAAACAGCCTAAGTGCCCTTCATCAGATGAGTGGATAAAAAAAAAAGTGGTACATCTATACAATGGAATACTATGCAGCTGTACAAAAGAAATTACTCTTACCATTTGCAACATCATGGATGGACCTGGAGAGCATTATGCTAGGCGAAATAAGCCAGTCAGTGAAACATAAGTATAAAATTATCTCACTGATATGTTGAATCTAATGAACAACATAAACTGATGAACAAAAATAGACCCAGAGACATAGAAGCATCAAACAGGCTGTCAAACCTCAGAGGGAAGGCAGGGGAGGATGGGCGAAGGGTAGGGGTGGGAGGGTAAGAGATCAACCAAAGAACTTGTATGCGTATAAGCATAACCCATGAACACAGACAATAGGAGTGTGAAGGCATGGGTGGCAGGGGGGTGGGGGGATGGTGGGCTGGGAGAGGCTAATGGGAGAAAAAGGGGACATATGTAATACTTTCAACAATAAAGAATTTTCTTAAAAAAAGAAGTGTGGATAAAAAAAAGTGGTACATCTATACAATGGAATACTATGCAGCTGTACAAAAGAAATTTCTAATTAGCAGGTACAGAATAGTCATGGGGATGTAAAGTTCAGCATAAGAATTGTAGTCAATAATATTATAATAACTATTTATGGTGTTAGATGGCACTAGATTTATTGGGATGATCACTTTGTAAATTATATAAATGTCTAATCACTGGGTTCTGCACCTGAAACTATACTGTATCTCAACTCAATTTGAAAAATATATATATATATTAAAAAAACAGCAACAATGGCCCCAAAGTGCAAGAGTATTGAGGGTGGCAATTCAGACATGCCAAAGAGAAGCAGGAAAAGGTGAATTCAGTACAATAAGGTATTTCAGATATAGAGACCACATTACTTAACTTTTAATATAATATATTGTTACAATTGTTATATTTTATTATTAGTTATTGATGTTAATCTCTTACTGTGCCTAATTTATAAATTAAACTTTATCATAGGTATGTATTTATAGGAAAAGAAAACATAGTCTATAAAGGTGTCCTGTGTTCACATATAGTTAAGTACTATCCATGGTTTCAGGCATCCATGGGAGTCTTGGAATGTATCCCCTATGGATAAGGGAGGACTACATTATACACCAACATAGCAATAGTGTTTAACTCTATGAAGTAAACTCATTCATGATGTTTTCCACCCTTTTATGTCTAGTATTTTCCAATGTTATTTAATAAACATGTTTTGCTTTAGTAAAAAAATAATATTTATATATTTTTATATGTTATTATGCTTCTCGATATCCAAAAGATGTAATTCTATATTTTAGAATACAGTATGCCACATTTTAAATTGTGTTTGTTGAGATATCTCTACTCATACCATTATGCTGTACACCTGAAACTATTATAAAATAATATTAAATATTAACTGTAATAGAAAACTAACTAAATAAATACTTTTGAAAAAGATGTTGCTGGAGCAGCAATTAGCAAAATGTATTTGAGGAACTCTAAAAACATAAGTTATCACAAAGGATTTTAAAATTGTACAAAATTATTTTTAAGATATTTTATTGATTTTTTACAGAGGAAGGGAGAGGGATAGAGAGTTAGAAACAGCGATGAGAGAGAAACATCGATCAGCTGCCTCCTGCACACAGCCCACTGGGTATGTGCCCACAACCAAGGTACATGTCCTTGACCGGAACCAAACCTGGGACCCTTGGGTCTGCAGGCCGATGCTCCATCCACTGAGCCAAACCGGTCAGGGCAAAATTGTACAAATTTTAAAAATAATGTCAATTGTCCTCTTCCCTCCACCCTCTCCAGTGTCTTGCATCCATTGGTTATGCTTATAGGGGTAGGGGAGTCCGGGACAAGGTCAATGGGGACAAAAAGGAGATATATGTACTACAATTTGTAATACTTTAAATAATAAAATAAAATTTTTAAAAAATAATGTCAATTTAAAACATATTTATGACATCAACTGCTTTGTATTAAGAGGCTTATGAAATGAAATGACAATAAAAATTTAAAAGGTTGTGGTTTCTTGCAGTAGAGCTACATATCCCTAAACAAAATTCTCAAGATATGCTATAATGAAAAGATGTCCTGTGTTCACATATGGGAGAAATTCTGTGCTCTTGGCTGTAGAATTCCTGAGAGACTGTTTTTTGCAGTGTGCTGTAGAGCTCCAGGTGTTTGGCCACGACACCCTTCTTTGTAGAATTTCACCAGTGACCAATGGTCACAGGCACACACCTTGCAAATCTCTTTCCTGGAAAACAGTAAGCTTATAATGATAATTCAAATCCTAGACATGGATAAGATGCTGTATCAGTTTGCTAGGGCTGCCATAACAAAATACCATACTGAGTACCTTAAACAACACAAATTTAATGTATCACAATCCTGGAGGCTAAAAGTCTGAGATCAAAATGTTGACTGGGGCAGTTTGTTTTGAAGGCTCTAAACTAGCTTCTGATAGTTTCTTGGCTTCTGGCTGCATAATTCCCATTTTTACATGGAGTTCTCCCCATGTGTGTATCACTGTCCAGATTTCTCCACATTTTACTCATCACAGGAAATCTTGCTGTTAACTCATGCTTTTCAAATTTTGTACTGAAAAAGATACCCCTGTCATGCAAAATAAATATTAGTAATATTTCTTTGAGTTGGCCTTAATATATTCTAGTAAACTGTGAGCTAGAGATCTGATGCATATTTTGTTATATCTCCATGTAAAACTAGTCTCTCCCTTTTTCTGACTGACAATAGATTCTCTAGGGCAGTGGTTCTCAACCTTTCTAATGCCGCGACCCTTTAATACAGTTCCTCATGTTGTGGTGACCCCCAATTTCATTGTTACAAATTGAACATAATTAAAGCATAGTGATTAACCACAAAAACAATATGTAATTATATATGTGTTTTCCGATGGTCTTAGGCGACCCCTGTGAAAGGGTTGTTCAACCCCCAAAGGGGTCGAGACCCACAGATTGAGAACCGCTGCTCTAGGGTATATGTTTTATTATTTTAAAGTATTCAATTTATCTTTGCAATATATGTGTGTGTGTGTGTAACACACATATTAACTTGTGCTATATTTCACTAATTTCAACCCTATATAATAAAAGGCTAATATGCAAATTGACCAAATGGCAGAATGGCCAGTCGCTATGACACGCACTGACCATCAGGGGGCAGATGCTCAATGCAGGAACTTCCCCCTGGTGGTCAGTGCACTCCCGTAGGGGGAGTGTTGCTCAGCCAGAAGCTCACGGCTGGTGAGCACAACGGTGGTAGTGGGAGCCTCTCTCGCCTCCATAGCAGTCGGACATCCTCCGAGGGCTCCGGGATGCGAGAGGGTGCAGGCCGGGCTGAGGGACGCCCCCAAAGTGCATGAATGTCGTGCACCGGGCCTCTAGTAAGATAATAATCCCTTAAAGAGCAATAGTACATTCCATATCAGTTTTATTATTCACAGTATGGCTTATCTCGGAGGTCAGTGCAAAGTATATGCTTGATATAAACTTGTTTAAGGAATTAAATTATTTATTCTTCAAAGAGAAATATAAAATAATTATAACTCTTAAAGTTATTCAGAATTCTACATTAGAAAAAAAACAAGATTAAATTTACTCTGCAAACCATCCCTAACTGTAAAATATATATAAAAGTTATGAGATTCATCTTTGAAATTTGTTTCATCCCTTGGCTCCTGCTTTGACGTCTGCTCTCCTCCCATACTTTCTGATGGCTATTTCTTCACTTCTTTGACCAATTCCTATCTTTGCCTTCTTATAGGTTGACATTCCCTAAGATTCTATGCTTAGTCTAGTTTACATCTTCTAAATTATTTCCCTGGGGAATATTTACACACTTAAGTTGTCAACTCAAAAGTAAAGTATGCTTAAGTATACTGTCCAGCTCTGGCCTGTTTTTTCAATCCCAGAAACAAATGTCCATCTTTTACTTACCCACACTTAAGCTCATTATTATCCTTAAAAATATCAGTTCTTTCTTGTTACCTGTTCTTTGGGTAAATAAAAGAGTATCCAACAGTCATCTTCGTTCTTCTCTTTCCCCTTCTACATACAAAACATTGCTAATTCTTGCCATATATCCTTCTCTTTCCTTCCATTGTTATTAATGCTGCTCTTTCAGACATTCAGTACTTTTGCCTGAACTACTATAATTTTTTTTTCATTTAACTGCCCTCATTTTCTTGTCATCCCAAAGTATTTTTAAAATTGAAACTGTGGTGAATTTTCCCCCTTTGTTCCTTCAATTCTACTCTCCATCCTTCTGCACATTGATCAGTCTCCCTGGAAGCTGAAGTATGTGGAATACATCAACAGTTTTTGTCCTCTAGCTTTCCATTGGTTTTTACCAATGGGGACTGCTGATAGGAATTTAAAGGGTTAGCAGAGTGAATTCAGGTTATTTATTGTCCTCTTTCTACAGCAATATCTCCAGATTTTATCAATTAGAGCTAGTAAAACTTCCTTTAGCCTGTTTCAAATACTAGATGCTGTATTTCTTTTGATTTCTGCAACCATCTTTTCCAAAATTCCTTGAATAAACTTTTCTCAAATTAACCTGATTTGAATGTGCCATCTGTTTCCTAACTGATGCACTAACCAAAAATAAAAGAAAATCATGTTACTTTCCTAACAAAATCTTAAAGTTTATTCCATTGTCTGAGTTCCAAACTCAGTAGCCTGGCATTCAGTCTTCCATGGTTTGCCTGGCTCTTTCTCTCCTACTGTAACTACACCACTCCCTATCACTGAGCTATGCTCAGACTCACTGTAGTTTACTCAAATCCCTTTAAAGCCATGCATTTTTATACTCTATGCCAAGAAGTTCCTTCTACTCCTTCTCTCTGATGGCTCCTTTTCTTTTTTAATGCTTGGTTAAAAATCCTATCCTTCAATGACCACTTCTCAATAGAAATGATCTCTTATTCTTTTGTTCTTCTAAATCTATTGCATTAAAAATTATGTCCTGACTTAATCTATACTAATAAAAGGGTAATATGCTAATTAGACCGGATAGACCAGACTTCCTTCCAGACATCCTTCTGGACAAAGCCGCAGTGGCTGCAAGGGCTGAGGAGGGCTGGCAGTGGCAGCAGCAGCGGGGTGATGGGGGCGGTGCCTTCCCCTGATTGGCCTGGTCAATCTGCAGAAGGAGGCCAGAGGGAGGCCAGACTGCAGCTTAGGATGTCAGTAGGACATCCCCTGAGGGCTCCCAGACTGTGAGAAGGGGCAGGCCAGGCTGAGGTATACCCCCCATCCAGTGCATGAATTTTCGTGCACTGGGCCTCTAGTCTATTATATTAGTACCACTTTAAGTATTAATATTCTTGTATTCATATGAAGTTATCCATTTTTTTGTGGCATGTGTTTAACTGTACAAAAAGAATAGCTCTCTGTGTATGCCAAAGTTTCTAGGAAGAAATGAGTCCTAAGCTGAGTACCACATAAAACTGTAGTTCTGCCCCTCATTGAAAGAACACTTTATCCCCAGCCAAAGTGTAACATCTACACTATTGAGCATTATCACAAAAAGATAATATTGAGAGGAAAATATAGGTGACAAAGCTAAAATAGAAAATATGTAGTTCTTGGTGAGAGAGAAATAGTCTTCAACAAACAATTCTTAGAATGTTATTTTAATATTCATCGAGAGAAAACTGGGGCAAGAGTCACAAATTAAGCCACGTTGAAATATTCTTCTGTGTTTTGAGTCATAACTCTGTGAACTTGGAAAGGAAGTGAAGACATTTCCCCAAAAGAAACAAAGGTTTTCTTCCTTGGTTATGGTGTGCTGAGAATTTTAAATAAGTGTTACCCCAAATTTTTCCCATTACTAACATCAAAATTTCTCTGACTCGCCCTAGCCAGTTTGGCTCAGTGGAAAGAGCATCAGCCTGTGGATGGAAGGGTCCCAGGTTCCATTATGGCCAACGGCACATGCGTGGGTTGCAGGCTCAATTCCCAGTGTGGGGCATGTGGGAGGCAGCCGATCAATGATTCTCTCATTGTTGATGTTTCTATCTTTCTCTCCTTCTCCCTTTCTCTCTGAAATAAATAAAAATATATTTTAAAAAATTTCTTTGACTCTCTGGGGTACAATCAAATTTAAAGAACAGATATTAACTGCAAATAATTCAAACTCTTGAAGAACTGGTTTCTAGCTTAGGCTAGACTAAAATCCAGGTCAAGTTGAAGAAATGAAATAAGGTTTAATATTTTTTTTAAAAAAATTTACAATCAATATTACAAGTGCTTACATCTCTTGGATGTGAATGGTGAAATTGTAGAGTACCTATTCTACAATGAATGATTAAATCAAAGAAAAGAGGCAATTGTGAATTTGAAGCTATACATAACACCCAAAAAGTATAAAAAGGAAAGGGAACATGAACAGCTCACCAAGCAAGTATATAAAATAAAATAAAATTAGATATTTCAAATCAATAAGAATATTGACAAAATTTTTCACTTTTTAAAAAATTGTTATAAGTCTTGTTCTAGACAGTTTTGCTCAGTGGATAGAGCATCGGCCTGTGGACTGAAGGGTCCCAGGTTCGATTCCGGCCAAGGGCACATACCTGGGTTGCGGGCTTGATCCCCAGTAGGGGGCATGCAGGAGGCAGCTGATCAATGATTCTCATCATTGATGTTTCTATCTCTCTCTCCCTCTTCCTTCCTCTCTGAAATCAATAAAGAAGTATATTTTAAAAAATAAATAAAATTGTTATAAATCTTTATAGATCAAGTTAAAATGCATTACTTAAAATCATTCCTGAGGAATATAGCATTTGCAGGCACACTCATTTAGTGTTCTGTTGGTAACTAGCGTCTCAACCACACTTTCATGCAGAGGAAATACTCAACATGAAATAAAGGATGGTGGGACAAAAAGTATTAGCAATGTACTTGGAACACTAAAGCTCATCTAGAATTTCCCTTGAATCAGGCTTTTTCTTTAAGTAAGGAACAGACATCCAAGGCTGTGTGGGAATGATGAGAACAAAAAGCCCAGACCGAGGTATGGTGGAAAAAAACACACATGCCAGGAGGTACTCATGTCATTGCCATCTCTAATTTTGTGTAACTCTGACCTGTCTTTCTGTGCATTTCTCTTTCCACAATATCCACAGTTTCCATAACCCACATACCTTCCTCGCTCCCCACCAAAGCCACTGCTTGAAGAACACATGATTAGCTTAAAAACAAACTCAGATGCTGAAGTTAGTGGTGCCTAATTATAGAAGTGCCTCATTTGTTTCCATTTTTGGTAAACTTTTTAAACTAAAGCAGAATACTTAGTTTGGAAATAACAACCAACATGAGATGCCCCAGAAATCTAGGTAATGTATTTGCACGTAGTGGGAGCTCAGTCAATTACCAGCTCATAGTCATATTTATTTCTATGAGTTTGACTGAAAATCACATTATTCACAAAACTGGATTATATCTCTTCTTTGTAAATACATAATTAAAGCTTTAACTTGGAGGAGACTTTTTTTTGTTTTGTTTTTTTATAAAGGAGTAAAAGTGTGCTTTCATTTAAAATTATTTTTCGCCGAAACTGGTTTGGCTCAGTGGATAGAGCGTTGGCCTGCGGACTGAAAGGTCCCAGGTTCGATTCCGGTCAACGGCATATACCTGGGTTGCGGGCACCTCCCCAGTAGGAGATGTGCAGGAGGCAGCTGATCAATGTTTCTCTCTCATCGATGTTTCTAACTCTCTATCTCTCTCCCTTCCTCTCTGTGAAAAATCAATAAAATATATTAAAAAAAATTATTTTTAAAAGTCAGTTTTATGAGCATTTGCTATATTTATTATCAAGTATTTTTGTTAAAAACTATCTTTATTCCATATTTTATACATACGGTTAATCATGGTTTCTATAGAGCAGTGGTTCTCAACCTTCCTAATGCCGCGACTCTTTAATACAGTTCCTCATGTTGTGGTGACCCCCAACCATAAAATTATTTTCGTTGCTACTTGATAGCTGTAATTTTGCTACTGTTATGAATCATAATGTAAATATCTGATATGCAGGGTGTATTTTCATTGTTACAAATTGAACATAATTAAAGCATAGTGATTAATCACAAAAACAATATATAATTATATATGTGTTTTCCAATGGTCTTAGGCGACCCCTGTGAAAGGGTCATTCGACCCCCAAAGGGGTCGAGACCCACAGGTTGAGAACCGCTGCTGTAGAGTGTGAGTCACTATGCAACTGTTAGCATAGACCGGGATAGAGAATGTCTGGCCTGTGGGCTGTATAAAGCCCACAAAATCATTTTGTATGGCCCTGCCAAGGCATTAGGGGTGAGTTAATTAAACATTTGATCAAATATAGCAGGCTAATTTTTAAGTTGATAATTTTGTATGGCCCACGAATTATGTTATCAATATCCAAATGGCCCTTGACAGAATAAAAGGTTCCTCACTCTTGCTGTAGACAAGGAGCATCAGAGAATCTTCCCCACTGGCCAATATGGCACAGTGAATTCTTGCACTGAGCACACCAAAAGCTATAAATGTGAATGGACAGGGCCCAAGTACACCAAAAGCTAGAAATATGAATGGGCAGGCCCTACCTACTGAAAGCTAGCAAAGTAATTGGATTAAAAAAACTCTCTTTCCCTACCCCTATAAGAACCACAGGCTTGATCAGGAAGTGGGATAAGACAGCAGTCCACCATTCTCCCAAGTGATGGCACCAGAATAAACCTTTCTTTTTCACCAGCACCTGTCTTACAAGCTTAGCTTTGTTGCAGCAGGCAGTCAAACCTGTGTCTTTGGTCACAGATTTTTGTGATCCTGGTGGGATAGCATGGATTTTGGCAAGTCCCAGAGGGCCCAGGCTGCGGTCCCAGCTGCTTGTGGCAGGCTGACCCCAGAGTGGGACTGTGGGGATTTCCCAGCAGAGCTTTTCTCAGGGAATTTCTCTTCACTCCTTTTCAAGGTGTCAGTTGCCTGAAATGCTTTCTTGGGAATAGACTGACTCCAGAACTGGGTAAGTCTAATTGGCATGCACACTAGGGGTCCTCTATCCCTGCCACTTGGGGTTTGTGCCGCTTGGGCTTAATGCCAGGTGGGTCTGGTTAGGATTATTTGTGGTACCCTTTGGCAGGCTCCAAGTCTATCCCTGCTGCTTGGGCTTTGTGCCACTTGGACATTGTGCCATTTGGGTCAGGTCAGAACTACTTGCAATATCAGTTGGCAAGAGATAAGATGTTAGGATTTGCTTGTGAGTGCTTGTTTGGATTAATGGAATTATGGATCCAAATTTTGTTCATATGTTTCCACTTTGTCTTGAGTCTTTCTATGTTGTGGTTTTGGGTTTGCACTTTTGTGCCATCATGGGTTGTTCTGGTTTAACACCTGAGGGAGCCCTCTGGGCAGAATTTTAGCAGATTGTCCATGTATAGCTATGATCCAATGACTAAAAAGAAATGGGTTTTCTATTATAACACTGCTTGGCCTATGTATACTTCAGACTATGAGGGAAAATGGCCCCTAACAGGTTCCCTAAATTACTACAACATCATACAATTGGAATTATTTTGTCAACAGTCAGGGAAATTGAGTAAAATCCCTTATGTCCAGGCATTTATATCTTTACACAATAAGGGTTTGACAAAAAAAGGGAACAACCTAATGATGCAGAGAAGGGAATTAGCTTCAACATCCCTCCCTGATAGTAAGACACAGGAAGAGAAATAAAATGAGGAGATGAGTCTCTTTAATTCCCTGAACCAAGTGGATTCCGGATTAACAGCAAGAATATTTCCTCTGCCACGTCCCCTCCCCTGCTGCTAGATTACCCTGAAATAGGGCCCAGAGGGGCAACAAGCCCATCCCTATATGAGGAAGGAATGGTCTCCCTGTTGAAGGCCTGGCAGGGTACCCAATCTGGCAATGGAGCATCCCTATCTGAATCTGGACAGCTCCCTTTGAGGCAATACCTTATAGGAGAAGTAAACCAGGAATGCCAGCCCTCTGGCCACTACTGGACCCATATTCCATTTACCACTTCAGATTTACTGAATTGGAAGAATCCCATCCCCCATATAGGAAGGATCCTCAGAAAATGGCAGACCTTATCACCTCCATTTTGCCACTCAACATCTAAACTAGGCAGATGTACAGGCTCTCCTTAACTTTCTGCTAATGGCAGATGAAAGGTGGCTAGTTATAGATAAGGCTAGTGAAGAGGTTCATTGACTTCATCAGAAGAATTCCAATGGGACCCCCCAACCCAGCTGGGGCAATTCCCTTGACAGAGCCCAACTGGGACCTGAATGGTGGAGAGCTAGCCTCCATAGAACATTACAAAAGGTGCATATTAGAAGGAGCTTAAGAAAGGGGTGTTTAAACAAAAGAGCCTGAATATGATATAAGCTATTCAACAGAAACCAAATGAGGATCCTTCTAAACTTTTAGAAGGAATCTATTAGGTCTATTGAAAGCACACTGATACTGATCCATAGGCACCAGAAAATGTTGGATGGTAAACGTGACTTTTATTAGGAAAAGTGCCCTGGATATCAGAAAAAAGCTTCAATGTTTAGATGAGGTGTTGGTAATGAATTCCTCCCAGCTGGTGGATATAGACTTTACAGTTTACCATGTCCAGGAAACAAGGAAATTAAAGCTGGCCACCATTTTTTTTTAGAAACAGGGAAGACAGAGGATAGGTTGAATCCAAAAAGAAAAGGGAAAGACCCACTAAGTACCAATAAATGTGCCTATTGCAAAGAGGAAGGCCATTGGAGAAAGGACTCTCTGGAACTCAAAAATAAACATAAAATGATAGAAATTACAAGCTTGATGATAAATGAGGAGACCCAGGAACTCCCCTAGATATTACTATTTCTCCCACAAAAATTCCTGGATACAATTGACAGTGGGAAACAAGCTAATTGACCTTTTTTGTAGTTGCATTAATGGCTAGCAATACATATGAAGACTGTTTGCTTAACACCATCACAGTCTTGAATCATTTGGCAAAAGAGGATATGATGCATTACATCACAGGGCCCAGATTTGAAAACTGGAGGTGGCGTACCTTGGATTCCAACTGAAACAGGGTACTAGGTGCTTGATGGCTGATCAAAAACAAGGTATCACCACAATAAAAATCCAGGAGAACCAGAGGCGTTTTTGTGGATTCTTAGGGATTACAGGATTTTGCTGAATTTGTATTCCAAACTTTGCACTTATAGTGAAACCATTGTATAGTTCTTTGACAGAACTAGATTCTGAATCCTGGCATGGAAAAGAGACTGTCAGATGGCATTTGACACCTTGAAGTAAAACGTAGTTTTGGCTCCTGCACTAGGATTACCCAATTTACAAAAACACTTCAAAGTATACATTCATGAAAAATGAGGAGTTGAACTTGGAGTACTAACATAGACTCTGGGAAATACCCCTCAACCCATAGTCTATCTCTCAAACAAAAGACCACACAACAAATGGATGGCCACCATGCTTCCAGGCAATAACAGGTACATATGACATATTACAGGAAACAGAGAAATTCACTCTGGGGCAATCTACTATGGTATTTGTACTATATAATTTTTTTAAAAATTCTTTATTGTTTAAAGTATTACATAAGTCTCCTTCTGCACCCCCCCTCCCGCCCCAGACCTCTCCCCCACCATCAAGTTTTAAAGATATTAAATAGAAAAGAGAGTATTGGCTGATGGCAGGGCACACAGATATATATCAGGCCATTTTATTAGACAACCCAAATGTTACCTTATAACCACTACTACCTTAAACCTGGCCACCCTTCTTCTGGACTCATAGGAAGTTGAGATCTCCAACAGGATTGCTTAGAAATCACTGACAAATTTATTCCAGAAGACTGGATCTATTGGACCAGCTACTGACAAAACCTTACTGAGGATTATATACAGATGGGAGCAACTTCATAGAGAATGGTCAACAATGAGCCAGGTATCCAGTGGACAATAGACAAGGTAATAGAAACCCAACTTCAGCACAAAAAGCTGAACTGATAGCCCCCACCAGAGCCTTAGAATTATCTCAGGAAAAGAATGTTAACATCTACATTGACTTTAAATATGCCTTCATGATCATCCATGCCAATGGGTCAATATGGGAAGAAAGAGGGCTCTTAACCTCAAGAATGAGGATATCAAACGTGCAAAAGAGATTTTAAAATTGCTAGAGACAGTGAATCTACCAAACCGAATTGCCATAATGCATTGCCTAGGACAGAAAAAGGATGGTTCCCAAACAAGCCAGGGAAACTAAACTAAAACAGCAGGACAAGCAGCCTGAGGGCCACCACTTCTATAGGCTTTAATTCCCCACCTGACTTGTCAGAATTTAAACCCCATTTAACAGAATGAGTTTAGGAACAGGCCCATTAATGGGGATTATATAACACTGACCCTAATTCTATATGGAAGATCAATACATGTTTGATCTTACTCCCTGAAGCTCTAGTATATCCCAACCTCAAATAACTATATGAAGAGACCCATTGTGTGGCAGATGCTTTAATAGACCTCATTAGACCACATTTGAAGAGCCATCATTTTCAAAGACCATTCAGAAGTTTATCCAAGCCTATCAGTTATGCACCAGAAACAACCCTAAGAGAGAGCGTGCCCCAACAGGAGTACAATATAAAGGCATATGCCCATTTGAGGACTGGCAAGTTGACTTTACACAGATGCCTAAAACTATAGGAAACTTTACATTTTTATTAGTCTTTGTAGACACCTTTTCTAGATGGGTAGAGACATACCCCAGTAGAACTGAGAAGGCAACTGAAGTAACAAAACTTCTACTCAATAAAATAATCCAGTGTTGGAGAAACCAAGATGGTGGCATAGGTAAACACCGGAAATTGCTGCCTCGCACAACTACTTCAAAAATACAACTAAAAGACAAAACGGACATCATCCAGAACCACAGGAAGGCTGGCTGAGTGGAAATTCTACAACTAGACGGAAAGAGAAAAGCACACTGAGACTCAGAGGAGGTTCAGTGTGGAAGTAAAGTGCAGAGGTACGGAGGTGCACGTGGAAAGGGCTGGTAACTGAGGACACTGCTGTCTTTTACAATCGGGAGGGAGTCTCAAGCTCCCGGCTGCTCTGAACTCCAATTTCCGGCGAGTCTCTGGAGACCCAGACTCATACAGGAAGAAACTGGACTGTCTGGCAGCGGCCGGAACTCAAGGGCGGCTTTCTCTCAGAGGTGCTTGCGGTGATTACCGGGACACTGAGACGAGGGACCTCTTAGGGTAGGACTGAGGAGCAGCCATAGCTGTTTGCTCCACCCTGTTGATCCCCTGAGACCCCGCCCCACCCAAGCTGCTAGCAGAGGCTTTGCATATGAAAGGCCTTGCCATTTGCAATCTGAAAATTACCTAACAAATTGCAGCTGGGTCAGAGAGACCCAGAACTTCCAAAAGAAGGCCCAAGACCCCATAGCAGCTTGCATTGCTTCACAGCTGGGCCTCATCTGGGCACCTCCAAATCCCAAACAAAGAAGAGGAATCTGCAGATCTCTCCATAGCTCCTGCTGGGTAGCCTCAGGAAGAGGCTAAATTAGCACCTCCTTAGAGATCTAAGAGCCAGTGTACCCAATGGTCAGAGTGGCACCATCCAGATTACAACTCCTCAGATCCATAAGGGACACACTCAAGGGGCAGACTCAGTGAACACCAAAGCCCCACTGAAGCAAGTCTTGCCCCAGAAGGGTGTCTTCAGCACAGAAATTCTCCCACCGTAGACACAGCTGACTCTCACAGCCAATTGGCCTGGAGACCAATTCCTCCCAGTGATACTTACAACAATCAAGGCTTAACTACAACAAGACTGTGCACAAAGCCCACAAAGGGGTGCACCTCAGGTAATTGGGGAGGCTGAGCCACTGGGCCCTATAGGACACCTAGCACACAAAGCCACTCTATCAACACAGGGAAGCATAAACAATGTGGAGACAAAGAAACAGGTCACAAATGACAGAAATGGAGGAAAGCAAACTACTGGATATAGAGTTCAAAACCACACTTATAAGGTTTTTCAAGAATTTTCTAGAAACCACTGATAAATTTAGTAAGACCCTCAATAAGTCTAGTGAGACCGCTGATAAATTTAGTGAGACCCTCAAGAAATTTAGTGAGACCCTCGAGGATATGAAAAAGTACCAACTATAAATTAAGCATACACTGACTGAAATAAAGAATATTATACAGAGTTCCAACAGCAGACTAGAAGATCACAAGAATCAAGTCAAAGATTTGAAACACAAAGAAGCAAAAAACACCCAACCGGAAAAACAAAAAGAAAAAAGGATCCAAAAATATGAAGATAGTGTAAGGAGCCTCTGGGACAACTTCAAGCCTACCAACATCCGAATTATGGGGGTGCCAGAAGAAGAGAGAGAGCAAGATATTGAAAACCTATTTGAAGAAATAATGACAGAAAACTTCCCCTACCTGGTGAAAGAAATAGACTTACAAGTCCAGGAAACGCAGAGAACCCCAAACAAAAGGAATTCAAAGAGGACCACACCAAGATACATCATAATTAAAATGCCAAGAGCAAAAGACAAAGAGAGAATCTTAAAAGCAGCAAGAGAAAAACAGTCAGTTACCTACAAGGGAGTACCCATACGACTGTCAGCTGATTTCTCAACAGAAACTATGCAGGCCAGAAGAGAGTGGCAAGAAATATTCAAAGTGATGAATAGCAAGAACCTACAACCAAGATTACTTTACCCAGCAAAGCTATCATTCAGAATAGAAGGTCAGATAAAGAGCTTCACAGATAAGAAAAAGCTAAAGGAGTTCATCACCACCAAACCAGTATTATATGAAATGCTGAAAGGTATCCTTTAAGAAAAGAGTAAGAAGAAAAAGTTAAAGATACAAATTATGAACAACAAATACACATCTATCAACAAGTGAATCTAAAAATCAAGTGAATAAATAATCTGATGAACAGAATAAACTGGTGAATATAATAGAATCAGGGGCATAGAAAGGGAGTGGACTGACCATTCTCGAGGGGGAAAGGGGTGTGGGGGGTGCGGGAAGAGACTGGACAAAAATCATACACCTATGAATGAGGACAGTGGGAGGGGTGAGTAAGGGCAGAGGGTGGGGTGGGAACCAGGTGGAGGGGAGCTATGGGGGGAAAAAAGAGGAACAACTGTAATAATCTGAACAATAAAGATTTAATTAAAAAATAAATTAATTAATTTAAAAAGGAAAAATAAATAAATAAAATAATCTGGTGTTGGTAAGTGGTTAGAGCATTGGCCCAAGCACCAAAGGATCACAGGTTCTATTCCCAGTCAAGGCTATATACCTGGGTTGCAGGTTCAAACCCTGGCTCCAGTTGGGGCACATGAAGGAGGCAACCAATTGATGTGTCTCTTTCACATAGATGTTTCTCTCTTTCCCTCTTTATATTTCTCTCTCTCCCTCCCTTCCACTCTCTCTAAAAATCGATGGAAACATATTCTCATGTGAGGTTTAACAACAAAAACAAATAATAATAATAATAATCCTTATGTTTGAACTCTCCTACAGCATTCAAAGTAACAATGGACCATTGTTCACTTTAGAAATCTCCCAGAAGATAAGACAGGCAGTACAGATTCAATGGAAACTACATGCATCTTAGACACCCTAATCTAGGGAAAAGACTGAGAAAATGAATCACACAATAAAGAAGACACTAGTGAATATATTCCAGGAAATACATTTGAAATTCGACCAGGAACCTCCTATTGCCTTCCTCTAGATTAGGGTAGGGTCCCAAAGCAGTCTTAAATTAAGCCTTTATGGGAGACCCATTGGAGTTTCTGTTTTATGAACATCCTTTTTAGATTTATAACACAAATAAAAAATCTAACAAGCCCTGGCTGGGTTACTCAGTTGTTAGGAGCATCATTCCATACACCAAAAATTTCAGGTTTGATTCCTGGTTACGTCACAAACCTAGGTTGTGAGTTTGATCCCCATTCAGGGCACATGTGGGAGGCAATAGATTGATGTTCCTTTCTCACAATGATACTTCTCTCTAAAAATTAATTAAAAAACACTTCCTTGAGTGAGAATTAAAAAGAAAATCAAACAATATGTACAACAGTTAGGGCAAGCACTAACAACTTCGCACAAGTGTACTAATTGGAGGTCTATCTACCTTTCTGACAAACCCTTACACCCATTCCATCTGGGAGATTCAGTCTTACTAAAGATCTGGTAAACTCAAGGTCCTGACAGCAGTTAGCCAAGGATTGGACTGGTCCCTATGACATCCTGCTGACAACAACTCTTCCCTAAAGTTCATAGGAATCAAGTCTTGAATCCACCACACGTGGATAAAGCAGGTGCTGCTGGAGGAGGACTCAGACCTTGCTGCTGCTGTTGATACTGCAAGGGAAAAGTGGACCTGAACTCCTGAGGATTAAAAATTCCTCTTTCAGAAAAGAACAGCATCTCCCAAAGCTAAGTGACAATGTTACTTTTTATTTTATTATTACTTTTTTACAATTGCTATACTTTATGCCCATGTTTGGGTTGATAACACCTTTGTCCGCATTTCCCAGACAGTGGCTTTCTCTGCAAACATATCCCACTGTTGGCTATGCCACCCAAAGCCCTGTTCTGAATTAAATAATTGAAATCCTTTAGTTTTTTCATTTTCTGATTCCTCTATAATTCCCCCTGCACTTTTAGGCATACCCCTCACTAAATACTTGATTGCTTGTCTACACAGTAGGTCTCACTTTGGGAGCCCATCTGCAACACTGCCTCTTGAAATATGAAGCAGTTTACTAGCTTTGCTTGTTCAGCAGTGCCATCCTCTAGACACTGAGTATGTCACCTTCCAAAGATAGCTATCCTACTCACTCATGTAAAGGTTTCCCTTAATTTTTGACCATTTTCTTTTTTTGGTAGATAAGGCTCTCTGGAACCATGGTTAGGTAAGACTATGCCCTTTGACAGCAGGAAGAAACTAAATAAGATGAGACTTCTATCTGTTTACCCTTGTGAGATTACAAGGATCAAGAGCTTTGAAGTAGGGTATTGTTATTATAAACAGTTGGAGAGCACTGTGGAATCTCCCCCATTGGCCATACTGGCTCAGAGGGAGGTTTTTACACTGAGCATGCCAAAAGCTAGAACGATAAATGAGCAGACTCTCCTGCACCAAAAGCTATCAAGATCATTGGATAGAAAAAATTTCTCCCCTCCTTACTCCTATAAGAACCATTGGCTTGAGCAAGAATGGGGTTCATCTTTGAGACAGGAGTTCACCATTCTTCAAGGTCACAGCTGCTGAATTAAGTTTTTTTCCTTTTGCATCAGCACCTGTATCACGAGTTTGGCTTTTGTTGTCTGGCAGCCAAACCTGCATTTTCAGTCACACAACTAACAAAGCAGGAACCTCCCCATGGTGCTGGCACTCTCACTGGAGTAGAAAGTCACTGCATGTTTAAGTTAAAAGAACATAATAGCCAGAGACACAAACTGTGTCTTTTAAAAAATATATATATTTTATTGATTTTTTACAGAGTGAAAGGGAGAGGGATAGAGAGTTAGAAACATTGATGAGAGAGAAACATCAATTCAGCTGCCTCCTGCACACCACCCCCTACTGGGGATGTGCCCGCAACCAAGGTATATGCCCTTGACCGGAATCGACCCTGGGACCCTTCAGTCCGCAGGCCAACGCTCTATCCACTGAGCCAAACCAGTTAGGGCCAAACTGTGTCTTTTACTCTCCCCACCCCCCTCCCCCGCCCCGCACTAATCCAAAAAAGTGACTTTGTTTTATAGGAAAGGAATTTTGTATTCAATTTTGTGGTCAAATATCTTAGTATTTGTTTCCTTTAAAATATTGGACATAGTGGTTATAAACAAACTAAAAAGACATGTTCTTTTTTTTCAAGGTTACTAATAAAATGTATTATAGTATCTTTAGAAGAAATCATAAATTCTATAATCGGTGACTTTGTGTTAATTAACAAAATAAAATTAAATGTTTTACTCATAGTATTAAGACATATCTGAATATCTTACTTTAACTAAATTATTATATTAAAACTAGAGGCCCGATGCACGAAATTCATGCAAGAGTAGGCCTTCTTTCCCCAGGCTGCCAGCACCACTTCCCTCTGGCACCCATGACCTGAGCTTCCCTCACAGCCCCGGCTTCGTCCCGAAGGTCATCCGGAAGGACATCGGGTCTAATTAGCATATTACACTTTTATTATTATAGATATCATAATGGCCAGTTTGAATTTCTTTTTCTACTTAACCATGGTTTCTTTATTATAACTGAGAGACTCATGAAAAGTACTTCTGATTTCAGTTATATCAACCATTATATTATTTTAAGTCCTTCTTGCTTGAATATAATAAAGGACAAAGCTTATCAATATGTAAGCTTACTACCACAGTCAAATTATACAACCATTGAAGTATAAATGTTAACTGTTGATCTGAATTGATAGAACTACCAAACACAGCCAAATTTAGTTAAATTGGATAGAATTTACTGATATAAAAGTCACAAAATAATTCTTCAGTCTTTGCGTTTTTATGCCATTGTCATTTATGGAGTACAGGTCAGTTATTTTATAAATATCCTTCAATTTGAGTTTGTCTGATGTTTCCTCATGAGAAATTTCAGCTTATGCACTTTTAGCAAGAATATTGCATAACTGATGTTGTGTTTTTCTAGATGAAAGGAAACTAAAGAAACAGAATGCTGCAATGAATAACCCACAACAGCAGGGATAGCCCACAACAGCAGGGATAAGTTGGACCAAACGATACTGAAGTATTGGTAAAAACAATTTTACCTGTTTTTACTTTGCCTTATCTATAATTACCACATGATACCTCAGAAAAACCTGAAAAATAGAGCAACTCTGGAATCTCCACCTCAAGAACTATTTTTTTTATCACAAATAGATTTCCTTCAGTTAACCAAATTTCAAAGCTTCAAATATGTTTGAATAATAGTTTGTAAATTTTTTGATCAGATTGAAACTTTTCCTTGTCATGCTCTAAATTTTACTTTTAAAAAGTATGGATTTTATTTTTCCAACTTTGGAACTCCTTTAATATATTCTAATTTTTAAAAACCCTCATTTTACAGGTGAAATGCTTAAGGAACTATGCAAGAAAATTTTATGAATCACAAATGTCATTACCCATAACATTCCCCAAATTCTCAGGAGATAAAATGAGGTAATCTATTATAAATTCAAAAAAATCTAAATTTTCTGTCCCTGGCTGGGTAGCTCAGTTGGTTAGAGCATTGTCCCAGTGCACCAAGGTTGTGGGTTCAATCTCTGGTCAGGGCACATACAGAAACAACCAATGAATGCATACATAAGTGGAACAGCAAATAGATGTTTCTCTCTCTTTTACTCTCTCTCTCTCTCTCTCTCTCTCTCTCTCTCTCAAAACCAATAAATATAATATTTTTTAAGCCTAAAAAATAAAATCACAGAATAAAGATAGTACAACCAGGATACAGGGCAGAGAGACAAGTTATGCTGCACAAGATGCAGAGAAGTGTGAGCTTGTGAACATCAAAATCTACACCAGAATTACACAGATGGGAATGAAGTGTTTGAAAGAATAAAATTTTTACAGATTTATAAACATATATCCCTTTTTCACATATGGTGAAATTACTTGTAGTATGTACCAGAGATTATTTTATCTGGTCTTATCTTAGTGCTTGCATCTCTTAATATCAGAATTTTGCAATAAAGGGTGTGATTGCATTGTGGTACAGTACCCTTAGATGTGAACACAGTTCTTGTTGATGACACAAACCTCCCCAGACTAACCCAGACTGGCCCTGGTATATAATAGAAATCAGTATTGTGGAACAAGGGTCAGTGTTTTCTGAGATTCAGGCTAGCAAGAGAGGAGGACAATGAGCAAGAAGACAACAATGATAAGTTTTCGTGTTGAGAAAAAAAGTAAAAAAAAAGGAGGTCAACTCCACACTATACTCTGGCCTCATATACTATACTAGAGGCCTGGTGCATGAATTTGTGCACGGGTGGGGTCCCTCGGCCTGGCAGGCGATTGGGGCCGATTGGGGCCATCTCACCTGGTCCTGATCAAGGCAATCAGGGCCGGCGTCCAGGGGGAAGGGACCGTGGGAGGTTGACCGGCCGTGGGAGTTTGGCTGTGGGAGCACACTGACCACCAGGGGTTAGCTCCTGCATTTAGCATTTGACCCCTGGTGGTCAGTGCATCCTCATAACGACCAGTCAACCGGCCGTAATGGTTGCTTAGGCATATATATATATATATTTATATATATATATTTATATATATATTTTAGAGGCCTGGTGCACGAAATTCGTGCACTGGGGAGGGCTTCCTCAGCCCACCCTGCCCCCTCTCACAGTCCAGGAGCCCTCAGGGGATGTCCTACTGATGGCTTAGGCCCGCTCCCTTCCATCAGTAGGCCTCCCTCTACAGGAAGCAATCTAGCTGATCAGGGGAAGGTGCCACCCCCATCACCTCACTGCTGCTGCCACTGCTGGCCAACACAGCCGCCAAGGTGTTTTCATCAACACGGACTCCAGTCCGTTTACCATGAAAAAATGACAACTTTCTTTAGGCATTTTCAAGATGTCTCTTTCATAGGATATTTTCTTTCTTTCTTTCTTTCTTTCTTTCTTTCTTTCTTTCTTTCTTTCTTTCTTTCTTTCTTTCTTTCTTCTTTCTTTCTTTCTTTCTTTCTTTCTTTCTTTCTTTCTTTCTTTCTTTCTTTCTTTCTTTCTTCCTTCCTTCCTTCCTTCCTTCCTTCCTTCCTTCCTTCCTTCCTTCTTTCTTTCTTTCTTTCTTTCTTTCTTTCTTTCTTTCTTTCTTTCTTTCTTTCTTTCCTCACCTGAGGATATTTTTCCATTGATTTTTAGAGAGCATGGAAAAGAGAGGGAAAGACAGACAGAAACATCAATGTGAGAGGGACACTTTGTTTGGTTGCCTCCTGCATGAGCCCTGACCTGGGCCCCGGCCAGGGAGGAGCCTGCAACCTAGGTACATGCCCTTGACCAGAATCGAACCTGGATCCTGTGGTCAGCAGGCCGAGGCTCTATCCACTGAGCCAAACTGGCTAGGGCAGGATATGACATTTCTTAGCCCCTCCAGCAGCGGACCTTCGTTTTTTTTTCCTCCAGGAGTGACGTGAAAAAACCCTAGATCACCTTCTTGGATTCTTATTAGGCAAGTTACCAAGAACACTGCAAGTAGCGTACAGGGAGCTTAGCCAATGAGCGGTCAGAAAAGGTGTTTCCTCTGCAGCTCACATGCAGTGGCAGGACTGCTGGCGAGGGCGGGCCCTCTCCCTCTCCCGCTCCCTCTCCTTCTCCCTCTCCCTCCCCCTCCCCCTCTCCCTCTCCCTCTCCTCCGGTCCACTCTCTCTAAAAAGCAGTGAAAAAAATATCCTCTGGTGAGTATTAAAAAAACAAAACAAAACAAAACACAGAATAACAGGCCTCCTCCTTGGAGATACTGAATATGTAGGCCTGAAAGAGAGAATTCTTGGTTCTGTGAAGATTCCTACATGAATTTTATTAACAATATTTGGAAAATTAGCCTAAGCCACACCAATGATTCAAGTTTGTGCTTTTATGTGCTCCAGAGAAGAATCAAATGATCTGTTGTTTTATTGTGTCAAAACAAAATTTTGCATGTGTTAAATACATAATTCTTATTCAAATACATACTAGCAGATGCAAAGTTCTGTTTAACTCAGTGAAGGGACTGGCAGGATGATAATGCTGTTCCAAATGTGATTTCCAAAGATGAAAGCCTAAAGTAAAACTGCTAAATTAGATGCAATCTGGCTAATGTCCTATAGGACAATAAAACCATCACTTTTTGAATTGGTGTGTCTTCTAGACAGAAATTAGATACATCTTTAAAAGCCTAAAAATTCTTTTCATCTTCTCACTTTGCTGATCATTATATGTAACTTTCCAGGGCTGTAAAATGTCAAAATATATGGAACTTATTTAATTGTAAATAGTGTGTCAGAGTTATGTGTTTCATAGAAAATGAAATGATCATTCTGTGGGCCTCTAATACCCCAATTATACTGAAAGGACTTGCTGTCAACGTTTTACTCCAGGCCTGTGCTGGGCAGCTGCCTGTGCTCACCTCCCGGGGCTGGCGATGGTCCCAGGATGTTGCGGGCTTGGCATGGCCTGTGCTTTCCTCCTGGTGCCGGTGATGGTCCCGGGAGCCTGCAGGTATGACACCTGTCCCCAGGACCCAGGCCACTTGGCGCTACGCTGCTCCCAGCCGCTTGGAGCCTGCATATGCAAATTAACCCACCATCTTTGTTGGGTTAATTTGCATACTCACTCCTGATTGGCTGGTGGTTGTCATGGAGGGACAGTCAATTTGCATCTTATTAGTGTGTGTGTGTGTGTGTGTGTGTGTATATATATGTAATGTCCCTCATTTTTTGGTCTTAATTAGTATTGAGCCCTTACTTTTTGCCTGGTATTTTTCTAGAAGCTGAAGAAACAATGGTGTACAAAAGAAAGATCCTAGTCATATAGGTGCTACTGACATTCTACTAGGGTTATCTTCTGTGTGACACCAAACAACATGTTTGATTGGAGCTCACTTGTGAGCTACTTGGGCACAGTCTGTGTTTACTCAAGAATATTAGCAGAAAGGGACAGACTACTGGGGAATTTGTCAAAGTTATGGAGAACAAACATATTTAAAGGAATTTTAGAGACAGGAGAGGCAGTTTTAGGGAAGGGGGTTCCATGGGAGAAGAACACATACATAAAGGGTGGAAACAGCTTCAAGCCGCCAGATTGCTTATCTTACATCTACAGAGGACAGAGGAATGTTACATGATAAGGGGAAGTAGAGGAGGGGGTACTGGGTGAGCTTTAAAACTTGGAAACTGATACTAAGCAAGGAAAAGGAGGAAAGTAGCCAATTAGGAAAGCACAGGAGGAAATTAATTAAAGAAGGGTCCTATTAGAAAGTAACATGTTCAGACAAGCTACCAGCATATATAAACTGGTACACAAAGAAACTCAAAAGACTATTGTTGTTGTTTTTCCCATTTTAGAGAGAAAGAATATTTTTCCCATTTGGGGATTCCTCCCCAGAGGGTCCCTTTTGGGGATTATTCCTCAGGGTAGTTTGTACATGCTTGCAATACATTTCTACACTTTGATTAAAGTCTTTTAGTCTATGAATTTTATTCTTCAAACTTTGTAAGACAAGAACCCACAATGAGAATCCAAGAACTCGCCATTCTACAGGTCAATATGAGTGATAAGAGTATGTTCTGGTACAAAATTTGATCCCTTCCCATGGACCTATTTGTTAGCTTGTGCTAAAGCTTTTATAAATGTCAAAATAGAATTGAGCCATGAAACAAAACAAAACAAAAAAGTCATGGGGGAGGGGTGAAATTATTAGTAAATCACTGAAGTATCATATTTTTTCTGTAGAATGAGTTATTCTTAAAATTATTATGAGTTAATTATAATCTTGAAGAGTCCCTCGAGTCTCTCATGAATGGAGTCAGAGGTCATAAGTTATGTGCATGAATGAAGTTGCTGGTGGAGAAGATAAGGAGTGATTTGTGGAAGCATACTTATTCTGAAACCACTAAACCCTTTTTTTTAAACTTATTTTTTAAGAACACTATTGTAGAATAAATTTGGCCCCAGAGTTGCCAAATTACAATTTCTGTTACAGTATTATGGAAAACCAAGCTCTTTAAATTATTAAAAATATCATAATCATTACTAACCATAGGAGTATTATTGCACACTTCTTACTTTTTCAGCCCAGAATCTTGTCACTCTTCCTTTCATTATCATATTCCTTTTTTGCTTCTGGACAACCCGTCTGTTCCCTATTCTCTGACAATATGTTTTGAATAGATTCTTCCATTCCAGGAAGACATGCAGCATTTGACTTGGCATAAGCCAATCAAAGCAATATAATTCCCCAGAAAAGGCGATTGGTTTTGTAATAAGCACATGATCCAATCAGACCTAATAAGCTGCAATAAACTCTTCCTATTATTTGTAGAAAGTAGATTTATATATACAGTGGGGCCTTGACTTATGAGTTTAATTCGTTCAGAGACCAAGCTCATTAAGGAGCTCATTAAGGAGCTCGTTAACTCAATTACTCTATCAACTCAATGCAAAAAAAAAATCCGGCGAGAGACAGCTG